>NW_020664447.1:8426172-8435630 GCF_002925995.2 Terrapene triunguis
GTTGCTTTTTACAGATTCAGACTAACACGGCTACCCCTCTGATATCTTGTCAAATTGTTACTCCAATAAATGATTCATGCAAGGTTAACAAAAGATCAAAGATATTGTTGAGAATGTGTCTATGTGCAACTAAACTCTAAAAGTTTAAGGAGACATCTGGGTAACCCACCCCGTTCTAAGACTTATAGGAGCTAACTAACCTATGTTATATTTTCAAAAACCTAAGCAGGTGAGGACAGGCCATACTATTGTTTTGCCTGCAGATTCTTGCATCTGTTAAAAACACTTTGCAGCACCTTCTTGTCAAACTGATCCAAAAACAGATGAGATGCAGCAACCATAACAGCACTGAATTATAAATTGGGAGTAAGAATTTCATCCTTCAACTCTAGGGTGATCTGACTAGATCTGTCTATGCAACCTGATAGACCTGATTTTTCTAACCCACAGTTAGAAACAGTTTCTAACCCTCCTCTCAGACCAAAGATATTCATAGAACTAGAAATAAAAGAAAACAAAAATCCTAAGATAACATCTGGAAGCAAATGAAAATCATGCTAGAAACAGAGCTATTTGCTACTGAGTAGCCAGAAGGGGCAAAGGATGCAGACCCTATGGTTGTCAGAAGTGATCCAATTTGTTTATAATTAATAAGTGCTTTATTCTTTCCACCCAACCATAAAAACATTTTTTACTGCTTTGCCTCTTGTATACATTTTGTTTCACAACACTCCCTCATCACTAATAATGCTGATCAGTGGTGGGATGTTCTACTGCCATGAATGCAAGAACTTCCAACAAAAAAAAAGTTGATCATACTGAAAGGGAAACTATCAAGTAGCTTTTATTTTCTATAGGGCTGTCAAGCGATTAAAAAAAATTCATAACGATTAATCGCGTGATTAATTGCACTGATCAAAAATATTTTAATAAATGGTATTGTATTATTGTTTGATGTTTTCTACATTTTCAAATATATTGATTTCAATTACAACAGAGAATACCAAGTGTCCAGTGCTCACTTTATATTTATTTTTTATTACAAATATTTGCACTGTAAAAAAACAAAACAAATAGTATTTTTCAATTCATCTAATACAAGTACTGTAATGCAATCTCTTTATCATGAAAGTTGAACTTACAAATGTAGAATTATGTACAAAAAAATAACTGCATTCAAAAATAAAACAATGTAAAACTTTAGAGCCTACAAGTCTACTCAGTCCTACTTCAGCCAATCACTCAGACAAACAAGTTTGTTTACATTTGTAGGAGATAATGCTGCCCGCTTCTTGTTCACAATGTCACCTGAAAGTGAGAATAGATGTTCACATGGCACTGTTGTAGCCGGTGTCGCAAGATATTTACATGCCAGATGCGCTAAAGATTCATATGTCCCTTCATGCTTCAACCACCATTCCAGAAGAAGAAGTGAGGTTTTTACCCACGAAAGCTTATGCCCAAATAAATCTGTTAGTCTTTAAGGTGCCACCAGACTCCTTGTTGTTTTTGTAGGTACAGACTAACACGGCTACCCCCTGATACTTGACACCATTCCAGAGGACATGTGTCCATGCTGATGACGGGTTCTGCTCGATAACAATCCAAAACAGTGCGGACAGACGCATCTTTATTTTCATCATCAGAGTCAGATGGTTGATTTTCTTTTTTGGTGGTTCAGGTTCTGTAGTTTCTGCATCAGAGTGTTGCTCTTTTAAGACTTCTGAAAGCATGCTCCACATCTCTTACCTCTCAGATTTTGGAAGGCACTTCAGATTCTGAAACCTTGGGTCGAGTGCTGTAGCTATCTTTAGAAATCTCACATTGGTATCGTCTTTGCATTTTGTCAAATCTGGAGCGAAAGTGTTCTTAAAATGATCAATATGTGCTGAGTCATCATCCGAGACTGCTATAACATGAATTATATGGCAGAATGCGGGTAAAATAGAGAGGGAAACATACAAAATTCTCCCCCAAGAAGTTCAGTCACAAAATTAATTAATGCATTATTTTTTTAACGAGCGTCATCAGCCTGGAAGCATGTCCTCTGGAATGGTGGCCAAAGCATGAAGGGACATATGAATGTTTAATATGTCTGGCACATAAATATCTTGCACTGCTGGCTACAAAAGTCCGATGCAAACACCTGTTCTCACTTTCTGGTGACGTAAATAAGAAGTGGGCAACATTATCTCCTGTAAATGTAAACAAACTTGTTTGTCTTAGCGATTGGCTGAACAAGAAGTAAGACTGAGTGGCCTTGTAGGCTCTAAAGTTTTACAATGTTTTGTTTTTGAGTGCAGTTATGTAACAAAAAAAATCTACATTTGTAAATTGCACTTTCATGATAAAGAGATTGCACTACAGTACTTGTATGAGGTGAATTAAAAATACAATTTCTTTTATCATTTTTACAGTGCAAATATTGTAATCAAATATAATATAAAGTGAGCACTGTAAACTTCGTATTCTGTGCTGTAATTGAAATCAATATATTTGAAAATATAGAAAAACATCCAAAAATATTTAATAAATTTCAATTGGTATTCTATTGTTTAACAGTGCGATTCAACCTGCGATTAATCACAATTAGTTTTTTAATCGTGATTAATTTTTTGTTATTCGTGTGAGTTAACTGTGGTTAATCAACAGTCCTAATTTGCTAGCATCTATTGTTTTTGCAATATTCTCTCGGAAGCATGAAAATCATATTTATTGCCCTACTGGTTCTGTTCCTTTCTATTGAGTAAATAATCATTGTTTCCCCTCTCTGTTTCTTACAGTATGTAGCACAAGCCACTGGGGATAGAAAACAGTTCAGACATTCAATACAAGCTTTTAAGCTGCAGGGCAGAGATTTACAGAATTGAGATTTCTGCAAGGGCAGAATCACATTAGTCAATTTTGGAGGTTGAAATACACAGTGTAGTGTGGGAGATAAGTGGTTCAACACTGCCACTAGCACTGCAGAAAAAGGCCTTGGGAATATGCCAGGAATGATGGTCCTGTAGCTGAAGAACAGGACTGCAAGTCAGAGCACCCGATTCTCCTCTGCCTTGCCTTGGTGGAGTCGTGCACCTGTGCAAAGGGTCTGTAAAGTAATAACAAGTCAGAATTTTCCGCTCAAATAGGTGTACTTTGTATGGGTGTAAATGGAGACACAAAATGCAAGACACAGGTTTTATTTCTGGCTTTATCACAGATTTACTGTGTGAGCTTGGCCAATGGCCTGATCATTAGAGGTGGTGAGCACCCCATGATTGCATCTTTAAAATGAAGATATTAATTCGGTGTTTCCCTACCTGCCAGGGCATATGTGAAGCTTAACTGATTCATGTTTACATGTTCTATAGCACCTCAGATAGAAGTGCTATAGAAATTCAAAGTATTTTTTTAGTTGTTGAGAAAATCAAAAACAAAAAACCTCCAACGTTGTTAGTGGTAAAGATGGGAACTGAAACAAAAAAGGGTTAGGAAAATCTCAGTTAAGGTGCCCACAGCTAACTTTAATGATATCTTGTCTTTTTCACCAAGAGAAGTTGGTCCAATAAAAGATCTTACCTCACTCACCTTGTCTCTCTCATGTCTTCCATATACTTGCAGCAACCCGCCTCACAGGTAGACAGATCTCCCTCCACGTAACAATAACAATTAACTCTGCCCTCATATGAATACATACTTTGAACTTTATGAGTGCCTTTCATCCAAGTATCTCAAAGGGTGAAGAGGCCTTCAGCACGTAGGTAGAATGTGACCATCAGCTACCAGAGATGGCTTAAGGCTCTAATTGTGCATTTGCACCAATGTGCTTACTGTGTGACTCACATTTAGTCCTCCCCCCATTTTTAACTAACATTTTAGTTCAAGTGCTGCTCATTAATAAAAGCTTTCTGATTTATTCCTCAAGGGAGCTGTGTGGAATTCTATCAGTCTGCGAGACTACCATCCTCAACAACATTTCCTGAAAAGGGATTTAATACACATTAGCAGCTGGATCATGAAGGAGGAGAAAAATGTAGGACTGACATCAAAAATGGAAATCAACAAATCAGATTTATTTATAAATTAAGCAATAAATGATGATTGTCTAGGTTGCCAATAGTGGGGAAAGGCTATAATTATAGATTGTAAAACACCCGTAATGAAACCTCTTTGCTCTGTCCCTAGTTCTAAATAAGCTTTTCTTTATACTTTATAGTGCTTCAAAGTGTGACAAAAATATCACTAAGTTCTGAGATGCTTAAAATAAGGTATCTGGGTGCAACCACTGCGCTGCAGTGATGCACTTTCTGAGTATCCTATTTGCAATACTGCCATCAAGTGGAGAGAAGGAGAGAATGTTTTTATAAACAGATTTAATTGATCTCTAATCATGTCCATCCAATCACTAGCAAGAATGCACTGAATGGATTTGCTGCCTCTACTGAATGCAATAACACAGGGCACATAAGTATTGTTATTTGAGGGACAAGCCCATCACGTGGGCGAGGAAGGAAATGGATAAACAAAGGGCCTCCTATTAAGAAAAGAAACCAGACAACTGACCATATGAAAGATGCTGTGGCCATCAGTAGAATAAGCTGTATTGACAGAAGAGGCTGGAGCCAGTTCACCCTGGATGTAACTCCAGTGTAGTGAATAGATTCTAAGGCCAGAAGAGATGGATTTGGAATGATAGGTCTAGCATTTACAGTTTCTCCATTGCTGGCTGGTGGTGCTGAGGTAATTGACTCCTATGTATCTTCAGCTTAGAAAAGAGACGACTAAGGGGGGACATGATAGAGGTCTATAAAATCATGACCGGTGTGGAGAAAGTAAATAAGGAAGTGTTATTTACTCCTTCTCATAACACAAGAGCTAGGGGGCACTAAAGGTTTAAAACAAACAAAAGGAAGTATTACTTCACACAACACACAGTCAACCTGTGGAACTCTTTGCCAGAGGATGTTGTGAAAGCCAAGACTATAACAGGGTTCAAAAAAGAACTAGATAAATTCATGGAGGATAGGTCCTTCAATGGCTATTAGCCAGGATGGGCAGGGATGGTGTCCCTAGCCTCTGTTGCCAGAAGCTGGGAATGAGCAACAGGGAATGGATCACTTGATGATTACCTGTTCTGTTTATTCCCTCTGGGGCACCTGGCATTGGCCACTGTTCGAAGACAGGCTACTGAGCTAGATGGACCTTTGGTCTGACCCAGTATGGCCGTTCTTATGTAACTTGATGAGTTATGCATGTGTATGAAGAGAAGAATATATATCACAATGAAAAATGTATGTCACCAATCCATGTGGAGACAACTGACATCTAATGGGAGTGTTATACTACTTAGAAAGTAGCATCTTAGCCAGTGTGTGTATTAATGGCATTATGAACAACCACACTAGAAAAATATCTTGTATTACACTACTCTTACATAGTGCCTGTCATCCAAGGATCTCAGCGTGCTCTCCCAACACCCACTAGCTCAGCTTCGTATCATCCCTGGGAGGTCAAGAAAGATGATCAACCCTCTTGTACAGGTGGGTAAACTGAGGCTAAAATAAGCTTAAGTGACTTGTCCAAGATGACATAGCAAGTTAATGGAAAAGCCACTCAGGGGTCTTGCTCTAGATTTCTAAACCTTTGTGATCTTTTATACACACAGAGAAGAGAGAAATACAGGTCTCAGAGATGTTCTGATCACACCACTTGGCTCTCTCTCCAGTGTGACATCAGTTAACACAAATAGAAGTAGAAGGAGGAAATAGCTGCATGGAGTTTGTTCTTTGTCAACTGGTACTGTTGTATTCAAAGTTAACATTGATAATTAACTCCATGTTTCTTGTTTGTATAGACCACCAAAAAATGCATTTGACCATTACAGTTAGTTAGCAAAGCAAACAAAAAAAATTGTCTCCTGGGAAATCAATCTTGTCAGACATTCTTGCTTTTCCTCTGCTTTTACAATGAAAATATCTGACAGGATAAGGACAGTTTTTGAATGCCACGTTCGACTCTCACTAAGATGTGCATGTACACATCCGTGGCAGACCTGCAAGAGCCATCCTGTCAGAAACCACAAGTAAAAAGATGATGTTAAAAATACTTTTTAAATTAAGGTTTTTACCAGTTTAATTAAAGTTGTGATTTTAAGATAGTTTCATTAAATTGGTGCAAAATTATGTTTAAACACTCTTTATTCTATTTAAACTTGCATCAATTTAGCTTAACTCATGAGTTAAATTAACACAAGTGATACTTAAATTGAATAGAGTGAATACACAGATTGCACCAGTTTAACTAAATCAGTTTTTAAGTCAATTTGAAATAAAACAGGTGCAATTTTGAATACAAAGAAGGCATAAATAAGATATTACCAATGGAGCCTTGCTCTTATAGAGCACTTTTCTGAATGCAGTGTTATCTTCTTACAGTACAATGCCAACCTCCAAACTAACACACTTCTGAAGACCTGCTCATTGATACAGCGGTGACAGTGCTCATAACTAAGGTAGATTGGATTAAACTGTGTCAGCTTCTAAATAAAGAGAAGTATGATAAAGAACTTATTAAAGTCTTGCAGTAGCAATGCAGTCTTTTGCTTCACCCACATACATATACCCTGCAAAACAGAGCTATCACAGCTGAGATGAATGACAATATAATAATAGGTTGTTTTTACCTAACTAAAGACTTTTATGCTGTTTGGAACACGATATGAAATATTTCAAGGAACATTATAAATTCAAGAAACTTGTTACAATTTGTCTTTTAGTGGTTTGGGGGAGGGACGGGGATATTTGATATGGGAAGCATTCCCATTAAGCAATAGGGGGCTAGCGGGTGGAGTAGTTCATGGAAAAGGTTGAGAACCACTGCCCTATGCTAAAGTAATTTCTCCCACCCCTCCAATAAGAAAATCCCCAACTGAAACCCAATATTCTGGAGAGTTAAATTTTGCTTACATGTGGTTTTTGTTGACTTCACTGAGCCATCAGAGCTCCAAATGCACACCCAAGGACAGAGGTTGACCCTAAGAATATCCCTGGTTAAAGTTACCTCCTAATATCGTTAGCCTTGGATTATCCTTGAAATAAAGTTACTACCCCACTACCAAGAATTTCATACTTCCCTCATACAAATATCCCAAGTGAATTTGTCCTGTAGGGATTTCCACAATGGGGCACCCATCTCCAGAGGCCTCTAACTGTCTAACAAACGTAATGAGACAAATTAAATATAGCCCAATAAATCCTAGCACAGATGAATGAGAAACCCTCAATAATCCCTGCCAAACAGTCAATACATAAAGCATCACTCACATAAGATTAAAAAGGAAAATGGACATTTTTTGTGCTGTCCCTGGAAAGATGACATAAATATGTGTTGGTGTGTACTAAAAGACAGGAGTATTCCAATGTCATGGGCTGGCACAAGAGGAGACTCTGCCATCAAAGATGGTAAATTATTCTGCCTTTAATTTATCTCATTAAATTAATATGGAATAATTTACCTCATTACATTAATAGGAGATCTGCCTTTTTTCATACTAGGGCATACAAAGATCTTATGGTTTTGGCAGCAGAGGCCATAGACAGACTGTACCCAGGCCCTGTTACAAAAGTGGTGGAAAAAGAGACTCCTCGGTTTCAGACATGGGGGCCAGGCAGATCTCATCATGATCACATGTTATTGACGATAATTTATTTCCAGCAGGTCATATTCTCAGTACAAAGCCATTGAAGATCTCAAACCAATTTATTCCATGTTACAGAAATGTGTAGACTGAGGGCAGCATTTCCCCCTTAATACTTTGATGGTGTGTTGTCAACACATTTTCCAATTAAAATCAAAGAGCAAAAAGATTTTTAAGTATTGCCCTTTTGCAGTTTATTGAAATCTTGGTTTTCTCCTGACCCAATATGTGCCCTGATTGTTTGCCACTAGATGGTGCTCTTTCCTTCATAGCCAAGAGTCCCTTATGGATGTTGGCCAAGAAGCCAACAGCATATTGGGCTGTATTAGTAGGAGCGTTGCCAGCAGATCAAGGGAAGTGATTATTCCCCTCTATTCGGCACTGGTGAGGCCACACCTGGAGTATTACATCCAGTTTTGGTCCCCCCACTACAAAAGGGATGGGGACAAACTGGAGAGAGTCCAGCACAGGGCAACGAAAATTATTAGGGGGCTGGGACACATGACTTATGAGGAGAGGCTGAGGGAACTGGGGTTATTAATCTGCAGAAGAGAAGACTGAGGGGGGATTTGATAGCAGCCTTCAGTGCCCTCACGCTGGCTCACGTGCCAGGGCAGAAGCCAATAACAATGGCACTCTCCTGGCTGTCTCTGCTTTTCAAAAACAATCACTCCATAGCTGACCTCTCAGTCCTTATCCTCAAAGGAAATCTGTACAAAACATTCAAGAGATGAGCCTGTCTTAGGCCATGTCTGTAGTGTAGCTGCACTGCTACAGCATGTCTGGTGAAGACGCGTTATGCTGACAGGAGAGAGCTCTCCCGTCGGCATAATAAAACCACTTCTGCAAGCAGCAGAAGCTTTCCCGCAGACATAGCGCTGTGCACATGAGCGCTTATGTCAGTGGAACTTATATAGCTCAGGGGGGTGGTTTATTTACACTCCTGAGTTACATAAGTTATGCTGACATAGGTTGTAGTGGAGACATAGCCTTACATTCATAACTTCGTTAGACCCTAAAAAATATGGACTCAATGAAGACACTGATTTGTGGCTCCTTGCAACAATCTATAACCTCCTTTGTCCTACACTTCCAAAAGAGTTAACTGCCCACTTCAATGGTACCTTACAACATAACTCCTTACAATCTGTTCCACCCAGGGCCGGCTCCAGGCACCAGCTAAGGAAGCAGGTGCTTGGGGCGGCCAATACAAAGGGGCGGCACTCCGTCCGCTACTGGGGCAGCCAGTCCGGGTCTTCGGCAGGAATTTGGCGGCGGATCCCTCAGTCTCTCTCTTCCTCTTTGAGCTGCCGCTGAAGAGGAAGAGAGGGAGTGAAGGACCCGCTGCCGAACTGCCGCGAAGAATGGAGCGGCGCGATTGAGTTGCCACCGAAGTGCCGCCGATCGGCTTTTTTTTTTTTTTCTTCCCACCGCTTGTGGCGGCAGAAAACCTGGAGCCGGCCCTGGTTCCACCTTGTATTTAGCTGTGACACTGAGTACCCAGGGCCGGTGCTACCAGTAAGGCAAACTAGGCGGTTGCCTAGGGTGCCAAGATTGGGGGCGCCAAAAAGCGGTGCCCCCAATTTTTTTTTAACAACGTTCCTGGGCTAGACTCCCTCTCCCAGCGCAGCGGCCGCTCCACTTCTCCCGCCTGCCAGGCTTGCAGCATCAATCAGCTGTTTGGCGCCGCAAGCCTGGGAGGGGAGGAGAATTAGAGCGGGGGCAGCGTGCTCGGGGAGGAGGCGGAGCAGAGGTGAGCTGGGGTGGGGAGCTGCCGCAC
>NW_020664447.1:8435640-8469964 GCF_002925995.2 Terrapene triunguis
GGGGAGGAGGCGGAGCAGAGGTGAGCTGGGGTGGGGAGCTGCCGCACGGCTCCCTGGGGGGGGAGGAGCTGTGGAGGGGGAGCGCCTCAGGGCGGGGGGGGGGGGGGGGGGGCGGCGGCGGGGCGGGGGGGGGCGCATGGTGGAAGTTTCGCCTAGAGATCGAAACTTCCTTGCACCGTCCCTGTAAGTACCTTTCCCAGACCTGAAGAAGAGCTCTCTGTAAGCTCTAAAAGCTTGTCTCTTTCACCAACAGAAGTTGGTTCAATCCAAGATATTATCTCACCACCTTGTCTCCCTAATATCCTGGGACCAACATGTCTACAGCAACACTGCAAATCTCCTATCTCTGGCATCTCTCATGAGGAACACTGCCCCACCTGCAAGAGATAAGTCTGTTTGCTGTTGGTTCATGTGACTGTATGGCATTTTATCTTTTGTGTTCTCTCTCTCTCTTCTGGCTGCACTAACATTTTTTCCCTCATTCTTGAGTTTCCCCTCCCAGAATTCAGATGAGTATTATTCAGGTCAGAGCTCATCAAGGAACAGGTCCCTCTGGTCCCCAATACTTGTGCCACATGTGGCAATGACCCCACAAGCATTTTACTGGTTGAACAAGAAACAGGAAGGACAGGTGGTTGCGGGTGCTCACTTGCTAATAAGCCTGAGATTTAGGGTTGTTCTGGGGGGCGGATAATTTAGCCTAGTATTTCTAAACATCTGGATGCTATTCATTATAACATTCCTTTCTGTTTTTCTCTTGCAGGTAGATGCTGGGCATGTGGGAATTGCTACTAGGGCAGTTTCCTCTGGGACCTTTCAACCATGGCTCACATTAAAGTGAGTGGCCTTAGCACAATAGTACTCTGTCCCTCCCCTTCCTCTCTATGGGGCAGATCCTCAGCTAGTGTAAATCAGTGTAGCCCATACAAAGGAGCGTAGCTCCATACAAAGTTCCATTGCATGGAGCTACACCAATTTACACCAGCTATGGATCCGACCCTCTGTTTTTCAGACAGAATCTGTTTCTATGTAGAAAGATCAAACCTTGAACTGACAGCCTAAAATGACTTATTTTAGAATAAAGAAAACAAGAATGAACAAGAATGTGTTACAAGTTTCCCCTCTGTGTTGATCTACAGAGGATAAGAGTTGTTAAAGGCCCAGTTACTCTTTAGTTCATGCTGTAGCAGTTAATGCTTTTAGCGCTGTAGGGTCCCTGCTTCAATCCCCAGGTCCTGGCACTCACCAGTGGGTTATAAGAGTGCAGTGTATGAGTCTCCTTGTAACAGGCTGTATCTACTGGAGAACAAAAATGGCTGCTAAATTGTGCACACAAGAACTCTTGGAAGTTTAAAAGTGTAGTACACAAAAGAAAAAGTATCACATTTTCATAACTACAAACTTACATAGTCTAATGAAAGTGTGTGGAAGAGAGGGAAATAGGTCCACAAGAAACTTCATCCAAGTTCATTCTCAATTTTTACTAAGACAAAGTAAGTTTATTATAAGTTAGTAACATTTTTTTTTATTGCTTCAATGTATCTTCTGCCTTCAACCCCCAAAAACATTTAAGGACAGTCAAGACCCAGAAAATCTTCTATTTTGTGTCAGGTCTGGGGATGAGAACTGGGAATTGCAAAATGCAACAATGGGATAGAGGGGCCTCTATAAAAAAGGTTGTGCAAAGCATCCAACTTAGGTGTTGACCTTTTGTTGACTTTTTGAGTGATTTGACTTGCTTTTGATTTCCTACCTCCAGGTGAGAGAAGATTTCTTTGGAGTTCATTGTATTAAAAGGGCAAAAGTTTTGTATTATTGTGGCTTTTTTAGCAGGGAAGACATAACTAATGTAAACCCTGGGAAGTGTTATGAGCATCAAACAAAAAATGTTATGAGCATTTTAAACAATGGGCCAGACAAGAATAAACTTTTGACTGAGTGGAATACCAAGGAAATACTTGAGAGGAAGGGAATGCCAATTTCGACTTCTTGACCCAAACTTCTGCCCTAAGAAAGCTATTTTTTATTAATTACCTATTCCCAGATCAAAAGGTCCAAGCTGTATAAAGGAGGGACTAAACCTTTCTATCAGTGTTCTTTTTCTGAGCAAAAGGTCTTATAAATTTGTAACCACAGAAAATCCCCTGTGAGGGATCTGAAGGATTGTTCACCTGCCAGACCCATTGGTGGAGTTGGGGTAACCTCTGCTAAGCTTATTAGCATGTGTGTAGGTTCTTCTATTGTTTTTACCTTAAAAATAAATATGCTTGCTTAGACAGAGCAGTGTGCGAACTTAATTGTGGGCAATTACACTGTTTATAGCCTTTGAGGAGAAGGCTAAGCAGGCTGGCTTAAGCAGTTTGACTTGCTGGATAATTCACAGTGTAGGCAGGGAACTGTGCAGCCTGGAAATACCCTGGTCCGGAGGGAGAGAGATGCACGTCTCTGCCGAGCAGAAATGATGGCTGGAGAGCCATAAACCTTAGAATGGGTCCCCTGGCAGGATCACGGAGGGGGAAATACTGGTGCAGTTGATCTAAACTGTGACACATTGGCTTTGGAAAAATAAATTAGCTGTAGTTTATTCAACAAATTTAACATCTTGTGTGTCATCTCCCAAATAGCTTGGCCTAGAAATTCCCACACTTAGTTTGGCTGGCTGAGGAAAAGTGACGTTTTGGTATTTGGGGAAGGGGAGAGTAGACAGGAAGAGGAGCATAGAGGGAGCATGAAAGGAGTTGTATGTGTGGAGGTGATAGAGGTGGACAGGGAAAGGCAAAATGGTTAAAGCTTTCCAGGTGAATAAAAGCATTCCCATCTCCTTCATGCCCTCTCCACCAACTACTCCCATATTTCACACAGGTGGACCCTGCCACCACACCCTTTTTATGAGCCCCAGAAAATCTCAGAAAGCAGAGCTCTCCTCCTGCAAGCTTTATCTCTAACCTACTTTACACTTCTGTCACTTCTCAAAGGAGAATTTGTAAGCAAGAGAACTTTTCAAAATGTGTTAGAGGTAAGTGTTTCAGAAGAACTATACCTCCCATTTGAACAAAAAAATCAGTTTAACAGCTTCTGGGATATGAAAATCACCATGCTCAACATAAATGATGACACCTTCCACAGCAGTACATACACTAACCCTAACTTTAATGCTTGGACTGCGGGAAATTTGTTTTCTATTGACTGAGTTGTTAAAAACCAAGTTATACCAGTTTGACTTCAAGACTCTTGAGACAGTGACCTCTCACTTAATCACTGCTTGCCAGACCTGTTCAATTGACATTAGAAGTCAGGAGTTCCCAATGTAAAGTGTCTTGTGCTCAGACCGCTTTATCACATTGCTTTTAATAAGCATAATTATTGAGAAATATTGAATTAAGAAAAGAGCTAGTTTACGTGCATCACAGATTCACACTTTTTTATGACCCTATTATTTCTTGTCATCGTGGAAGAATCCACACCATTCTCCATAGTTTCACTGAGATATCTACTGTCTCAAGATACTTTAGTAGGCTGCACAGGATTTTTTTTATTATTATTTTTTATTTTTTACTATTAGAGGCAGAGGTTCATACTGTGAGGTGTAATTTCTCACACATAATTGTCACTCTAAACTAAGTGGAAGGTTAAGGTTAGTAGAGAAACGAGGATGAGGCTCACAAGTTGTGTTGTGAGTAGAGCTGGGTGAATAATTCATTTTTTGGTTCAGTGGCCAAAATGAAAAACTGAAAAATTGGTCTCAGAGTGAATGAAACAAGCTCTGAGGGGTTGCAAGTGCTTTGGAGGATAGGATTAAAATTCAAAATGATCTTGAAATGGTCTGAAGTAAACAGGATGAAATTCAATAAGGACAAATGCAAAGTTCTCCATGTAGGAAGGAACAATCAGTTGCACACATACAAAATGGGAAATGACTGCCTAGGAAGGAGTATTGCAGAAAGGGATCTGGGCGTCATAGCGAATCACAAGCTAAATATGAATCAGTGTAACACTGCTGCTGCTGCAAAAGAAAAAAGCAAACATCATTCTGGGATTTATTAGCAGGAGTGGTGTAAGCAAGCCACGACAAGTAATTCTTGTCTGATTAGGCCTCAACTGGAGTATTGTGTCCAGTTCTGGGTGCCACATTTCAGGACCGATGTGGACAAATTGGAGAAAGTCCGGAGAAGAGCAACAAAAATGATTAAAGGTCCAGAAAACATGACTATGAGGGACAATTGAAAAATTAGGTTTGTTTATTCCGGAGAAGAGAAGACTGTGAGGTGACATGATAACAGTTTTCAAGAATTTAAAAGATTGTTACAAAGAGGAGGGAGAAAAATTATTTTCCTTAAACTCTGAGGATAGGACAAGAAGCAATGTGCTTAAATTGCTGCAAGGGAAGATTAGGTTGGACATTAGGAAAAACTTCGTAACTGTCAGCATGGTTAAGTACTGGAATAAATTGCCTAGGGAGGTTGTGGAATCTCCGTCATTGGAGATTTTTACAAGCAGGTTAGACAAACACCTGGCAGGTATGGTCTAGATAATACTTAGTCCTGCCATGGACTGGGCTAGAAGACCTCTCGAGGTCCCTTCCAATCCTACAATTCTATGAATTGCCCTCATTGATGAAAAGCTATTGCTTTGTACCACTATGAAGACTGAGGGCCAGAATTCCTTTGGGGAATATCACATTAGTACTCAGACTTTAGTGTGACAAATATTAATGGGCAAGTATCCATCTTTATTTTATTCTGTTAATATATAATACCTGTGCACAGAATGGAGCCATTCAAATACTATCAGAGGAGTAACCAGGAACTGCAGGCTTGTAATCAGTCACCACCCACAACATAAATAATGGAAAGGGCAAACAATGTCCTATATCTGCAACTATTATTTACAATGGTTGTACAGGTGCTTTCACATATATTTAACTTGTTAAACACTAATAAATGGTTAGGTGATTTGAATCTAAAAAAAACTAAGCAATTTTTTTTAAATACATCAGAAGCAGGAAGCATGCCAAACAATCAGTAGAGCCACTGGATGATCAAGGTACTAAAGGAGCACTCAAAGAAGACAAGGCTGTTGCAGAGAAGCTAAATGAATTCTTTGCATTGGTGTTCACTGCAGAGGATGTGAGGGAGCCATTCTTTTTAGGTGACAAATCTGAGGAACTGTCCCAGATTGAGTTGTCAGTAGAGGAGGTTTTGGAACAAACTGATATATTGAACAGTAATAGGTCACCAGATGGTATTTACCCAAGAGTTTTGAAGGGACTCAAATATGAAATTGAAGAGCTACTAACTACTGTGGTATGTAACCTATTGCTTAAATCAAACTCTTTACCAGATGACTGGGAGGATAGCTAATGCAACACCAATTTTTTTGAAAGGTTCCAGAGGCAATCCTGGCAATTACAGGCCGGTAAGCCTAACTTCAGTACCAGGGAAATTGCTTGAAACTACAGTAAAGAACAGAATTATCAGACGAACATGAACATGATATGTTGGGAAAGAGTGAACATGGCTTTTATTAAGGGAAATCATGCCTCACCAATCTATTAGAATTCTTTGAGTATGGCGTCAAGCATGTGGACAAGGGTGATCAAATGTACTTGGACTTTCAGAAAACCTTTGACAAGGTCCCACACCAAAGGCCATTATACAAAGTAAACGGTCATGGGATAAGAGGGAAGGATCTCTCCTGGATCAGTACCTGGTTAAAAGATGGGGGGAAAAAAACTGTAGGAATACAGTTTTCACGAGGGAAAGAGATAAATAGTGGGATCCCCCAAGGATCTGTATTGGGACCAGTGCTGGTCTACATATTCATAAATGATATGGAAAAGTGGATAAACAGTTAAGTGGCAAAGTTTTCAGATGATACAAAATTACTCAAGATAGTTAAGTACAAAGCTAACTATGAAGAGTTACAAAGGGATCTCACAAAACTGGGTGATTGGGCAACCAAACAGCAAATGAAGTTCTATGTTGATAAGTGCAAAGTAATGCACACTGGAAAAAAATAATCCCAACTATACATACAAAATGATGGGGTTTAAATTAGATATTACCACTCAAAAAAGAGATCTTGGAGTCACTGTGGATTGTTCTCTGGAAACATGTGCTCAATGTGCAGTGGCAGTTAAAAAAACGGACAGAATGTTAGGAACCATTAGGAAAGGGATAGATAATAAAACAGAAAATATCATAATGCCACTATCTATATATCCATTGTACGTCCACAGCTGGACTACTGCATACAGTTCTGCTTGCCCCATCTCAAAAAGGATACATTAGAATTGGAAAAAGTAAGAAAGACAACAAAAATGATTAGAGGTAATGGAACACCTTCCATAATGAGGAGAGATTAAAAGATTGGGACTGTTCATCTTAGAAAAGATTCTATTAAGGGGAAATATGAGAGAGGTCCATAAAATCATGACTGGTGTGGAGAATGTGAATAAAGAAATTTTATTTATTCCCTTCACATAACACATGAAGCAGAGGTCACCCAATGAAATTAATAGGCAGCATAGCATAAAACAAACATAAGGAAGTACTTCACACACACATACACAGTCAACCTGTGTAACTTGTTGCCAGGGGATGTTGGGAAGGCCAAAATTATAACTGTGCTCAGAAAAGAACTAGATAAAGTTCATGGAGGATAGGTCCATCAATGGCTATTAGCCAAGATGGTCAGGGATGCAACCCCTTGCTGTGTGTGTCCCTAAGCCTCTGACTGCCAGAAGCTGGGACTGGACAACAGTGGATGGATCACTCAATAATTACCCTGTTCTATTAATTCCCTCTGAAGCATGTGGCACCAACCACTGTTGGAAGATAGGATACTGGACTAGATGGACCATTGGTCTGACCCAGAATGGTCATTCTTATGATGTCTTCCTAGAACCTCATACAGATTTAACTAAAGGCTCTTTGAGGCTGCTTCAACTGAACAGTACTGGGGAAAGGAATTTTTGTATCTCCCAGTGAGACCATCACTTCTTAAAGTGAGCTGCCTCTGTAGTACAGTTTGTTTGTCTTGAAGACAGGGCAGTCTACTAATGATAGGCTATGGTCCTGTTCTTTCAATCAGGTGGGGGTTGAGAGAACAGTCAATTATCCATTTTGTAGCAAAAGTTTTCAGGCATAGTATTTCAGGGAAACCAAGGTTACATAATGTAGCACAGTATTGACTGGAACCTGCACTACCTTCTGGAATTCCAATGTCTAATCTGCTTTTGACTTGCAAAACTGAGCCTATTATAATGAGCTGCACAGTACATCACTCTAAATACATACTTATGAATTTAATTTTCTGTTGTGTAACCTCACACGTTAATTCCTCTGGATTAATCAGTACTGTTTCTCAGATTCTAAGACCAGAGCTAATCACTGTGTATTTCTTAGATCAGACCACATCCTGATCCTGTCAGCACTAATCTATGTACCACTGTTCTCCCTCCACAGCTCAGATCCTTGTCCCAACTGAAATTTTGATGGGCAAATGGACCTCATTACAGCTCTCAAACATAGATGACATTAAGCTGAAGACAGAGACACTCCAAAGTTACAAAATTCCAGAAGCTGAGGTTGACATCCTGTATTTTTAATGGTATACAGAACTAATACTGACCTCCCTCTGTAATGGGATGAAATCAGTGGGCTGATCACGTCAGCAAGGGTCTATGGATCAAGTCCTTTTGCATTAAAATTTACATTTAACAAGAAAAACTGGAATAGATTACATCTGTGCAATATGTATTTAACTTCTCTGTAAAGTTATGCGGTGCTCTTCTTCTTGGAGACCTTACAAACTCTGCCTTAGAGCTTGTAACTTCCTTAGTGGTGATATTCAGCTTGCAGAGTTTGTGAAATGACAACTTCACCAGCAAACCCTGTAAACTGCTTTAAGTGGAGTTATTTATCTTGCCCTTACTACTTTAGATCTGAGCCTATGCTGAAATGCTAATAAGAGCTTTAACTCTGGGTTTATGATAAACGGGGCCCTGATTTAATGATGCTGTTCTCGCCCAAATTTTTAACCTGAATGTTTTCAGTCCTAGTGGCTCTAGTACAACCATCTTTAAAGCATTCAATGGGGCATCCTTAATTTATCTGTACATAACTGGCTTAAAGAGTTTTTTGATACAGAGTTGTTCTAGGGCAGGGGTCTCAAACTCAATCTTAGGGCCAGTGCCAGTCTTCAAATCCTCCCAGCGGGCCAATGTCACTCATGCTGCCCAGAGCCCACCCCCCAAAAACTCCACCCCCACCTGCCTAAGGCTCTGGGAAGGAGTTTGGGGGGGGGAGGACGTCTGGGTAGGGGATTGGGGTGCAGGCTCTGGGAGGGAGTTTGGGTGCAGAAGGGGTGAGAGGTTGGGCTCTGGGAGGGAGTTTGGGTGGGGGAGAGGGCCTGGGGTGCAGGCTCTGGGAGGGAGTTTGGGGGCTGGGGGTTTCACACCCCAACGGTCCCCTCCCTCAAGGTGTCCCCTGGGGAAGGCAGATCAGCATTGTATATTGCTAATGCTGTTGCAGGCATCGCAGGGCATTTTGGGAAGGGTCAAAGGTGCGAGTATGGAATGGAAGATCACGAAAGGCCAAAGGGGGAAGAAGGAAGAGAGCAGAGAACGGGTTAACTCCACATTCCTGCTAGGCCCGAAGATAAGACGCTGACTCCAGCCAGCTCAAGGCCACAGCACACATCTGACTCTCGACTGCCTGCCAAGAAAGAGAGGGGCCCGGACAGGGCTGGCGCTTCCATTTAGGCAACCTAGGCGGTCGCCTAGGACACCAGGATTTGGAGGGGGCGGCATTTTGCCGTCCTCGGCGGCAATTCGGCGGCGGGGAGTCCTTCCGCACTCGGGTCTTCGGCGGCAATTCTGCAGCGGGTCCTTCACTCACTCTGGGACCCGCCTCCGAAGTGCCCCGAAGACCGGGAGCGCAGAAGGAGCCCCCCGCCGCAGAATTGCCGACAACGACCGGGATCGCGGAAGGACACCCGCCTAGGGCGCCAAAAACCCTGGCGCCGCTCCTGGGCCCGGAATCCACCGACCAGCCGTGAGAAAGGAAGATTCAGCTGAACAGACCTGCAGAGCCAGCCCATAACAAGCGAGGCAAGCGAAGGCCAGCATGGAGGAAAACCAAGAGGACAACAAAGTCTAGCCGGTGTGTTTTGGGAAAGTTGAGGAGACCACAGAGAGCGGTTTTGACTGGTACAAAGAGCATCAGGAGCAGAGGTCCCTGAATGGAACACCCCCAAAGGAACCCAGGACTTAAAACCCTCCTGAGAGCTGGAGCAATTCAGAGATCAACAGTGGATCTCGGATGACCTGGGCCCTGGACAGAACTCCCGTCCACCCTTCCCCCTCTTCTTCTTACATTACACCCAGGCTTGGCCAGCCTTGGGTAGAATGTGTGTGAGTATGAAAGTGGGTTAGGGTTTGGGGCACTAAAGCTTTCTTCCTTCCTCTGAGTGACCTGGGGAGCACCCATCACTCTCCGCTGTTATTTTATTATTTTATTAATAAAGCTTTAAAACTTAGACACTTGGTGTGTTTTGTCATCTCCTCCCCAAACAATCCTGTGGCCTCAGCCTGATCACCTGAAGCCTCAGGCAGATTGGTAACAGAAATCTGTCACAGGGAGTGTGGGGATAGGGTGCAGGCTGTGGGAGGGAGTTTGGGGGCAGGAGGGGGTGTGTGGGAAGGGGGTGCAGGCTCTGGGAGGGAGTTTGGGAGCTAGGGGAGTGTGGGGAGGGGTTGCAGGCTCTGGGAGGGAGTTTGGGGTCTGGGGGTGTGTGGGGACGGGGCCCAGGCTCTGGGATGGAGTTTTGGGGTGGGAGGGGATGTGTGGGAAGGAGGTGCAGGCTCTGGGAAGGAGTTTGGGGGAGGGAGGGCGTATGTGGGGAGGGGGTGCAGGTTCTGGGAGGGGGTCAGGGGTGTGGCACTTACCTGGGGCTCCAAGGCGGGGTGGGGGGCCTCCGCACGCTTCTGCCCCCAGGCACAACCCCCGCAGCGTCCCATTAGCCGCAGGGGCGCTTGGGGTGGGGGCAGTGCACGGAGGCACAGCCCCGCCCTGCCCCTGGGCCGCAGGGAGGGGCCGGCAGCCACTGGAGTGAGCAGTCAGACGCCGCTTCGCTCTGCTGCGCTGCTGGGGCCCCTGAGGGGGGAGTGCCCGGGGGTGCAGGTGGGGCCAAGGGAGAGACGCGGCCCCAAAACTGCTGGAGCCCCACGGGCCACATTGGGGAGGCTCGAGGGCCACAGATGGCCCGTGGGCCGGGAGTTTGAGACCCTTGTTCTAGGGAACTTGTGGTCCACTGGATTTGCTAGCAGATTAAGATGTCTTTAACTGGTATCGCCTTAAAATTCATTGTGACTCTAAGCACCCCTGTAGTCACACACTATTGTAATAATCTTTGTACAAAATATGCCTTGTGAGGTATCATTTGAAAACTAATAACTTGCTGATCCATAATATCCTGGTAAAATGTATGTAGTAACATTATATGTAAAGTTACAAATTCCTCTGTATGATGTTACTAGCACATGTTCAAGACCAGAGAGCCTTACCTAGGTAAAAGGTGTTAAACAGATCTATCCTAAACAAAGGAATGTGGGTTTACCTCAATTTACACATAAGCAGTAAACTGGGACATCAAGGGGAAGAGATTGCTAATATGCAAATTGTTCTGTTTCCTGCAAACACCAATGGGGGAAGACAACAGCATGGAGCTTCCTTCACCACCAGACTTCATATTGGCTTTCTCATGGCCTGAATAAACTTTACTTTGAGGGGTAACCTTCAGAAGAATCTATTTCAAAGGTTTACTGGACTATAAAAGAAAGGGGCAAGGAATCCCAACTTATCTCTTTCACGTAAGACAAAGGAACCAGCACTTCAGGCTTCTGGAGAAGATCGTGGCAGGGGGAGGGTCAGCCATATTGCTGGAAGACTGTGGATGAGAAAAAACATCTTGAACAAAGACTTTATTTTAGTAGGTTAAGTTTTAGTAATTAGAAAGCTTGACTTTTATTTGCTTGCAACCATTTCTAACATCTCGTATACCTGAACTCACTTACAATGCTATCATCTTTTGTTAATAAACTTGTTTTACTTGTAATCGAAACCAACAGCTTTGTGTTTGAATTACAGTCAACATTAATGCTAGTTAATATGAGAAACTGTTGGGTGTTGTCTCCTTAAAGGAGCAAATGAACCTTATTATTCCTCTGAATGTTGCAGGAGAGGGCTGAAAATTGCAGAGCACATGGGTTTGGGAAATTTCAGGACCTGGGGTGTTTTGGGGTCACCCGCTAACGTTAACCAAGTCTGGTAAAGACAAAAGTGTGTCTCTGATAACTGCTGATAGGCTGTTGGATTCAAAGAGGTTAAATCAGAGTTGTACATCACACAGAACACGCAGTGCATCCTGATTGCTGCCTATGTGTGTGTCCCCGGCAGGGAGCCTCAAGTAGCAAAAGGATTTTGGGGCACTCAGGGTTATAATATAAGCAGTGACACAGCCTCTCTGACCTGTACCCCAGACTGTGGCATTCATCCATAAAAGTTGTATCCTCAAGTCACTCTAGAATACACTACAGAATTGAAAATATCTAGTGTTTTATAAGTACTGAACCCATTTTCTTCAAACTTTTACATTTCACCAAGATTTACAAAGGGAATTAGATTTGAAGTTTTGGGAGTAACAGACTGTCAGAGTGTAGAACTGTCATTTGGAATCTTGGGAAATCCCCCCAATCTTTTGGATAACTCAAACCACTCACCTAGTTTTTCTGGCAATTTACACAAGTTTAAATTCTGAGCTGAGACCTAGCATGAGAATTGATTGAGTAACAGACTGTCATAGTCCTGGCAGAGAGATTGCACAATCCGTGCTTGTCTAAGGAATGAAGCTCTCTGCACCAATACCAAGTATTCACTAAAAGTGGAAATACTTGCTCTTGCAGCCTGCTACTTCTATCCTTTAGGTAATATTAAGTGAGAACAAACATAAGGAAGGATAGAACAGTTTTTCTGGATGGGAGAGAGTTAGGGTGCAGAGATTATCACTGTAACCCTTCCGGCCCTCCAGACAAGGCTCATTCCCCTGCCATGGGCTAGATGAGAGAAAGCAAAGCCTGTGAAGTGTTCCACAGTACAAACGACCTTCTGTGTGTTCAGTGTGATCCACTGTTTCAATCCACAGAAGCTTTGCCTGGCCTGCTCATTTCACACTCAGACCAGTTTGAATTTATTGCTGTATTATGGTCTTTTCATACTGGAAAAGAGTGCCACAAAGATACCATAATGGCCTGTGTGGAATTCCTCCATGTAAAGGAAGTCCCTCCCTGGCAAACACATCCATCCCTTGCAAGAGCTTCTGGAACAAGAAGAATGGCTGAAGAGGGAAAGGGTGTGGCTAGGGTGTTCATGTGCCCTAGTAGCCTACTAGCTGTTGTAGGTGTGGACACATCCACAGACCTAGTAAGCAGACATCTACTGGGATGATCCAAGGAATGGAAACCTGTGTTATGAAAGGAGACTCCAAGAGCTTGTCTTGTTTAGCCTAACCAAAAGAAGGCTGAGGGGAGATATGATTGCTCTCTATAAATATATCAGAGGGATAAATACCAGGGAGGGAGAGGAATTATTTAAGCTCAGTACCAATGTGGACACAAGAACAAATGGATATAAACTGGCCATCAGGAAGTTTAGACTTGAAATTAGACGAAGCTGTCTAACCATCAGAGGAGTGAAGTTCTGGAACAGCCTTCCAAGGGGAGTAGTGGGGGCAAAAGACATATCTGGCTTCAAGACTAAGCTTGATAAATTTATGGAGGGGATGGTATGATGGGATAGCCTAATTTTGGCAATAAATTGATCTTTGATTATTAGCGGTAAATATGCCCAATGGCCTGTGATGGGATGTTAGATGGGGTGGGATCTGAGTTACTACAGAGAATTCTTTCCTGGGTGTCTGGCTGGTGAGTCTTGCCCACATGCTCAGGGTTTAGCTGATCACCATATTTGGGGTCGGGAAGGAATTTTCCTCCAGGGCAGATTGGCAGAGGCCCTGGGGTTTTTTTGCCTTCCTCTGCAGCATGGGGCATGGGTCACTTGCTGGAGGATTCTCTGAACCTTGAAGTCTTTAAACCATGATTTGAGGACTTTAGTAGCTCAGACATAGGTTAGGGGGTTATTACAGGAGTGGGTGGGTGAGATTCTGTGGCCTGCATTGTGCAGGAGGTCAGACTAGATGATCATAATGGTCTCTGATTCTATGATCCAAGTCTATGATTCTATGATCACATTAGCTCTTTTGGCCACAGCATCATACTGGGAGCTCATGTTTAGCTGATTACCCACCTCAACCCCCAAATCTTTTCAGAGTCACTGCTTCCCAGGATAGAGTCTCTATCCTGAAAGTATGGTCTACAGTCTTTTTTCTTAGATGTGTGTGTATATATATTCATTTAGCTATAATAAAACATACCTTATTTGCTTGGCCCAGTTTACCAAGAGATCCATATGGCTCTGAATCAGTGACCTGTTCTCTTCATTATTTAACATTCCCCCAATGTTTGTGTCATCTGCAAACTTTCTCAGTGATGATTTTATGTTTTCTTTCAGGTCATTGCTAAAAATATTAATTAGCATAAGGCCAAGAACTAATCCCTGCAGGACCCCACTGGAAACACGCCCACTTGATGTCAATTCCCTATTTACATTTTGAGACCTATCAGTTATCCAGTTTTTAATCCACTTAATGTGTGCCATGTTAGTTTTATAATGTTCTAGTTTTTTAATCAAAATGTCATGCAATACCAAGTCAAACACCTTACAGAAATCTATTATTTCAACACTGTTACCTTTATCAACCAAACTTGTAATCTCATCAAAAAAGATATCAAGTTAGTATGACAGGATTTATTTTCAAAAAACCCATGCAGATTTGTATTAATTACATTACCCTCCTTTAAGTCTTCATTAATTGAGTCCTGTTATCAGCTGCTCCAGTATCTTTCCCAGGATCAATGTCAGGGTGATAGACCTATAATTACCCAGGTCATGCCACTAACCCTTTTTTATAAAAGGGAACATCATTAGCTGTCTTCACTTCCCCAGTGCTTCAAGACTTATTGAAACTCAACAGTAACAGTTCAGCAAGTTTCTTAGAAACTTGTATCCAAGAGTTTTAAAAGAACTATCTGGACCTGCTAATTTAAAAATGCCTTAGTAGCTTCAGTTTAGCATCCACCAGAGATACTAGTGGAATGGAAAGAGGTGGCCACTAATTAGTGTGTTTTTCATTTTCTGAGTACCCAATTTCACAGTCCATGTTCTCCAATTTTAGAAACACTTTTGGATGACAACTAACACCTTGAACAGCATTCAGAAGCAAATAGGTAGTCAGTATGGAGCACAGAGCGCTGGTGTTATGTGCTCGCAATGGCTTCCATCACTCAAGAAGTACTGCATTCTTTGCTAGCTAAAGCTTCCAGGTGATTTTCAAAGGTGTTCCCAAAGAGTGC
The DNA here is from genome assembly GCF_002925995.2 of Terrapene triunguis. Lineage (NCBI taxonomy): Eukaryota > Metazoa > Chordata > Testudines > Emydidae > Terrapene > Terrapene triunguis. The sequence continues at coordinate 8,450,171 of NW_020664447.1, forward strand.
ACCACAGTACTCTAGACTTGAAACTAGAACCATATAGTTATAACCATGTGCTGAGATTTGCACCAGGCAGAAATATCCCCTACGTAAATCGATACTGCAAATGGCACCACTTGCCAGAGCTGTTACCTTGTAATTCAGGAACAGTAATAGATCGACCCAAGACTGCATACTCAACTGACAAAGGTTAGACACACAGTACCATTTCAACAGAAAGGGCACTCACACCCTTGCTCATGCTACTCTAGTTGCTTTCCCTGCTTTTCAACATCACCTCATCTTATTCAGATTGAGCCTACACTAGTTTATTTCCATCCATAGTCCTATCCTTCTCAGACACTGGGAAAGCGGAGACATACAAGTTGCTGGGTTTGGTTTAAAGACTATGTGAAGAGGAGGTGTGATGGGGCATACTGGCTGTTCAGGGTTTGGGGGAGAACCCATTTGGGGCTGAAAGCACTCTGCCCCAAGCTGGTGCTTAGAAAGAAAACATATGTTTTCTATATGCACTTCAGCACGTTCTCTAGGACTAACCAAAGTAAATGGTATGGTGTGCTTGTCAGGTGTACTGAACACAATACCAGGCTGTCTTGTGGAGGACTCTGGGACTGTGGGCCAGGTGAGTAAGCAGCACTCAGAAGTCATACTAGAGACAAGAATGGCAGCAGCAAAAAGTAGAGGTGTAAACATGTTGTTTGAGGACGGCTGGCCAGAAAAGAAAGAGGCCTAGGGAAAGAATGTAGGAGAAGAACCAGGTTGTTCAGACTGGGTAGGGCTGGGAGCGAGGAAAGTCAAGAGTCTGTCTAGACTGAGTGTGTGTAAGTCTATGACCTTGCATCCAGGGTGAGATTAACAGGGTTGTTTATATCAAAATACTTCAGGAGAGGCACTTGTGGCAATCAATGTTTTAATTCCTGGAAATTTTGCAGTTGCACTAAATCCAATATCAATTGACTGTCAGGAAATAGTGGGAGTAGAGTTTGACAAATTTGGGTGAATATACACATATATGTGATCATCTCAATGGATTGGTCAAGTGCTACTTTGTCGTACGGGGTTTCCAGCTGAAAAATAGCTTCTGCCTTTTTTGGGTTGTCCTGAAGACTGTGTTCACTGAGTATGTGCCTCATAGAGATGATTTCTTCCATCCCAGTTTGGTAGTTTGCTTTAACTTAATTCCTAGGAGACAGAACTTTTTGGTGTAGAATTTTCTGGAAACAGCAGCCACCTCAATATTTCTCATGGGTGAGCATTCATGTTGAAATCTCATTTGGGCCTTAAAGATCAAAATAGAGCAATCCAACATGAACGCTGCCTCAAGAGAAGAATAGAAGAGGATACTGTTTCTAGAAAGCCCTCCCTCCTTCCCAAAAAAGTACTCTTGTCTAGATCTTTGACAAGTGCCACAGGATTTCAAAGTCTGTACGTGCTAATCTCTGCAAAGGGACAATGAAGGCTTCAGTTTGTGACCCACATTAAATGAATCCTACACTGTTTGCCTATCTCAGAGGGAGAGAAATAAGGTGTTAAAGGGAAACTGATATAAAAACTGCAAAAATAATTTGACGCTCTCATACACAGTGGGCCAAATTAGGCTCTCAGTTACACCAGTGTAAACACTGAGTTATTCTGGTGTAACAGGGCAGAATTTGCCTCATTGGGCACCCAAAATTAGTGGAAATTTATCATCTTAATATTTTTGTGCCTCAGTTCCCTGTGTGTAAAATGGAGTGTGAAAAGTACGCAGACACTGTAGTGATGAGTACAGCAGGCTAGAAAAGAAGAATTCCATTTAGCAAAATAGTTAGAGATTTCAAAATTTGTTCTGATCCTGCATCAGAACAAAACTGAAAAGGAGAGAAACCACCCCAGAATAGCCAACAGCCCAGTGGTTATGCTAGTTACCTGGGCTGTTCAGGCAGAGCAAAGACTTGAACCTGTTTGGGTTTCAACAAATTGGCATTTTCAGATGGAAATATGTTTTGTTGAAAAATTCCCTAGTGCTAAGCATCATAGAAAGGTCCATGAAGAAATTTAATACTGTGTTTAGAGCAGGGTTTGTATAGTGTGCAATAAATAAGGCCCGGGACCACACACTGAACAATGAGGAAAAAAAATTTTTTTAATAGATAATAATTAGGTAAACCCTGAATGAAGCAGGGTCCTGTTGGAAAAGAATAGTAATCTGATCATGTAATTAAAACTTGCATTACATTACAAATATGCTAGAGGGCCAAACTAAGGGTGCACAGAATGGACAGTCTGGTGGTGTTTGGATGTGGGTCCATGATGTGATCCACAGGGTCACGGTGCAGTAGTGAGAAGTGTTTTATGGTGAATGGTATGGTGTGTGACATGATGGCAAGACCATGGTTCTGTAAAATGGAATAATGGTGCAAGAGGAGGTGGTGGAACCTTGGAGTGTACCAGAACAGTGGCTCCATTGTGCAGGGCTATGACATAATGGCAGGGTTATGGTGCGGTGGCAGACAGACTGGGATTAGGGTTGCCAACTTTCTACTTGCACAAAACCGAACACCCTTGACCTGCCCCCTACCCCGCCCCTCAGCAGAGCCCTCCCCCCGGCCCTTCCCTGAGGCCCCGTCCCCCGCTCACTTCATTCCCCCCCCCGTCAATTGCTCTCCTCACCCTCACTCACTCACTCATTTTCACTGGGCTGACTCAGGGGCTTGGGGTGCGGGGTGTGTGTGAGGGCTCTGGCTGGGGGTGCAGGCTCTGGGGTGGGGCCAGAAATTAGGAGTTCAGGGTGTGGGAGGGGGCTCCTGGTTGAGGCAGTGGGTTGGGGTGTGGGACAGGGTTGCTGGTTCCAGGATGGGGCCAGAAATGAGGGGTTCAGTGTGTGGGAGGGGGCTCTGGGCTGGGGGTGCAGGCTTTGGTGTGGGGATGAGGTATTTGGGGTTCAGGAGGGGGATCAGGGCTGGGCTAGGGGGTTGGGGCATGGGAGGGGATCGTAGTGCAGGCTCTGGCACCTCAAGCAGCTCCCGGAAGCAGCAGCATGTCCCCCTCCGGCTCGGCTCCTACAGGGAGGTGTGGCCAGGTAGCTGTGTGTGCTGCCCCATCCACAGGTGCCGCCCCTGCAGCTCCCATTGGCTGCGGTTCCCGGCCAATGGGAGCTGCAGGGGTGGTGCTTGGGGCGGGGACAACATGAGGAGCCCCCTGGCTGCCCCTATGCGTAGGAGCTAGAGGGAGGACGTGCTGCTGCTTCCGGGAGCCACGCAACGCACAGCAGGCAGGGAGCCTGCCTTGTCCTGCTGCGTCATCGACTGGACTTTTAACAGCCGCCAGGGCCCCTTTGCGATAGGGCGTTCTGGTCGAGAACTGGACACCTGGCAACCCTAGCTGGGATTGTGGGGTGAACGGCAGGGCCATGAAGTGGCGGTAGGCAGTTATCTGGTGGCATCTGGCAGGTAGGCAGGTGGGACTGGCTGTGTGTGGATGGGGTGGGGTTTGAGGACGGGAGGACTGTATGCAATGGCAGGGTGCCGGCTTGGGTCTGAGTTGTAGAGGAGGCATTTGGGGCTGTGGTAAAGTTGTCAGGGCCATGGTGCGAGGTTGGGTCGGCAGCGTGGATGGGGAGGGGACTTGGTGTATGGCTGACTATGAGGTTTTGCGGCACGTTGTGGCTCTGTGGCAGGAGGGGGGCGGTTGGTGGGACGGGGCGCAATGCGGAACTGTGGTGGCACTGGGGGACCGGTAACGGCTGGCTCAGCGGCGGGCGCCCTCCCACCAGCAAAGCACCGAGGGGCTTCGGCCCAGCCGCTTACAGCTGCCCCGTAAGGGCGCGTCACACGTCCGCTAGGCGGCCGCTACCGGACAACCAACGACGCTCGCCCGCCCTCTATTGGCTTCTCTCCGACCTCAGCCCGCGGGCAGGTGTCTCGCTACTGATTGCTCCGAGAATCTACCAATCAGCGGCGCATTTCGCTCGGAGAGTGGCGTGCACGGGAGCCAATAGGAAGGTGGATAGCACGTGCCGTACAGCAGCCAATGATAGCTGTTCTTCCAGGTCCTATTGGGTTTCTGGGAAGCAGGCAGCTCGGGGCAGCAGGGTGAGAAGCGACGGGCGGGGCTGGAAGTAGCCGGCTGCCGCTGAGAGCATCCGACGCGGAGGACGTTCAGGCTCAGCGGGGCTAGCGGCAGCACAAGGGTACGGGGCGCCGCCGTGAGCGGGCCTGGGCGGGCGGGGAGCTCCCTGTGGGGATGGGAGCCCTGGTGTCTTGGGCGGAAGCGCTGAGGGGGTTGCCGGGGGAGGGGGCTGTCTCCGGGTAGGGCAGTTGGTGCGGTGTCGGGAGGGGAGTGTTGGGGCTGGGGGTGGGGGAGGTGCCGGGGGGTGGGAAGTGCGGGGACTACTCGGGTTCTGGGCGGGGGGCGGGCGCTTCTGGCGCTGGGGAAGGACGGGGGGCAGCATTGCCAAGGAGTAACAGGGGCTGAGGCTATCTCCGGTATAAGGGCAGTACTGGGGTTTTCTGTCTGACAGGAAGGGGATCAACACAAATTCCTCCTCAAATTGTATGAGCTTTGTAGTTGCATTCATCATAATGCTATGGGTGTGTTCGTCCTAGACGTTAACTGCCTTGTTTTAGGTATACACTTTTTTGTGCTATGTGGATTGATGGCTCTGTTCCCTATAATGTGACACTATAATGTTGCTGTATTTGCATATGTAGGACTACATGCCCTGATAGCAGTGGAACTCTTGCCTGCTGTTAAATGATTTCTCCCAGCTTGTGCATTTCTTGGACTTCAGTCTCTTTTGGAAGGGGGATTTTTTCCCCCTTACCTCCTCCCAGTAGTCTTGAAGAGGGGTATTGCAAAGAGCAACACACCCACTCTACCCTTAGTTCATCATCATATACTTCCTACTTTTTTTCTTACTAGTGTTTTCTTATTGGTTGGGCCTCCTTGCATGGAGTAAAATATCTTCCTTCCCTACAAGGCAGCTCTCTGCTCCCTGCCTGGCAACCACTTCTCAGAGGTATTCTGTCCCGTTTCTCCCCCCCCCCTCCCCCCAGTGTAGCTTGCTGCTCTTATCATAGCACCATTAAAACAGCTATGAGGGAAGGGAAGCTCCTAGAAGTAGTGGCTACTGAATGGGAAGCAGAGAGTAGCATTAAAGGAAGGGGACACAAGCTCACTTCCTGCAATCCAAGAGTCTATGAGGGGATGAGGATTAAAAATGACCATTTCCTCATCTGAAAACTTTTCTGTCCAGTGGTTCCACACGAGTGGGGAAAGGCATAGATAGGGTTATAAGCACTCCGATGTCCCAGGGCTTTAGGTTGCCATAGGCCAGGAGCTGATGGAGGTGGAACTCTGAAGTGCTGTATTGACAGCTCTTGCTGAGTGGGAACAAAGGGGGACTTTCTTGCCTGAGGTCTGGTCATAGAGTTTAAGGCCAGATACTCAGGCTGACCACCTAGATATCATAACCACCAGCACCCACATGCTAATTCCAACAATTGAAATTAAATCAAGGTATTACAGCCTACAGGGGACTAAACTATTACATGCCACAGGTAGAGAATAGGAGGGACCAAGATGCATTGGTGCTCAAGGCCCCACAATGATAGGGAAATAATTAAATGAGATATACTCAGATAATACTAGCAAGTGAGCAGAACCCACACACTGTAAAGGAAGGCAAAAAAACCCAAAGTCACTGCCAGTTTGACCTGGGAAAAATTCCTTCCTGACCCTGCATATTGTGATGAGTTAGACCATGAACATGTGAGTAAGACCCAGCCAGCCAAGCACCCGAGACAGAGACTGCTTGGTGCTACTTCAGAGCCCTGGCCATCCTTGTTCAATGTCCCATCTTCAGTCATGGCTATCACTGATGCATCAGAGGAAGAAGATCTAACCTCCCCTGTAGAATGTTTTGGGGGACATGAGCTTCTAGGAACTTAAGACATAAATCAGAAGTGACCCTCAGGGCTGTTGAGCATTGCCTCCTTCCATCACAAGCAGCCCTCCCATACAGTTGCACTCATTAATTTGTCCAGCTGTCTTTGGACAAATTAGAACTTAGGTCAACATAGCCATTGCAATCCGGTGTGAAAATTCCACACCCCTGAGTGCTGTAGTTGTTTTAGCCCTCAGCATAAACCTAGCTAGGTTGACAAAAGAATGTTTGTTGACATAGCTTTTGCAACTCAAGGAGGTGGAGTTTCTACAGTGACAGAAAATCCCTTTCTGTTGCTGTAGTCTGTGTCTACACTCCAGAGTACAATGGCATAGCTATGGTGCCATAGCTATGCTGCTATAGTGCCCATAGTGTAGATGTGGCCTGAGGCTTGACGAAAGTGCTGGCACCTATTATGTACAACATTTTAAAGCCTAGTTGCCTTTGTGCAATTGGTATCTTTTGGGGAGGTTTTTTAATTGCACTAAGGGCTGGTCTATACTTAGCCGGTAGTTCGGCGGCTGGAAATCGAACTTCCTGGTTCGATTTATCGTGTCTGGTCTGGACGCGATAAATCGAACCAGGAAGTGCTCGCCGTCGACTGCGGTACTCCAGCTCAACGAGAGGAGTACCGCGGAGTCGACGGGGGAGCCTGCCTGCCGCGTGTGGACCGCGTCTGAACCGCGGTAAGTTCGAAGTAAGGTATGTCGACTTCAGCTACGTTATTCACGTAGCTGAAGTTGCGTACCTTACTTCGACTTGGGGGGTTAGTGTAGACCAGGCCTAAGTGTGAATCCCCTAATACATTAGAAGTTAATGGTGAACTCATAGTCCTAGTAAGCTAGCTAGAAATTGGTGAAACAGAATTTTTCTGAAACCTGAGCAGCATGAAATGCTTTGGTGAAAGGTTCATGTATGTATGCATTCTTAAGCATGTTAATAGTAACTATTAAAATAAGAGATTCTGGCATAAAATGTAATCTTAATCAGTGCTTTATTTCATTAATCTCTGCCATCCATATTGTGTCTGAACTATGAATGCAGGGGGCTAAAGTAATATGCAGTGTTACTGTGTGTACTGCAATACCTGGTCATGAGCTTTAAGAGTGAGAAACCTTGTTACAATTCTTCCTTATGTTTGTTTGGTCTTTAATGGGGCTTTGACGTATACTACTTTTTTCCCCTCGAAAAGCTTTTGTACACATAGGAGAAACTGGTTTTCCGGTGACTAATAATTTTATGGGTTTTTTTAAGATTATAGAGCCAGATTGAGGCGTTAGAGAAAATGTATATATTTTTAGCATTACTTTGAAAAGAACAGGTGTCAAACAATTGATTTTTATTATTCTAATACTTAATTGTCATAAGTGATTGATACTTCAAGGTAAGTATAGGCATAACTTTGTGATATTGGAACACATTTTAGCTGTTTACATTTAAAATCATTTTCTCTAAAGATGAAAAACCTTCCTGTCCCAGTTCTAGTCATTTAGTATTGGGGAGTGGTGGGGAGACTTGAACATTGTCAGGGCCTCCCAGACGGGGGGGCAAGTGGGGCAATTTGCCCCAGGCCCCCACAAGAGTTTTCGGCGGGTCTTCGGTGGCAGGTCCTTCAGTGCCGCCGAACACACCCGGAGCTTCTTCCGCTCTGGGTCTTCGGCGGCAATTCGGCAGCGAGAGCTTCTTCCGCTCCGGGTCTTCGGCGGCAGTTCGGTGGCAGGTCCTTCACTCACTTTGGGACCCGCCACCAAAGTGCCCCAAAGGCCTCGAGCGGAAGGACCCCTGCCGCCGAAGACCCCAGACCCCCTGAATCCTCTGGGTGGCCCTGAACATTGTGGGACAGTAATGGGTTTGGTTTTCTGGATGTGTTCGTAAATTTTTCAAGCCCTACAATGGTAACACCCGTTATCTTTGGTAAGCAGAGGCTGATACATTTCTTGTAAATTTGAGGTACCACCATTTACCTCTGTCTCCTGAAAAGGCAAAGGAACTCTGTCGCTCTCCCACTACAGAGCTTCCTAGCTGTAGAGGGGGCATGTCTATCCAGTCTCTTGGCTGCTGTAAGCAGAGGGCGCTCTTTCATTTGCTGCCTTTCAGCCTCTGTTTTTTAGGCTTCTCTATGTGAATAATTCTAGTTCTTGATTCTGCTGCAGTTTAATAGCCTTTCTGAGCATCTGAAGGGTGAAACTGACACTGTAAGTTTCACAGCTTTTCCCTGGCTCTGGGTAACAGCTGTGACGTTTACTAGCATTGTTTGTTTGATTCTGAAGCTGCTTGGAAAAGCTACCTGAGTAGAAGCAGAAGAATAGGACTTCTTTGTGAGCAAAGAAAAGCAGTACTGTATCACTTACACTGCATTCACATTTGGAAGGCTATCTTCACAATCACGAAGGCTATAAACTTAATTTTCAACATAGTCCAAATTATGCCAAAAGATGCTTTAGGGGGCCCACACTTACTAGTGAATGTTTCCTACTTGCTAGTGGTTAGTATTCTGTTTGTCAACAAGACATGCAGATACTGTTTAAGGAGAACAGGCTGTCAATTTTTGCTCTAGTGTTGTCTCTAATACTTCACAAGCAAGTTTTGAGGAAGTATTATCTCAGGCAAACAATACCTGAAGGTAAGGTTCCAAAAAATCCAGTGCCACTGTCAAAGTTGTAGCTGTTCAATTCAGGTGTGATAACACTCTTATTAACATGGTACTTGCATATTTAGTTCTTTTTTGGGAAGGGGCATCATTTTCTAAGTAATTGATCTAATTGTTAGAGGTGGCTCTTTGGGTTGGAGACCCCAGCGATGTGCTTGCACTGGTTCTGCATGACTCTGTCAAAGGGGAAAGCAATCTAATATTTTTGGGAGGATGGTGAGTCAGAGAAGGAGTTCATATATTTTATATAACTTGTTCACTTGCCACCTGAATAAGGTGTACCTTTTGGTGGGACAATTAAATGAACCATCACATTCTTACTGAAAAGGGAATATATGCTTTAAAAGGATGGTGTGGTCTTACCAGCTTCAAAACTATGAAAATAGTAAGTAAATTTAATGGAAACTGCAGAGATGATTTTTAATGTAATCTTTGCTTACACATAAATGTAATAACTGCATTGTCATGAATCTGACCTTGGCATAGCTCCCCTTTAGGGGTTACATAGGGAGTGCACATATATCCTCACTCCTGTGGGTGCTGTAGAATTTGTCAGTCTAGAGGGGCCATCATACTGCCCTCTGCTCAAGGTTTTCTGAATGTTTCTTCCCCTCTCAGGGTCCCAGGTGAAACAAACTAGCCAGTCCAGAGTCAGCAAATGAGGCTAAATAAAAGCATAAAAGAAAAACGAGAACCTGTAGGCAGCTTCAGTAAGGATATTGGTCTCTTTGACTTCAGAGAGCCTTGGAAGTATCACAATACACTCCAGAGTTCACTGGGTCTCCAGTATAACTATGTCTTTCTCCCTCTTAGCCCAGATGATCTCTGTTCTCCTTTCTTCAGGGGTAGAGGCTGTGTTGGCTGACAGATCTCTCTCTCTCTCTCTCTCTCTCTCTCTCTCTCTGGGAGCTGGTGAGCTCAACAGCCTATTTTCTGCCCAGGGTTCCCCCCTTCTATGTGGAGGTCCCTCCTTTTAACTCTTGCAGTCCTTGCATGACATGCAAATGTGGTGGGGTGGGGCAATTGTAGCCCAAAGCAGATTCTTACCCCACCCTGGTGTAGGGTTTGTATACCCCCTCACATGGATTTCAAATACAAATTAATAGACCAATAGTGGCTGTTTGGAATGAATAATGAAGTTATCTGAGTGTAATGGCAGAACTTCTTGAACTGTCTGCATTCCCAACAGGATTCGGGAGAAAACATGTTCTGTGGCTTGCTTGGAAAAACTACTGTACCTAATTGCACACTGCTAAACAGGGCTTGCTGCTTAATTGGGCCAATTGCATGGTCAGTGTCAACATAATTTATTTTGTTGCCTCTGGCTGTAATCAGGAATCTACCTTTCTGGAGGGAGGATTCTCCTCCACAATTTTGAATAAGGGGGATTCTAAAATCTTACCCTCTCCTCCTTCCCCTTCCCCATTCTGTTCCTCCTACAGTTTTTTTTTTTTTATTTTAATTCTTCCCCATCAGTTCATCACCAACACTTCGCCCACTCCATTTCCTTTTATTGGTGGATGAAGACCTGCACTTGAAAGAAGTTCTCCTCTATAGCAACTGCTGCTCAAATAGACTCCCTCTCCTTCCTGGGACTGCTGCTCTCCTGCACTACTAGGAGGAGGTAGGAGCTGTTGAGTGTCAGCTGCTAACTTAGGAGCTAAACCTCCTACTACCAGTTCCCCTTCATGATAAAGTAGTGGCCTTTGTAGGCCAATCTGTCCCCACTCACTTAATGCCACTGGGGATACTGAGGTATCATGTTCCTCCTCCAGAGCTTCATTAATTTTACTTGTGATACATTTCTGCCTTGCTCATTTGGGACTTGGTTGTTTGGCCTGCAATTTCTCTCTTCCTGCTTGAGTGACGTATGGTGTAAGTCTGAGAATTGTATGATTCCGGAGACTGCACAATGAATTCAAGTATGATTTGACTGTGAAACATAACTCTCTAAAAGTGGCCTTATGAGGTTCTATGCTTGTCTACTTACTCTATCTCAAGTATCCTCAGTTTGCAAAAAGATCATAGGCTGATAGACTTTTTTTTTTAAATCTAAGAATCAGATTGTTTTTGTTCTCGTGCAGCAACAGTAATACGTTCTGTAGGCTTAATTAGGGATTCACTTGCATCTATACTAACCTACTGTTTACTTTGCATTTGCACAAGTGTAACAATTTGGAAGTCAGTAAATAATTCATCTATTCACATGCAGAAATCAAATTTTACTGTCAACTAAGGTGTAATAATAATAATAATAATAATAATAATAAGCTTACATTAATTGCCAAGGTAAGCATGTTTGACTCTGAACACAGGGATCAGATCTGTTGAGTAAAAAAGTGCCATCTTCAGTCACTTTTTTAGATTAGAATTGCTCTCTTAATCCCTGGCTATGTGGTCCTTGTTTAATCCATAACTCGCTTATTTTTTGTTAGGTTTACAACAAGCATATCCATAGTATGTTTTAGCATGTGAAGGACACCAGTCATCAATTGCTTTCTTCATGTGTCCACTGTTTTGACATTTCTTGAGGAAGCCATCCTAAAAATTACCAGGGGAAAATGCCAGCACACAAATGACAGACTAAAAGTTGAAAGCATGGTGCTTTTAGTTGACAGTGTAGCCCAGGGGTGGGCAAACTACAGCCCGCGGGACTGCTCTGCCCGGCCCCCGAGCTCCTGGCCCAGGAGGCTAGCACCCCTCCCCCCCCCCGCTGTTCCCCCTCGTCTGCAGCCTCAGCTCACTCGCTCCGCCGCCGGCGCAGTGCTCTGGGCGGCGAGCTCCTGGGGCGTCAGGAATGAGAGGAGGGGTTGGATGGGGCGGCAGGGGTCCGGGGGCAGTCAGGGGACAGGGAGCGGAGGTGTCTGGATGGGGCAGGGGTCCCAGCGGGGCAGTCAGGGAACGGGGGGGTTGGATGGGGCAGGAGTCCCGGGAGGGGAGTGCAGATAGGAGGTGGGGGCGGGCCACAAACCCTTCCCCTAACCGGCCTTCCATACAATTTACGAAACCGGATGCGGCCCTCAGGGCAAAAAGTTTGCCCCCTCCCTGCACTATTATCACATTCCTATTAAAACAACGTAATGCAGGGGTGGGCAAATTGCCCACGGGCCACATCCGACCCGCGGGACCGTCCTACCCAGCCCCCGAGCTCCTGGCCTGGGAGGCTCACCCCCGGCCCCTCCCCCGCTGTTCCCCCTCGCCCGCAGCCTCAGCTCACTCACTCTGCCGCCGGTGCAGTGCTCTGGGCGACAGGGCGGCGAGCTTCTGGGGCAGCGCAGCTGCAGGGCGTGGCCTGCCTCAGTGCTCTGTGCTGTGTGGTGGTGCTGACGGCAGCGTGACCCAGCTCCAGACAGGTGGCGCAGCTGTAGCCCTGCCAGCCACCAGTGCTCCAGGCAGCGCCGTAAGGGGGCACAGAGCAGGGGGTGTTGGATAGAGGGTAGGGGAGTTCAGGGTGGTGGTCAGGGGGTGGGGGGTGGATGGTAGTTGGGAGAGAAACGGGGGGTTGAATGGGCGCAGGGGTCCCGGGGGGGGCAGTCAGGAAGGAGGGGGGTTGGATGGGGTGGCGGGGTGTTGGATGGGGCAGTAAGGGGCAGTGGTTCTGGGGGCTGTCAGGGGACAGGGAGATGGGGTGGTTGGATGGGGCAGGGGTCCCGAGGGGGCCATCAGGAATGAGAGGAGGAGTTGGATGGGGCAGCAGGGGTCCGGGGGCAGTCAGGGGACAGGGAGTGGGAGGGTGTGGATGGGGCAGGGGTCCCAGTGGAGCCGTCAGGGAACGGGGGGTTGGATGGGGCAGGAGTCCCGGCGGCGGGGGCAGATAGGAGGTGGGGGCTGGGCCACAACCCCTCCCCAACCGGCCCTCCATACAATTTACAAAACTCGATGTGGCCCTCAGGCCAAAAAGTTTGCCCGCCCCGGTGTAGCCTATAGGTACAGATATTTGCTAGGTGAGGCATAGGTATAAGTTAAGGCAATAATGCAGTGAGCTTGCTAGCCTCAAGGCCTGTAAGATAGTAGCTTAGTTAAATTAATCAAGGTCCCAAAAGCATAAGCTAGCCAAGGGCATGGCTATACTTGCAGATGAAGAGCGCTGTGAGTTAAAGCAGCCCTCGGAGAGCGCGGTAGGGAAAATGCTGCATGTGTTCACACTGTCAGATTCAAGTGCACTGGCATGGCCACATTAGCAGCTCTTGCAACGCCACAGAGAGCAGTGCATTGTGATTGCAGCCACCTGAATGCTGGGATATCTATGTGCTTTTCAAATGGCGGGGTTGGAGTGTGATAGGGTGTGTGTTCTGTGTGGTGTGTGGGGGGGAGAGAGTGAGTTTTTTGTGGGGCTGAGAGCATGTCCGCATGCAGTCTTGTCCTCTCTCTCTCACGCTCACAGCAAGCAGCATTCCACAGTAATGGTTGCTTTGTCCCCGAGCAGATAAGCATGCCGGCTGTCAGAAACGGAGCTTTGAAAGGGGATAACCATGACCAGAGTGGCCACTTGACTTAAGGGGATTATGGGATGTTTCTGGAGGCCGGTCACAGCGCAGTAATGCAACACCTCATTCACACTGATGCCCGGGCTTTTCAGCCGAGGTGCAGCAAGCATTATGCTTCTCGTGGAGTACCAGGAGCGCTCCAGCTGCAGAGTCCAGGCACTCTAAGTGCCTTGCCAGTGTGGACAGGTTGGGAGTTAGGGTGCCTGGGGCTGCTTTAATGTGCTCTAACTTGCAAGTGTAGCCAAGCCCCAAGAGTAACCCTAGATTTTAAGATATCACAAGATAGAATTCTATAATGACTTAACTGCTGACAGGTAACTACAAGATGTTACTTAATACCATCTTGGAATATTTTAAGTTTGAGACATTAGCAGATGTCTGAATACAAGAATGCCATAGTAACTAATGGATATACGTGTTAATAAGCTTGAGGTAAAAGGATTAATAACCGATGGGAGACAGGTGAGGAACTACAAATAAGGTAAAGGGGCTGAAATCCCTACTGAATATGCATTGGGCATAGTGGCAACAGAATAACACACCATAAAAGCTATATCCTGGCCAGTGTACCCTGGGAGATGCCAGGATGATGACTTATGGTGACGGTGAGGGGGAAGATGAGGCAGATATCTAAAACTTCTGGTTGCTCTGTAAATATATGGATCCTCAGATCATTCTGTACTATCTTTACCTACCTTACTGGGTTGGAATGTTTGTAACGTTGCTAACTGTGTTAATAAAACTATTACAGTTACAGAAGGTTTTACCTAGGTGTGTGTGTGTGGTCATTGGTGTGCACATCGGGGCTCCCAACAGTAATTCTGATAATGCTAGGCCTGATCTTGGGACAAGAACCTACCAGATTTCAGAGTGCTAATTAGGGAAACAAAATCAGTCATAATCAATATACAATATATATCTGTATCGGACAACAGTGAGTGGGAGTTGCTATGTATGACATGGGTCGAAGAGGTTATTGTATTTTGATTCTGTTAATTCCTCGAAGGACAGCTTTTGAAAGAGCAGTGATTGGCTATTGCTCATGCTTCCCATGACACTCTTGGGGAGAAATTGCCGGGTTTCATCTTTTTAAGCCTGTTTGTATTAGTGTAACTGAGACTGCTAGGGTAGACCACAATATTTTGGGTTGCAATACAATTAGTATGATATTCTGAGCTACACTTTATCCTCAGCAAAGCCAGAATTTTTATGCTTCTTGCTCACCCAATAGCTGGTTTCATGTTCTTGAGTGCATTCCAGACTAGTGAGAGGTTGTCACCACCTGCCCTTAAGCCTGGGTACCTTAGATGCTCTGCTGCTGTGGCTTACAGCCTAGACAGCCAGCAGACAAGCATGCTGCAGTTTCCTGAATGTCTGTGTGCTTTGCAGCCCTGATTCAGCACTCTGACCCCAGCAGCTTGCCTGTGACATGTTAGCCTTGCCCTGGTCTCCACCAGCCTTGGTTACTATTTGTAGGGTGACCCCCAAGACACCCCCAGTCCTGAATTTCCCTAAAATCATTTGCCCAGTAGTGTCCAGCCCTCTCCTGGGATGCTCAGAGAAGACTAAGGTTCTTTGCTCCTTTTAAAGAGACAAAAGAACAGCAGCTTGTTGCTTTAACTGGAGTTAACAATCACTTCAGTTCAGACACATCATTGGGTTGGTTGGCTTAGATTGAAAGTAAAACAATCGTATTACTAAAAAGAGGTTTTAAATGACTTGAAGTACAAGGGATAAAGACAAAATAGTTACAAGCAAATAAAAGTAAAATATGCTTTCTAGTGGCTAAGGCCTGGTTTAAGCTAGAAAATTAGATTAGTTTACTATGTCGGTCAGGGGGTGAAAAATTCACATCCCTGAGCGGCGTAGTTAAACTGACCTAAATCCCAGTGTAGTTAGCTCTACGTTGATGGAAGAATTCTTCTGTCAACCTAGTTGCCGCCTCTTGAAGAGGTGGATTACCTATGATGATGGGTGAATCCCTCAAGTTGGCCTAGGTAGTGTCTATACTGAAGCTCTACAGTGGTGCAAATGTGTCGCTGTAGTGTTTTGTGTGTTGACAAGCCCTTAGGCTTAACTCAACAAGCGACACTTGATTCCAAGGGGAGTAGTGGGGGCAAAAGACATATCTGGCTTCAAGACTAAGCTTGATTAGTTTATGGAGGGGATGGTATGATGGGATAGCCTAATTTTGGCAATTAATTGGTCTTTGATTATTAGCAAGTAAAAATGCCAAATGGTCTATGATGGGATGTTAGATAGGGTGGGATCTGAGTTACTACAAAGACTTCTTTCCTGGGTGCTGGCTGGTGAGTCTTGCACACATGCTCAGGATTTAACTGATTGCCATATTTGGGGTCGGGAAGGAATTTTCCTCCAGGGCACATTGGCAGAGGCCCTGGAGGTTTTTCGCCTTCCTCTGCAAGCGTGGGGCATGGGTCACTTGCTGGAGGATTCTCTGCACCTTGAGGTCTTTAAACCACGATTTGAGGACTTCAGTAGCTCAGACATAGGTTAGGGGTTTGTTACAGGAGTGGGTGGTTGAGATTCTGTGGCCTGCGCTGTGCAGGAGGTCAGACTAGATGATCATAATGGTCCCTTCTGACCTTAAAGTCTATGAGTCTTACCAATCTCTCTCTTTCCTGCCATGGCTGAGTTTCTCTCAGTCACGTGCTGGTTTCCACTGACTTTGTTGGTGAAAGATCTTTGCCTGTGGGTTTCTCACCTATATGGAGTCCCCAGAGACTTCAACACTGTTGGTTGAAGGACCTATCTTTCTCAGCTTGCAAGAGCTCTGGCCCCATGTGTCGGTGCAGTGATAGATGCCATGATGTTTTTGACTCTCTCCTTATATCTTTGGATGACCTCATGCTTCTGTTCTCTTTCTGAGGACTTCCCTTACCACTGCTACTTCATATGTAAATTGGGCTTTCATTGTTTGGATTCCATCATGCTTAATTTACAGAGGAGACAGGTAGATAGCGGTCTCCCTCCTGTTTGGGGGAGAATGTGTATCTCTCCCTTTGTTTGGTCATAGACTTTAAAGTGTAAAATTGGTGAGTATCCATAATTCCTTATATAATGTTAATACATACTTTTTACAATGATATTAATCACTAGTGTCACCCATTTGCATACGACCCATTTTAGGTACAGATTAGGACAGCAGTGAGTTGGGACATATTGGGCTGGTCAGGCCAGCTGAAACTCACTGCTCCATACTAGGGAGTCCTTTGCCTTCTGGCACTGGGGTGCTCTTAGGGCCCCACCTGGCTGAAAACTATCTGGAATTAAATTCAGACAAGATGGAGACGCTGATGGACTGACTGTAGAGGGATTAAAGAACAGCAGCAAGGGACATGTGAAGGCATAGATAGAGTGTGACTGATCTCGGAAGCTTCAGCTAGTACAGTATGTGGTCACATGTTTGTCAAAAGGATAAGGTGAATGTGAGTTTGTAGCATAGCTGGTTCAAGCTCTTCATTGGCTACCAGACTGCACTTGAACACACACACAAGTACCACCAGCAGGGCCATACCTATCCAAAAGTTCCAGTGACAAAAGCAGTCTCATCCAGACCAACTCAACAGTGGCCCAAGTTTTTGAGGTCAGTGTGTTTGCAAGATGCAAATTTTATTATCGGGCAAAGTATGGGGAAAATATGGATTGGCAAGAAAAGAAGGTATGAAAACTAACAATGTGACCTTAATGGCACAGCCATAACTTTCAATTAGACTTCATTTGCATCAAGGGCACTGTGACGAGTTTCCTGGGATGCAGCCTGGACTGTAGGACTGCTGAGCCCTCTGTCCCACCAACCCGGGCTGCCTCTCACACTGATGCTGTTGCCAAGTTACAAACCTGTGGCAGGTACTGCACTTATACAGACATCCACAGGCGGAGACACACCCAACCGAATAACATGAATGCTTCTCTCAGCCACTCATGAACCAACAGTAGTGAGGCTCCAATCAGTTCTCTCCAGCTACCCAGTCTTGCACCTCAGAACTGTACCATCTTGTACTGGTCAGAAACCTGACCAGTGTAAGTTCATTACCTAGTTTGTTCCCCCTCGATGTGGAGGGGAGACACACTAGCCTTTGTAAACTGAGCTGAGATTTCCTTCGCACTTCAACCAAAACGCACTGTTTAGATAAATTTAAAACAGATTTATTAACTACAGAAAGATATTTAGATTTTAAGTGATTATAAGTAGTAAGTGTAGAGATCAAAGTTAGTTACCTAAGAGACTGAATTTATTTTAAGCAAGCTCTATAAACTAAACAGGATTTGAATCAAGCCGTGTCTCACTTTGACAGATGGTATAGTTCATTGGTGGGCAACCTGCGGCCCATCAGGGTAATCTGATTGTGGGCCGCGAGACATTTTGCTGACGTTGAGCATCTGCAGGCACGGCCCCCTGCAGCTCCCAGTAGGCACGGCCCCCCGCAGCTCCTGGCTAATGGGAGCTGGCGAACCATGGCCACTGGGAGTTGCGGGAGGCCGTGCCTGCAGTCAACGTCAGCAAAATGTCTCGTGGCCTGCAGATTACCCTGATGGGCCACAGGTTGCCCACCACTGGTATAGTTCCTCAATACACAGGCTGGAATTGCCTTCCAACCTGGAACCACCCTCCCAAGTTCAAAGTCTTTGTCCTCCAGACATTTCTTCCAGGTGTTGAGCTATTTGGGGGGGGAGGTGGAGGGGGGGTGAGGCCAAATCATGATGTCACCTCCCCTCTTTATAGTTGCTTCCAGCTTGCTGGAAAGATCTATGCTTGTGACATTGGTCAAGTATTCTCCATTGTCTATGTGCTCTCTCTGAGAAGTCTTTTGGGAAAGTGGATTCCTTTTAATGGGCCATTAGCACATCTGGGTATTCCATTGTTGTACCTGAAAGGCTGGTTATGGGTGTTCCAACCTTCCAACATAGTTCAGTAACACACATACAGCATCACTTCACATACAATCGTAGCACATACAATCCAACAGGACATTAGTGTTCAGCAGATCAAGACTTTTAAAATACCACCTCACAAGGCATACTTTGTACAAAGCATATCATAATTATATGATAGTGGTGCATATGGGGGTTCCAGGGTGCTGCCTTGAGGTACAGAGTGCCACAGGCACTTCCAACTTTCACATGAAAGTTAACATGAGCTATATAACTGAACATTGAGCAAGGAGTTCTGACCCCATCTCAGCTAATGAATTATTGTGTGGTTTTGTCTGTCATGATGAACCTTTAAGGTAGTTAAAGGATTATTCCCCTGATCTTCAGCCCTTGGTCTGCAGTGTTATGATGTCAAAAGCATTACAAGTAGTGCTCCTGGGGGAATTCTGCATCTCTGTGCATGTGCAGAATTCACGTCCCCTGCAGATTTCTTTGCTTCCCCACAGAAAAATGACTTCTGATGGGGAAGCAAAGGGAAGCCTTGAGTGGTCACATGCCCCTCCCCGGCACCTCTGGCAGGTCAGTTTGGGTGCCAGGGGTGTGGGGCGGAGCAGTTGCTTGTGTGTGAGAGAGACATTCTGTCCTTCTTGCATGCTGTTGTGGTGTGCTCAGCATGGAGGGGCAGGGCTTTGGGGTATTGCTGAGCAAGTAGGTGTGCGCAGGCTTTGATCACTCAGGCAGAGCAGAATGTAGCAGCCTTCCTGCTTAGTGAATTGTTTAGTGAATTGTTCCCATTGTCATTTTGTGAATCCCCCTGGAGTATAAAACAGGTGTAAAAGTTTTAAGGCTCCTTTACATTGCCAGAGTGGTGTAAAGGAGTTTTATTGTAAGTACAGTATGGCTTATAAATGCTTATGGTGCTTTAATGATTAGAACTGGTCTAAATTTTTGGACTGAAAATATTTCCTATCAAAATATGCTCCATGAACTGTTTGCTACTGACCTTTCTGGAGATGGTCAGTAGCCAATATAAATTGTGAGTTTGATTCACCAGCCCTCACTTGCTCTTCAGTTGCCTATGATGTAAAACTGAGCATATGGCTGCATATATTTGATGACTAATAACTAGAAATAAAGGGTCAAACCTAGCTACATTATTAGACAAATGAGGTTTGGGGATTTCCTTTAATGTTCTTCACTCCCATTTTCCATCCATTGTATTATATTTTAAATAATTTACCAAAATAATTGAAACCAGCGTGATTATATTGTGGTGTTTTGACAAATACAATATGCAGAATTTTAAAATATTGTGTGCAGAATTTTTAATTTTTTGGAGCAGAATTCTTAAATTTTTGGTGCAGAATTCCCCCAGGAGTAAAGTAGATATGTAGCAAGCAGGGTTAGTAGCAGTGCTGCTTCAGAATCGTAAATCTAGTGCTCACAGCCTCATTCAGATAGGTGTTTTACTCAAACTAAAAAGGATAACGCTGTATCTAGAAAATTCATGACTTACATATCATGTAGAAACCGTGACAAAAATTGTCAGTATGTAATAAGCTCTTAAAGGCAAGTCAAGGTGGGGAGGAAGAACAAGGATTTAGGAGGAATTGAAAAGGGTGTGAGGAAGTGACTTTGCTTATTGCCTGTTATGCCTCTTGATCATCAGACTACAGTTCATCTAGCCATGTCAGCTTCTAGCTGAGCATATTTTTTTTTTTTAATTTGGCTTAAACTGATTTACAGATCTGGACTAATATACAAAATAGACAGGGTTTCTTTCCATTAGTAGTTGTGTATTAGGTTAGTTGATCATATCAGATTGTGGGAATACACAGTTA
>NW_020664447.1:8484964-8600195 GCF_002925995.2 Terrapene triunguis
TCTTTCTTGAGTGGTAACAGCTAATTTAGACTCCATCATTTTATGTGTATAGTTGGGATTATGTTTTCCAATGTGCATTACTTTGCATTGATCAACATTGACTTTCATCTGCTATTTTGTTGCCCAGTCATCCAGTTTTGCAAGATCCTTTTGTAGTCCGCTTTGGACTTAATTATCTTGTAGTTTTGTTTCACCTGCAAATTTTGCCACCTCACTATTTACCCCTTTTTCCAGATCATTTCTGAATATGTTGAATAGGCCTGGTCCCAGTAAAACCTTTGGGGGACATCACTATTTATCTCTCTCCATTCTGAAAACTGATCATTTATTCCTACCCTTTGTTTCCTATCTTTTAACCAGTTACCAATCCATGAGAAGACCTTCCCTCTTATCCCATGACAGCTTACTTTGCTTGAGAGCCTTTGGTGAGGGACCTTGTCAGAGGTCCAAGTACACTATATCCACTGGATCCCCCTTGTCCACATACTTGTTGACTCCCTCAAAGAATTCTAGTAGATTGGTGAGGCACGATTTCCCAACAAATTATGTTAATCTCTGTGTCTAACAATTTTGTTCTTTACTATAGTTTCAACTAGTTTGCCTGGTACTAAAGTCAGGCTTACCAGTCTGTAATTGCTGGGATGAGCTCTGGATCCCTTTTTAAAAAATTGGCATCACATTAGCTATCTTCCAGTCATTTGGTACAGAAACTGATGTAAATGATAGGTTACAGACAACAGTTAGTAGTTCTGCAATTTCACATTTGAGTTCCTTCAGAACTCTTGGGTGAATACCATCTGGTCCTGGTGTCTTCTTATTGTTTAGTTTATCAATTTGTTCCATAACCTCCTCTAATTTCACCTCAATTTTGGACAGTTCCTCAGATTTGTCATGTGAAAAGAATGGCTCAGGTTTGGGAATCTCCCTGAGATGTGAAGACGGATGCGAATAATTCATTTAGTTTCTCCGCAATGGCCTTATTGTCCTTGAGTGCTCCTTTAGCATCTCGATGGTCCAGTGGCCCCACTGGTTGTTTAGCAGGCTTCTTGCTTCTGATGTACTTAGCAATTTTTTATAATTATTATTATTACTTTTTGAGTCTTTGGCTAGTTGTCCCTCAAATTCTTTTTGGCCTTCCTAATTATACTTTTACACTTCATTTGTCAGAGTTTATGCTCCTTTCTATTTTCCTTGTTAGGATTTTAACTTCCACTTTTTAAAGGACACCTTTTTGTGTCTCACTGCTTCTTTTAATTTGTTGTTTAGCCATGGTGGCACTTTTTTGGTTCTGACTGTTTTTTAATTTGAGGTATACATTTAAGTTGAGCCTCTATTATGGTGTCTTTAAAAAGTTTCCATGCAGCTTGCAAAGATTTCACTTTTGGCACTGTACCTTTTTAATTTCTGTTAACTAACTTCCTCATTTTTGTGTATTCCTCTTTCTGAAATTAAATACTATGGCAGCCTAGCACTGTAGTGTTTTCCCTGCCACCGGGATGTTAAAGTTAATTATGTTATGGTCACTATTACCCAGCATTCCAGCTATATTCACCTCTTGGACCAGATCCTGCTCTCCACTTAGGACTAAATCAAGAATTGCCTTTCCTCTTGTGGGTTCTAGGGCTAGCTGCTCCAAGAAGCAGTCATTTAAGGTGTCAAGAAACTTCATCTTTGCAGCCTGTCCTGAGGTGACATGTACCCAGTCAGTATGGGGATAGTAGAAATCCCCCATTATTATTGAGGGTTTTTATTTTATTTTTATAGCCTCTCTAATCTCCCTAAGCATTTCTGTCACTATCACCATCCTGGTCAGGTGGTCGGTAATATATCTCATCTGCTATAGTCTTATTAGAGCATGGAATTAATATCCATAGAGATTGTATGGTACAGTTTGGTTCATTTTAAGATTTTTACTTAATTTGATTTTATACTTTTTTCACATATAGTACCACTCTCCCACCAGCAGAACTGGTTCTGTCCTTCCGATATATTTTGTACTCTGGTATTACTGTGTCCCATTGATTATTCTCATTCCACCAAGTTTCTGTGATGCCAATTATATCAATATCCTAATTTAATACAAGGCACTCTAGTTCACCCATCTTCTTATTATCTGCTAGCATTTGTATATAAGCACTTTAAAAACTTGTCGTTTTTTAGCTGTCTGCTGTTATATGATGTAATTGAATGGGATTCTTTTTTTCATTTGACTGTTTCTCATCAGATCCTACCTGTATTTTATCATCTTCCATCCTCTCCTCCTTACTAGGACATAGAGAAACTCCATTAATAGATCCTCCCCTAAGGGATGTCTCTGTCCGAACTACATGCTCCTCCGTACCTGTCGGCTTTCCACCAGTCCTTAGTTTAAAAACTGCTCTATAACTTTTTCAATTTTAAATGCCAGCAATCTGGTTCCATTTTGGTTTAGGTGGCGCCCATCCTGTATAGGTTCCCCCTTTCCCAAAAGTTTTCCCCAGTTCCTAATAAATCTAAACTCCTCCTCCCTACGCTATCGTCTCATCCACACATTTAGACCCTGCAGTTGTCTGTCTGTCTGGCCCTGCATGTGGAACTGGAAACATTTCAGAGAATGCTATCATGGAGGTCCTGGACGTCAATCTCTTACCTAGCAGCCTAAATTTGGCCTCCAGGACCTCTCTCCTATCCTTCTGTATGTCATTGGTACCTATGTGTACCACGACCACCGGTTTCTTACCAGCACTACACATAAATCTATCTAGATGTCTCGAGAGATCTGCAACCTTCGCATCAGGCAGGCAAGGAACCATGTAGTTCTCCTGATCATCACAAACCCAACTATCTGTGTTTCTAATGATCAAATCCCCCATAACTATTACCTGTATCTTCATAATAACTGGAGTTCCCTTCCCCGGAGAGGTATCCTCAGGGCGAGAGGATACCATGACATCATGTGGAAGGAGGGTCTGAACTATGGAATCGTTTCTTTCTGCTCCAGTTGGATGTTCTCCTTCCCTGACACTTTCATCCTCCTCAACAGCACAAAGGCTGTCAGACCGGGGGTGAGACCATTCTACGGTGTCCTGGAAAGTCTCATATACGTACCTCTCTGTCTCTTAGCTCCTCCAGTTCAGCCACTGTGGTCTCCAAAGCCCGTACACAGTCTCTGAGGGCCAGGAGCTCCATGCACCAAATGCAAATATATGCTACCTGCCCATATCATACATGCTTTATTCAGTGCAATAACAGAGTGGGGGCTATTCAGTTTGCTGGACTTCTACCTCATTCTTTTTTTACTCCAGTAGCTCATTCCTTTGATGTTTAGTTTTTATCAGGGTGGTTTTGGCTTTAAGTTTAAAGAATGTTAAGTATATCTAGCTGCCCCCTGACCCCCCCCACCCCAAACAAACTTACTCCAAGGGTTACGTAAGTGCTCCTCCTTCACCTGGAGAACTCCCTTGCAAAACTCCCCTGTTAGCTGCTCCTGTTGACTAGCTCCTCTGGCCGCTTAGGAGTGGGCTTTTTAAAGCCCTGGTCTTCCTGAGTAGCCCCGCCCCCGGTAAAGGGTTGATGGATGCTAAAGGACTTGGGGATCAAAGCCTCATTAAGAAGCTCTCAGCCTTGCCTAGCAGGCTGTTAGGCTCAGCACACAGTCCCCCAGACAGACCACATGACCAGTCCAGCAGCAAGCATACCACAAACACATACACTACAGACAACAAACTTACCTTAAACTTTCTGTAGTAGCCACCCAGTTTTTATCGGTCCCATGGGTGGTTACGTAAAGTGGGTATATACAATTTCTGTTTATATTGTACAGTCTCTTTAAAACTCCATCTATCTAGCTGTGCAAAGCAGGTGGCTTATTTCACTTAATGAAAAAGAAAATATTGTTGGCTAAATACTTAGAGCCAGTTCTGAATAACCAGAAACTAAGGGAGAAATTGGGATGGGGCAGAGGGAGAAATCTTGAATTGTGCCAGTAGCATGGATCCAGATTGTGTAAAAAATTTAAAAGGTATTCTGTGAATTGCTTCTAAAACCTATGGCATTTGCTTAAACTTAAGACCTACTTGTGTAAGAAGGAAGGGGATACCGATAGATGAAGAATGTGATCAGTGAGCTTCTACTTTCAACCACAGGACTGAATGTTCATATCTTTGCATTATAATGAAGGAGGTACAGATCTGTAGGCCTGCATAAAGTGACATTTTTCTAATGTATTCTTGTTAAACGTTAAGGTCATAATGGTATCCATCCCTGAATACTATGAAGGAAAGAATGTCCTCCTCACAGGAGCTACTGGCTTCATGGGAAAGGTGCTTCTGGAAAAGCTACTGAGGTCCTGCCCTAAAGTGAAAGCAGTTTATATATTGGTGAGACATAAAGCAGGTCAGACGCCTCAAGAACGAATGGAAGAAATGATCAGCTGTAAGGTATGTCTCTGGAAGCTCTTTGTGTTAATTGACTAAAGAAGTGATACAAACCTCCTTTCCCCATTGTAAAGAAACTTCTGAAATAGTGAGCAACCGTGAACATGTTGGAACAGGTTTTTTGCTATACAAACTTCCAAATAACTGACTGCTGTGGTATTAATAACTAAATATCAGGGTTGCATTGACTTTTAACAAATTAAAGGAAAATAGACATCTCCCTCCTGGAGACAGAGGGACACATACAGCAGATGAGCATAATGAAGCTTGTTTTCTGCCATTTAAACTTGCGGACAGATACACATTCTTTGAATGTCATATACCATATTATATGCTTGTTTTTTTAAGTTCTGCTGATGACTTTTTTGTGTGCTTTACATTCAAGTGAAAAGCCCAGTGATAGGTTTTACAGTGAGGGTAAGAGGATGTACATTTCAAGTGGAGCGTCTTACCCGCTTTCAGCTTTGTTAAAAGGTCTTGTTTTTAATTCAGCTATCTTGTGTGTTAAAGTGCAAAGCAGTGTTGAAATGTCAAATGGTTGTCATGTAAATGACTTGTGTTTTACAGTCTGCTAATAAAATGTGTAGTCACCTATAGGGAGGTAGTGTGGCCTTATGGATAGAGCATTGAACACTGACTCAGGAGACCTGTGTTCTAGTCCCACTTCAGCCTCTGGCCTCCTGTATGCCCTGGGGCAAGCTACTTCGGCGCCGTGTGCCTCAGTTACCCTATCTGTAAAATAGGGAAAACATATCCCTTCTTTGTAAAGTGCTTTGAGGTCTACTGATGAAAAGCACTCTAAGAGCTAGGTAGAGTTATTATTATTAGAGCTGCCCCAAGGTGAATTAGCTGGAAGACGGTGTGAAAATATTGCAGAAGATGTAAAATTAAATGTGTGGTTTACAGGGAAATTAAATTACCCTTGTCTACAGTTTCTGTACCACTTAACTATTGTAGTTTAGAAATTAGTCAAATTGGTGCAACCCCTTAGTGTGCATGAAGTTATACTGTATAGCGGAGGTGCTTATCAACATAGCTTATTTCTTTAAACTTACCAAAATAAGCTATACCAACATTTCAAAATATGCTCAATTTTTTTTATAGAGTTGTGGAGATCTAGCACCCCCCATTTCCCATGAATTTTGGTTAGTAGTAATCTACATTACAATGTGAACCTACTATGAAATTTCTTCAATTTGGAATTTCAGTGATTTCTCTTTGACAAAGTAACTGTTAATATTTTGCTACCCTGGGTACCCGGTGCTCTGGGCTAATGAAAGTAAATAATGCTGGAGAGGCATTCCTCCCTTCAGAAGGTGTATTCCCCTCTTGAGAAGGGAGTGCATTGTTTTTCCAGTCTTTCTATCCGACTAGAACAATGTTGATGGACTGTGAAGAATCCAGGAGCATGCTGGCTGAGTATCGGAGACAGGGACTTTGATAGCAATACAAAGAATTACATTCACAAGGGGGAGAAAGGACGGGGAACTTAAATCTTAATTCATTAACAAACAGTGGTGTTACATAGGAGTTAAGCCTTGTGCTTAGCAGTGCCTTACGGAATGTAGAAGCTGGCATAGAAATTTGAGATCTTGGAAGTGCGCTCAAACAAACTACTAACTCTGCATTTTCTACTTTTTTTGACTTTCCAAAATGTAATTAATGGCCAGTAGAGCCCCATATACTCTTTCCTGTCCTAAAGGGGACAGAGTAAAGGCAAAACTTAAACCTCTGAAACATAAAATTCAGATTTAAGGGTACTACTGTCTTCTGTGCCAAGCTACCTTAACCCTGACCCCATGGAGAACACAATAGGCCCGGAAAGTATAAAACTACCTTCCCGGACCCTAAACATGTGAGCCACGTTCTGTGTCCACCACAACTCCAATGTGAGCCACGTTCTGTGTCCACCACAACTCCTATTCAGGCACTCCAGCTGTCTCTCATGATGCTGTGTATCAGTATAAAGCCAAGGACAATTTGCAGTTGTCTGCAGGATGGATAAAAAGCAATGATTTAAAAATAAATAAATAAATAAAAATCCAGGTTTTTTTAATTGAAATTGGATTTTTTTTTATTTAAATCGGATTTTTTTGATCATGCTTTTTTTGAGGAAAAAACCTATCTAAAGATAGTTTTAATTAAGATACATTATAGCTCAAAGATATTTAATCATGGAATAGGGATTATTAATTCTATAGTATGAGACAATATATTCATGTCATGTTTAAGAAAAGTTTTATAAATGAGTTCTAATAGTTCATGGTTTAGGGACCCAATCTTATGGGGTTCCAGGGGCTTCTGTGTAGATTAACCTAAATAATCTTTCTATCTACCCAGTGGGACTCAGTGCTAAGTATCTAGAAGATCCCATCAGAGATGCTTAGTTTTGCAGTTCTCAAACTGTGTGCTAACAGCAAAAATGTTTTTAAATAAATAATATATAGAGGGGTGAAATAACAGACCTCAACCCTATTGTCCCTCTGCAAATTTGTGTACACACAGTGTCCCTTACCTCTCTTTAAAAGTGCAAAGTTTCAAAAAGTTCAATGAATAGAAGATTGTTGGGGGTAGAATAGATCTGGACAAGGAAAAGAAGTCTGGAGATAAATGTGAGAAGGGAGGGACAGGCAGTAAAAACAAAAGTGAAACTGTTTGAGCAGCATATTTCAGAAGTGTTGAGGTCTTTCTGAGTGTTGCCTTCATTGATTTGAGATCTACCATACTATTCTCTCACTAGAAAGGAAAACCTATAATGGCAGCTGGCTGTAAAAGAGACCCAGTTTGGGTCTCTCTTACCTCATCTATCTCTGAGTTGTGAAGAACATGTATTAAGGTTATAACAACCAACAAGAATGCACTTTTATGTGGAAATCCATGATTAAATAGAGTCTTCCTGACTAGTGATTGGCATCCTACCAGGGTTGATTTGATTTAAGAGTTCTCACTTGCACCTCAGGAGGCTTGGACGTAGCAATAGCTGGGAATATAGCAGTATCTGACCTCATCCTAATATCACCTGGCATCTCCTCTGTGTCCAGCACAACTCCACGTTTGTACTACTGTTCAAACACTCCCATGAAGCCTTCCTTCTTCTGTTACACCTTCTGTTACACCACTGTTCTAGGGACTACTAACTGTAAATGGTATACATCACCCTGAACAATGAATCACATAGTGAGAGCTAAGGTAAATTGCTCTGAGGAACTCCTCAGAGCAAGGATCAATGGATTTTAAGAACTTAAGTTTCCCCAGCGTTGCTCCTCCTCATCCTCCCTGCTGATGTCCATATCTTGGGAATTGATGTAGTATTCTAATTAGTTGGGCAAATTTATTTTGTCTGAATCCTTTTTCTCCTCCCCGCCTCCCCAAATGTGAATTCCTGGTAAATAAAACATTTCATTAATTTGTGTCTAGTTTGCATTGTTGTGGTCAAAACAAAACTTTAGAAATGTTGAAACACAGCACAATTAAATATTAATAGAAGCAGAGACAAGAATTCGGGTGTGTCCTTCTCTCCTACCTCCCAGATGACTGCACGAAGCTATAGATGCTCTCACTGAATGTATATCTATGTATTTATACAAAGTGAAATAGCTTCAACAGGAGAGACTGAGACACCCACCCCAGAATACCATGTAACCTGGTGGTTAGGATGTTCAGGTAGGATCAGGGAGTCCTGTGTTCAAGTCCCTGCTCCAAAGTGGGGATTTGAACCTGGGTTTCCCACATCCCAGGTGAGTGCCCTAACTGCTGGGCTAAAGGTTATATCAAGACACAACCAATAACAACAAGCTTGAAATGAAATGTTAACTTTTTCAATTCACTGAAGATTGAACTGAACAACTTTCAATCTTCCAGAACTGCCAGCAAATTGACAAATCAGTTATGATACCAGTTATGATCACAGTTCTAACTATAATCTCCCTGAGGGACTCCCTAGGGAAGCAATTGGAAGGGCCTGAGTTAAGACTCTGTGGGGTATGTGGTATATCAGGCATTATCTTAACAGGTGTTTTGAGTTTGCTGGATCCCACAGGTTTGTGTTTTGGCTGTCAACTTCTGCATTCTGGAAGGCTACACGGTACTTGCAGCTAAACAGCCTTGGCTCCCTTGTTTATGAACTATTTTGTTAAAGAATTTCTTGTCTGGAGAAATTGGTGGCAGCTGGGAGGAATGACTGAAGGCCCCTTCTTAAGGGGGCTTCCTGGGCACACTTTGCTGATTTAGTTGGGGATTGGTCCTGCTTTGAGCAGGGGGTTGGACTAGATGACCTCCTGAGGTCCCTTCCAACCCTAATATTCTATGTTTCTATGATTCTGTGACTATTGGCTTCCAGCCTCTCCCTGCCCCATTACAGTTGGAGGGGTTATGGGAAGAATCATGGGACTGGAAGGGACTTCAAGAGGTCATCTAGTCCAGTCCCCTACACTCATAGCAGGACTAACTATTATCTAGATTCTAGACCATTCTTGACACAGGTGTTTGTCCAATCTGCTCTTAAAAATCTCCAGTGATGCACATTCCACAAGCTCCCTAGACAATTTATTCCAGTGCTTAACCATCCTGACAGGAAGTTTTTCGTAATGTCCAACCTAAACTGCCCTTGCTTCTTGTCCTATCCTCAAAGGTTATGGAGAAATTTGTTTCCCTTCCTCCTTGTAACAACCTTTTATGTACTTGAAAACTCTTATCATATCTGCTCTGTCTTCTCTTCTCCAGACTAAACAAACCCAATTTTTTCAATCTTCCTTCATAAGTCATGTTTTCTAGACCTTTAATCATTTTTGTTGCTCTTCTCTGGACTTTCTCCAATTTGTCCACATCTTTCTTGAGATATAGTGCCTAGAACTGGACACAATACTTCAGTTGAGGCCTAATCAGCACGGAGTATAGAGGAAGAATTACTTTTCGTGTCTTGCTTACAACACTCCTACTAATACATCCCAGAATGATGTTTGCTTTATTTGCAACAGTGTTACACTGTTGACTCATATTTACATTGTGATCCACTATGACCCCCAGATCCCTTTCTGCAGTACTCCTTTGTAGGCAGTCATTTCCCATTTTATATGTGTGCAACTGATTGTTCTTTCTTAAGTGGAGTACTTTGAATTTGTCCTTATTGAATTTCATCCTATTTACTTAGACCATTTCTCCAATTTGTCCAGATCATTTTGAATTTTAATCCTGTCCTCCAAAGCACTTGCAACCCCTTCCAGCTTGGTATCGTGTGCAAACTTTATAAGTGCACTCTCTATGCCATTATCTAAATCATTGATGAAGATCTTGAACAGAACTGACCCAGAACTGATCCCTGCAGGACCCCACTGGATATGCCACTGATAACTACTCTCTAGGAACGGTTTTCCAAACAGTTATGCAGCCACCTTATAGTAGTTCCATCTAGGTTGTGTTTCCTAGTTTGTTTATGAGAAGGTCATGCGAGACAGCATCAAAAGCCTTACTAAAGTCAAGATATGCCACATCTCCCGCCTCCCCTCTATCCACAAGGCTTATTACTCTCTTTTGAGTTTCAGAAAATTGAAGATCCCCTGGTTAAGCCAGGGTGGTCTCTTGCCATACTTTCTAACTTTCCTACTCAATGGGGTAGTTTGTTCTTGTGCCCTTAAAGTCTCTTTGAAAAACTGCCAACTCTCTTGAACTGTTTTTCCCCTTAGATTTGCTTCCCATGGGATCTTACCTACCAACTCCCTGAGTTTGCTAACATCTGCCTTTTTGAAATCCATTGTTTTTATTGTGCTGTTTTCCCTCCTACCATTCCTTAGAATCATGAGCTCTACCATTTCATGAAAACTTTCACCTAAGCTGCCTTCCACTTTCAAATTCTCAACCAGTTCCTCCCCATTTTAACTGATTAAAGAAAACTCAGTTCATGCTTTCAGTGTAACTATATTGGCATTCAGCCAACTTCTCTCTTACTCCAATTGCAGTAACTTTGAGGAACAAAGAACCTCTGTTTAAATCCAGAAGCATGGCTGTTGTTCTCAATTCCTTCTGGGGATACAGGAATCAAGAGTTCAGGAGCATTTAAATCCTAGTCAGATGCTTAGCCACTTCATTGGATTTAATTTACTGTTTCAGTTACTGTTTGGTTATAGAAACTAAGGAGTCTTTCCTTTTTTATTGTTCTTTTCAGCTTTATGCTACTACCATGCACTGACCTATATAATGGTATAGACAAGAATAGCAGTTGTGTTTTAAGCTCGAAGTCTCAGATTGACCAAATAACTTCTGATGTGTCTGTATAAATGTGAAGGACTGTATGTGTAAATGTGAAGAACTCAGCACAAACCTATGCCTAGAGCAGTGGTGAGCAACCTGCAGACAATCAGGGTAATCTGGTTGCAGGCTGTGAGACATTTTGCTGGTGTTGACCATCTGCAGGCACGGCACCCCGCAGCTCCCAGTGGCCGCAGTTCACCGTTCCTGGCCAATGGGAGTTGCGGGAAATGGTGTCCAGCACGTCCCTGCGGCCCGCCTCTTCCCGCAGCTCCCATTGGCCGGGAACGGCGAACCATGGCCACTGGGATCAGCGGGGGGCCATGCCTGCGGACGGTCAACATCAGAAAAATATCTCACGGCCTGCAATCGGATTACCCTAATGAGCTGCATGGTTCCTTGCCGCTGGTCTAGAGAAGTTCTTTGCTACACAGCATCTGGCATCTTTAACTCTGATTTCCAGTAGCACTTCATATGCTCAAAAAGTAGTATTTGAAAAGCATAGACTTCACCATTACTTGTTTTGCAAAATTTGGTGTCTTAGTAAAGTTATTCCCCCTTTTCATGGGGAGCACAACCTTGAAAGCTCAGTCTTTAAACAACACTTTCAGTAGTAGTAGCTGCTACTTAACTGGAGGCTTTTCATTTTTGTTAATGTGATGTTGGATTAAAACATTTTGATAGTGTTCTGTTCAAAGTTCTGTTTAGATGTTAATCTAAACTGAACTTCCTGTCTGACTGGGATATTGACCTAAACGCTAAGGTTCTGTTGTACTGATACATGAAAACCATAGCATGTGGAACTTCCATTACTGTTAGTTTGTTACCCCTGTAAATTTTCTGGGTATCTAATGGAGGAAAAAAAGACAAGGATTTTGTATTTGTATGTAATACACCAAATATATGGTGGTAATCCATGCGACAAACTACAGATGTGATGAACACATTTATTGTGCCTCTAACAGCCTCATTTTTCATCTGCCTACTAAATTGTTTTTCCTGTGATTTACTCTGACATTCCAACCCATTGAGCAATCTTAAATCCTCCCGTCTCTTTTGCAACTACCTGCAAGAGAAGTGGGTTTTTATTCATTCTTTCTCAATTGTGAAACTTTCCCCAGAATGACACCTGGCTTAAGGCCTTGGGGTGTGTTCATTCTTGGGTCAGCAACACATCTTCTAGACCTAAATGTCATGGGATTAAAGACTGATATCTGGAGTCCTCTCACTTCTAGACTACAGTATTATATAGTGGAAGATAGGGTAAAATGTTTTGCTTTTTAGCTCTGAATGGGCCAGAGATAGTAGACTGTAAGTTGATTATAGCTACTTTAGTTAATTTTTAGATGCTTTCTATGGCTCTGTTGGAGCCCTGAGCATTTGGACTTGTGGGAGCTTAAGGAATTTAGCTTTAAGGACAGGAAAAGTAGTTCCAATAAATAGTTTTAAAAAAATGCATCATGCCTGTTCAGCTTTATCATTAACTTGGAATGACCTGCATAATTCACTGGCTGCTTTGCCAGTTGAATAACTTGCTCATCCCAATTTGTACTGATATGTGATATGAAATTTTACAATCCATATTTTTTAATATCCATTATGATTGAGGGAAGTATAACTCCATGTTATAGGCAGAAAATATGTTTTAGTTAATTGCCCCTTCTCTTGCTACATCTGAAATCATTGTGTGAATTTTTATTTTTAGTCCTGATTTTCTTTTGACAGCTCTTTGACAGGTTAAGAGATGAACAGCCTGAATTTAAAGAGAAAATAATAGCAGTTACTAGTGAACTTACGCAGAATGAACTGGACCTTAGTGAGCAGGACAAAGAAAAGCTCATAAACTGCATTAATATTGTATTCCATTGTGCTGCTACAGTCAGATTCAATGAAACACTGAGGTGAGTATAAAGCTTGATATGAAAAAAACTAATGTAATTGAATTATATTAGTGTATTCCTCAAGGGGACACCAGTTTGAAAATAACATTTGTCTGCAAAATTTTATAAACAAAAAAAACCTTGTTTTTTTCATGAGTTTCACTGCATATAGGGTCAATTTAATTTTTTCCTCTGTATAAGGAGACTCCCCAAGAAGGTTTTAACCCTTAGGATTTAAAGGATAAGTATAAAGGGCCATTGTTGGGGAAAGACGAATATGAAGATTGTGCCAGGTCCCAGGCTTGGTACAGGCACAAGGTGTACAGAAAGTTAAGTAATGTTGCTGCTTGTACTGGTCTTGGCACCTTCATGTGTCTTGTGAGCTCCTGCTGTCATGGCCTCTGATGAAAGTCTAGCTGGTGGATAATAAATGGATGTGGATGGGCTAGAGCAAGATTCATCTGGCTTAGCAGTTGAGCTGAACCACCACCCATTTTATGAACCAGGTCATAAAAAGAGTGCACACGTATATGTAATTTGATGGTCAGCCTTTTTGGAAGGTAAGGGTGTATTGAGAACAAAAATGCTCTCATTCTGAGGGTATGGGGATAAAATTCTAGCTCTTGCTTCATCTGACAGAATCTGGGGTCAGAGAATCAAATATATGCTAAGGGTGGGTGCAGGGGAAGAGGAGATATATGTGGTGAGGTGGAAGGAGAAAGTAATGGCAAAGGGGTAGCAATACAGATTAGAGGAAGTGTGGGGAGAAAACTACTAGGAAGATTTCTAAAGAGATTGAGGGAAAACAACTACTGAAAGCTTAAGGAAAAGAGACTCTTGTAGAAGAAAAGGACTCACAAAAGCAAAGGAGATAAAGTAAGCTTTGGTATATCCATTTTTAGTAGAAAATTTTTCAATGTTGAAATGTTACAGTACATTTTTGACTTTTGTTGCTATATGATAAATCTCTTTTCAGGAAGGAGGAGGGAAAGAAACTTGGCGCTATATAAGAGTGAAAGGTAGGGTTAGGAAACCCTAATTTCCGAGTCCCTGCAAATACTGATCATGGCATTCTGGGAATGCTACATGATGAAAATGAGCAAACCCCCTTTTTATACTTCCTTCTCACAAATTCTTTTAATTAGGCAGTTCCCTTTTGTCACCAACATAGGAATTAGCTGAAGAGCTAGGTTTACAGAGGCCTTTAGCAGTGAAAAATCCTTCTGGAGTGGGGACATAATGCCTCAAGCCTCCTGTAATTTCCACCCTGCTGGCAGGTCTGGAATCTCCTGAAGCAGAACACAAGTGGATGGGGCTGGCTGGGAAGGGCAACTGGAAGTGTGCTGAACAGATATTTCTCTTGGGCAGTCTTCGCCGATAAGTCCCCCTAGGAAGCCCTTGGTCAGAACTTAATTCCCTGCTGTTGAGTCTCTGCCTCATCTCTCTCCTGCACCCAGAGAGTTGACTCAAGCTCAAAATTATTCATCTTCTGACCTAAAAAGCAGGCACAGAACATGTTTGGACTTTGTTTCAGAACTTTTTCCATTTCCTAAGTTAGAAATGCAGGGAATTTTTCATGGGTCAATTCTTTTGGTCTTTTGAAAAAGCTGAAGGTTGAAGCCAAAATAGGTTATGAAAAAATGTAATACTTCTTGTTTAGATAACATTTTGTAAAATGATTGTGCTTTTGCTGCAATGGGGTAGGGATTGTTTGAAAAATTGATATGAGATTACTGAAAAACTGTCATCTCTGTGTAACTCTACTTACGTTAAAGCAAAAAAAAAAAAAAAAAACCCCTCAAACTTGTATTCGATGTTAATATAGCACTTTATCCCAACAAAATTTTGACAACCTTATAAATAGTCCACCAGTATTACTGAAATGCCACTAGCTCAGGGGAGGAAGGCAATAACCCATAGTAATATAATAGAACTGGAAAGAATACCTAACTTATGTGAAATTTTATAGGTGAAATTTGTGTGTCCAGAAAGTCACAGCCCAGATACTAGCTAAATTAAAATT
Organism: Terrapene triunguis; assembly: GCF_002925995.2. Lineage (NCBI taxonomy): Eukaryota > Metazoa > Chordata > Testudines > Emydidae > Terrapene > Terrapene triunguis. The sequence goes on from NW_020664447.1 coordinate 8,499,526, forward strand.
GGATTCATCCCTAGCCTTTCAGAAAGTGCCATGGAAATTTTAATGACAAGAAGCAATCAATACCTTGGTATCTTTGGTTGCCTTCCTTCTATACAAGACCCCCATGACTAGCATAATACTCATCCTTCCCCCAACCGTCCCCCGCATATCTGGTTATTACCTGAGCACTGACTCAGAAGGGAGAGCATCACTTATTGACTTGCCAACATGAAGTCTTTGGAGACCTCCCTTTGAAGTATTGACCAGGGCAGATCTTGCTCAGCTTGACGTGTTAACTGCCTGATGTGGATGGCTCTGTGGGTTTATATATGAATATCTATTGATACTGGGTTAGACACCTTGTGTGAGGGTCAGAGGTGAAGAAAGCAAAAGAGCCTAGCAATTATAGATTGTCATGTAAACATTTTTCACTCCCTTGTTTTTAGTTGAGAAGGATTTTATTTTAGGAAAATAAAGAAGTTTCATAACTTGACTAGGGTGTATGCCATGTAAGCAGAGGAATTTTTTTTTTTTTAGATGGTACACAGGGATAGAACTAAAAACAGTGGCATGAAATTAGTGAAAACTAGACTGAGTACTAAGAAACTTCCATATTATGGATTCTAAGACTGGAACAGTCTTACAAGGAAAGTGGTGCAAGCCATTACTAGGGACAGCTAAAAATCGACTGGACAAGATGTGGGGAAATGTTATGTCTGCATTGGTAGGGGGATGTGAATAGATGACCACATGAGACTTTTACCTCAATTTATGATTCTCTGACATGCTTACTCTTACTCATCTTCATTTGTCTGTTTTCTTTAACAGAGATGCTGTTCAGTTAAATGTGATTGCCACACAACAGCTCGTCATCTTGGCCCAGCGAATGAAGAATTTGGAGGTGTTCATGCATGTTTCAACAGCATACGCTTATTGCAATCGAAAGCACATTGAAGAAATCATATATCCACCCCCTGTTGACCCCAAGAAACTGATAGGTTCTTTAGAGTATGTTTTGAATCTTTATAGCTTTTCTTGACTAATCCACACCTACTTGCAGTTCTCTTCTCCAGTACTATTACACATTGATAAAAGGCTTTGAAAAGCATAATATAAAAAAACTACACACATGGGTGAGGCAATTATCTCCATTTTACAGATGAGGAAACTAAGGTGTAGGAAGGTTGTGACTTATTTTAGATCACTTAATCAAGAATTAGGATAAATGTCTGTGTTTTTTCATTCAGAGTACTACCTCCTCGAAGCCAAATAATAAATATTCAATATCTCAAACTAAACATATAATTAGATGCCAAAAGTTAAAACCTCCTAAAGCACTGGCAACCCTATAAAACCCCCTCTCGCAATCCTAATGAAAAGAGTGTCTATTATTTAGCAATTCAGTATAAAGTTAAATGTCTATACTGTAGCATGTAAAAATAAAATCTAGCAAAACTTAAAGTTCAAACCAAGCAAATTTTTGTTTTCCTAAAGTATTTTAAAGTTGCATGGTTTTAAACTTCAGTTTCCAATTCACTAAGGCATCATCTCTTTAAAAGAAATTGAAGATCAGTGGTTTTATTTTTTTGTTTGAAATAAGTAGTTTTTAAAAAAATCAAATTTGGACTCAAGAATTGAATCTGGATTCAAAATACTGTATTACAATAAAAATAGTCTGTAGAGGCCAACTTTGTTTGCAGTCTTCCTGGCCACGAATGGTGGTGATGATGGGTAAGTGTGACTGCAGAGGAAGGGTAGCCTCTTGCTCCTTGCATTAGAACCTCTTGATGTCAGAAATAGCCAGAACTAAACTTGTTCTTCATGAATCCCTTGCTGTTTTTCTGACTCCTCGGAGGGGATATCTCCAGAGCAGACAGACAGAGCCCCCTTCCAACTGTGAAAATACACTATACTTCCTGCCCAACAAACTTCAGTGAATAAAACAAAACTATATGAAGGGTAAATTCCCTCTGACTCAGATGTGTGGTATAGTTGTGGCAAATACAGTAAAGTTTGAGTCCTAGCATCAAGTGGGAAAAGCAATAAACCAGCCAAAATTAGCTGCCCATCTGTAAGGTGCACAGATTTCATTTGGCCAACTGTAACTAGTCCTAGGTTCTAGTGGGTTAATCTTCTGAAGCTGCTGCAGAGGATAGACAAAAAGCTTGAGCGAGCTGGAATAAAACGTAAGGTTTAGTAGCCTGGATTTCAGTAGGGAAGAAAAGAGAATCTGATTCTAGTAAAGAGAATAAAGAATACCCATGGATAGTAATTAAAGGGACATCAGTGTAATAAATTTCACAACAGTGTAATTTTTGCAGTAAGTAACCTCAGATTACTGTAACAAATATTGAAGATACATTTGAGTTTTTCTTGACCATTTTCACTGTTTACTTCTACAATAAATGTAGGTCCAAAAAGATTTCAAGTTGATATCTTTCCTCAAAGTAATTTCAAGTACTGTAACTGCCCTTGACTCCCCTATCAATTTTTGTGGCAATTTTTCTCTTTAAGGTGACTGTCCAAATTTATTTTTTTTATTAGGTTCTAATTAATTGAATCTCAACTTGATCTCTTAAATGTAAAGTGGCGGATGATGGTGGGTAGAATATGAGCCTTTCAAAAAGGCTGTCTTTGTTATGGCAGAAGTAATAGAAATAATAAATATAGTGTAGGAAGAAACTTTTTCCACAGAAGGCATTTGCCATTTTTCTTATTTTGGAGCATCAAGAAACACTTGTAGAAATTCAGATTAATAATAAAAAAAAAAAAAAATCAGAAGGCATGGATTAACTGTGCTGTGAATACTTCATAGACAAAGTTAGGGGTTGGATAGTCTGTTTAGCACTTGATTGAAAGGCCATTGGATCAGAGTTCAGACAAGCATGCACTTAAATGCAGAAATAAGACACTGCTTTCTACTGCAGCTTTGCTGGATTTTGTCCAAGTAACTAGAAGCCTAGGTAATGAAAGATTGTAAATCCTTTTTGAAGTAAGTTGATTGCATGCATTATTGGGCTAATCTGAAGCTACAGATAAAAGTACTATGTATTCACCCAATAACATAAGGACAGACCAGGATATGGATAATTGAGTTATGAAGCTAGAAATTTAGCTTTACCAACTAGAAAAAACTAAATACTCCGCTACCTCGATATAACGCAACCCGATATAACACGAATTTGGATATAACGTGGTAAAGCAGTGCTCCCGGGGGGCGGTGCTGCGCACTCCGGTGGATCAAAGCAAGTTCAATATAACACGATTTCACCTATAACGCGGTAAGATTTTTTTTTTTTGGCTCCCAAGGAAAGCGTGTTATCGAGGTAGAGGTGTATATCTAAATGATCACTATACTCTCTTTGCACTAAATTCATCTGTAAAATCAGAGTTTTGAAATGAGCTTAATCCTCACATAAGTTTTATAGAAGTTGACTATTTGGGAGCTTCCACATGGAAGTGTAGAATTACTTTTTTAAATGTTATAACTTCCTATACAGGGAAGAAGGTGTTGGGCTGGTAGGAATCTAGCATGTAACTAATTTAATGTGTGAAAAACTTGGCAAAACTAAAAGCTAGTTGAGTGGGGAAAGACTGTTATCTATAACTGATAAGGGTCTTGTGTAAAGCAACATATGTCGTGGCATCACAAGTGGCTGCATAATTAGTATTAACAACAGTTGTCAAGATGTTGTATAAATCTTTCTTCCTTAAGACCCAAACCATAGGTGTTTAATGCCCAGGTAGAATAGGTAAGACCTCAGTGTTCGATTACCATGAAAAAGTCCTCTATAGAACACATTTTAATGATACTCCATTATCTATCTTAAAGAATTAAGGCCTGAATTGAATTTCACAGAATTTGAACCCGTTTCCAGAAGCCTAGATATTTCAGGGCTGGTGCTTAGATTTCATGAATAAATATATGTATCTAAAGTGAAAAGAAGGCAGCATTAGAATATGGGACTGAATTGAGAGATGAAATGTATTTCTGGTTCTGCTGCTGCTGCTTTGTGTGACCATGACCATGTATGTTAGCCTTTCAATGCCTCAGTTTCCCCAGCTATATACTGGTCATGATACTACATCGGTGAGGTAGGTATTATGATGCTTGGCCTTGTGTAGAATGCTTTGAAATGCTCAGATGAGAGATGCTGTACAAGCATAGTGGAAAAAAGGTATTAAAAATTTACTTTTTTCCTTTTTAAAAATAAACATTTAATTTTTAATTTGAAATTATTACTGCTGATGTTAAAGCCTAATTTGTTGTAATATTTTTAAAATCACAAATCAAAAAAAGAAAAATTAAGCAGTACAATGTTTGCTACTGACCCTGTAAAGAAAGTCATACTGCTGAACTGGTGATAGTCACTCGACACCTGAAATCACAGTTAGTTAAAATACTAAACCTGTTTTTTACAGTAGTATTCTCTTCTGCAAGGGCAGAGAGAATATTTTCTTCATTTCAGTTTATGCAACAAGTTCAGTTTCATGACCAATTGATTCAAAATTAAGAAACGGATTGATTGGGAATCAAAAAATGTAGGAAAGCTTTTTTCTCTTCCAGTCTATACATAAAATGAAAGGTATGAAAGGATGAGATCTCCTAGTGCCAAAGTGTTTCTAGTCACCTCAAGAATCAGTTCAATTTACTAACTACAGATCATCTTTTCTTTTTTTAATAATCAGTTTTAAATGCAAAACATGTTTTAATAAACTTCATTCTTGGGTACCCAGTGCATTTGATGTTTATTTAATAAATAATTTTAAAATGTTATTTGTGCATTTTAGTTGAATTTTACTTTCTATCCAAATGGAGTTGGACACAAGTCAGGAGTTTATTTAAAAAAAATCGAGTAAATAGAAAATGGTGAATGATACATTTCTTAATTTTTACTTTATTTTATCATGTTAGGACAGACTAAATGTATGTTAAACTATACAATTGCTTAAAATGTGGAGTTAAATATAATGTATCCTCCTGGTAATCAAAAAGTAACAAACTTGCAATTAACTATAGCCTTTATAAAAAATCTCATTTTAATGGTTATCAACCAGGAGACTAAACATTCTTTTAGGGTAAATAACTAAAAATTCAAATGCAAAACAAGATTAAAATCAATTTAAATCAAGGTTTCCTACTTAATGATTTAAACCATAATTAAAATTGGTGACTTAAATCACTTTAATTTTAAATCCTTTCACCCTGTGTACAAATGCATGTCCAAATGAATACTGTGTTTATTTGGTACTTGTTCTAATAAATAACTTCCATCATTTTTAATGTTAGTGTTAGGTAATCCTGCTGCCATGTGTCATTCTGTATAAAGGGGAGTTACTCCCATGTTCCTCAGACTGGTACTCAGAAGCTTAGAGATAAGTACTTCTCAGCATAACGATTTAAATGTGGAAGTAACTCAGCAACCTCTTGATGTGTTAGATGTTGGGACTATGTAAATAAAAACACTTTGTGTGAAATACAGTAGAAATTGCTTATTCAAAGCATAAGAAGTCTAAGCATTGCGTGGCATGGAAGGAAGGAGAATGCATGTTATTTTTCAGATGGAGTGTCTGTTATGTCACAAGATAAATTTAGGAACATACTGCCACAAAAAAATAGTTCCACACTTCACTGCAGTGTATGTTACATTCCACCAACTGCCACAACCCCTAGTTTGTTTGGAACCTAACAACTTTATGATACTAAGCCAGCACAAGTGTCACACAATCTCTGGCCTTTTTTGATGTGTGACTCTCTTCTGGAAAATATCTGGAATACTCACATCAAATGGATTAGATCAGGTTATCATTTCGGCTTTATAGCACATGCATATGTGCTCCTCAGATAATGTTAGAGTACAATCAACTGGAACTATAGATAGGTATGTTAGAGAATAATTTATCCCTTTCTTTGTTTGGCATCCAGAACAAGATACTTAGTTAACAGCACATTTACAAATCTGTAACTACTATGGGACTTGTATATTGGTTGAAAATTAATCATGTTTTTCAGAAATGCAGAGCTAGAAACCAATTCCTTTACTGTTACTTGAGTATTGTTGGTAGAGGAGGACTCCGTGTAATTTCTGCTGGTCTGCTACTGCATATAAACACTGTCTGAAAACCTGGACAATTGCCTGCAGAATTCAGCTGAAGGACAAACTTGGGGATGTGGAGAAAAGCACTGGGGGTGTTGGAAAAAGGGAAAAGGATATGGGGTCATTTGACTGGCAGCGCAACATGCGCTCCTATGCGTGCACACTGCAAATGTGCTCTAGTGGATGTGGGTCAAAGAGTGAGTAGCTTTTTGAAGGCTGCTTGAATGTACAGCAGGCACTAATGTGAGTACAGGAGTAGTTCATGTAAATTGGGCTGCAAGTGAAGGCAGCAACCAGGGAACCTGCAGCACTCAGTGACTCTACAAGAACACAACAGCCTCACTGAGGCAGTCCTGGTTCAAACTGTGTGTGCCCTACTAGTGAGTGGGGAAAAGAAGCAGGGCCACAAAACAACATAGGAAAAGGTATAAAAGTTTGTTCTTTTTTAAAAAACAAAAACAAAAAACAAAAAAAAACCCTAAATAGGTGCTAAACAAATACGATGGACAGAAAATGGACCAAAAAACATTGGCAGCCATTGTTCTGTGACATGGTGCAGAAAACATCCATTCAAAAGATCTGTAAGCAGGGGATGGGCTGTGAACCACCTGTTATCAAGCCTGTGCTACCATAATTTCCCTTAGAAATGTTACTTGTGGTTTTCTCTCCAAGTCCCTCCCCAGAAGGAAGGGTGGTATCACATTTTTGCAGTATGCTATTAAAGTGCAAGAATCTTCAGGACTAGGTTAAGTTTGAAAAACAGGGGAGACATTCAGATGAAGTAAAGGGTTAGAAAATAAGGATGAAATTTACCCAATGCGTGTGCAGCTCTCATTAATTATATTAGGGGTTTGCATGTGTACATGGCAAGGCAGAATTTGGGCCTACGTGTGGCGGGATTGCTACCTTTTCAGTGCTCTCTGCAAAGACAAGAGCTGGAGAGCACTGCATATGAAAGCATGATAAGGGATCTTTATGGGCTAAACTAAGTTGTAGTTTACTTTAACTTTCTGCCCCGCACCCTGAAAAACATTTAAAATGCACCAAATTAGGTTCCCTTTAGATTCCGTTACTTTTTTAACCCTCTGTAGATCCAGGCCTACCTACCAAAGTGTGAATTACATACACCCTTGCGTATCATATCTGGATTTGATTCACTAAATGTAAGGGGACCTAAATTGTAACTATTACTAAGGAGCCAGAAGAGAAGGGTAAAGCAAGAGGAGTGTGTACAGAAAAGGCCTTAAACATCATTTTTTTCCCTAGTATAAAAAGTGTTCAATGTTTTAAGTGCTGTTTAAAATGTGCTGTGGCCTTTTTTATACAGTGGTCCCTTCTCTGGCTCAAAATTTATGGAAAAACCTGGTATAAAGAGTTTTTAATACCTTTTAAAAACATGATAGCTGGTTATGGTCTCCCTTGATTTTGCCAATACGAACTGATTTTTAAAGGTATTAAAACTTGTTTTTAATAGATACTAATATATTCAGCAAGTCTAGATAAGATGTAAGAAGTGGTCTATTTCAGTTTTCACCTTCTAGATGTTTAGTATGTAACTTACACCATTTTAGGCTCCCTTGTAAGGTGATCTAAGTAGGTGTAAGCAAGCTTTCAGGCCTGGTCTACACGCACACAATTGCACCAGCTTAACTAAAGGTGTGACTTTTTTTAAAAATTTTTAAAATTGATTTAATTTAAACTGGTAATACTTCTATGCTCAGACAAGCCTTCATTACACACCAACTAACATGATGTTTCTCAGTTTGAGCCTATGCCTATAGGAGGGTTTTTCACCTTGCTCACTGTTAGTTTTTCCAAATATGTTTAACATCATCTTGGAAGAGCCAAGAAAATTGGGAAATGACTTAACATATATAGCTGACATGTAGCAGAAAATGTAAACATTAAATGAGAAGGGGGTAGGCAGAAAAGTGGCAATATAAAATCTTGAAGATGGCAGTCTCATCATTAACCATAACTGATGGACCAAGTCCACTAATTGTGTATCAAATATACACTCTATCCCCTCACTACTTTTTTTAAATATGGTATGAATTAACGCACTACAGAAAAATGGGGGAGAATGAATTGTGAATTGATACGTATTAAAATATGTTTTGCTTTTATTTTAAACCAAGTTTGCAAGCAGTTCTGGGATTTTACTGGATATTACTTTATTTTGTCCTATCAATTTTTGTGTTTCAGTTGAATTATAAACTTCTGGAAATGTGGTGGTGCGCAGTACATTCAGTTGTGGGTTTTCTTGTGCAGTGATCTGTTGCTTTTGACAAATCTTGTATTGATCAGACATCAATTTGTATCCATTTTCTTCTTTTTATATTGCCATTTCATAAAAATTCCTGTAAATTCTTCCTCCTTCAAAAATAATCCTTCAGATTTTTAACTCAATTCATAAAATAAACTTTAATTTCTAGAGCACATTGCAATATTTCTAAACATAATGGGGTTGGTCTGTGTAAGAAAACTTTAACCAGAATAACTAAATAAGCTACACCAGTGCAAGCCCTTATTTTTAGATACACTTGCAGGTTTAAATTATGCTTGTACCCATGTTGCTTTGGTATAAGTGATTTTTTTTAATCTGTTTTAAGTGTAGTGGGTTTTAAATCAATTTAGCCTTATTGGTGCAAGATTTCTAATATAGACCAGACCTTAGTCTCCTGAAATTGACATCAAACTCTTCTTTCAGTACAGTTCTTCCACACTTTACTCACCTCCAGTCTGAGAGCTGTTTATTAAACAGAGTGAGCATTAAGGGCTAAATACTGGTAGTGTTCAACTGTTATTTTTTGCTTCTAATGAGATCAGGCTTTGGCTTCTTAATAAAGGAAACTGTTTTTCATAAGAGAAATCTGAGGGAGTTGTACAGATTGCAGAACTGAGCTTGGTGTAAATTATCTGCAGAACGCCACTATTGTACAACCTACATATATGTGCTTGCATACCAGTGTCAAAAGTTTGGATTTATCTGAGGACTGATTTTTCAAAGGTACTATGCTTGTTAGCTTTAGTGCAAATTGGTGCTAAGCATCTCTGAAAATCAGGCTATTGGGTTTTAAAATTCATTGATGATCTGGTATTGGACACTAGGGCTGTTACAGAGCTTTGAAGTGGCAGTATTAAATTACTTCCAAAGCTTTTCCTAATGCAACTTGTAAAACTTGCCAATAAACACTACAGCAAAATTCCTTGCCTTACTGTGTTTATGCCATTCTTTGTCTACATTGCTTCTGCTGAACTTTACAGCTTCAATTTCTTATGATTTGTTGCTTTGAAATAAATGAGGCAGTCATAAGCATTTTTCTTGATAAGTTTGTTTTTAATTTCTCTGCTTTCTTTCAGACTTATGTACTCCTTTAAGTGAATTGTACAGTAATTAAATCTTTGTCCTTTTGATTCTTTAGGTGGATGGATGATGGTCTGGTGAAGGACATTACTCCAAAACTGATAGGAGACAGGCCTAATACTTACACATATACAAAAGCCTTAGCAGAATATGTTGTGCAGCAGGAAGGTGCAAAATTAAACATAGCCATTATACGGCCGTCAATTGTTGGTGCCAGCTGGAAGGAGCCTTTCCCTGTAAGTCTTTTTGAGCCTCCCTCTGAGTATTCTACAATCGATGTTTCTTGACCTGTAACCTATGCATGCATCCTTGATAGCCTATATTGCTAGGGATCTAGTTCAGAAGTCCATAGAAATCCAAGTTGAAACTTAATCACTTGTGGATAGCAAACTGAGCTACAAATCTGCCTCATTTGGTTGACAGCTTTCTGTGTATAGTTTTTGTGTAAGAAACCCATAGATTTAAAGGATAAATTACTCTGACCTCTGGATTGTATCGGCCTATCAAGTGAATTAAGAAGTATTTGTTAAAACACAGGAAGAGTATATTTTAGTTCGAACTACTGGAGAGAATATGATGCTATCCTAAAGTGATATTTTTCACTATACACACACACACACGCATTTTACACACTTAACTGTTCATCCAAAACTTTTTCTGATAAGGAGACTAAATAGCGTAGCCTTGAGGAAAGTAGTTTTGACTTCAGTGAGCTTCTATAAAGAACTGAAGTTTCTCTCATCAGTTAGTTCCCATGACTTCTAAGTGCTAAAACACATGCAAGACTAAAGTCTTGATCTTTTATTTTTTTTCTTTGCCACATTTGTGCTTCCTGATCCTGGAGATGCCTTTACGGACCCATTTCCCCTTCAACTTGCAACAGAAACTGGGGATTAACGGAGCACAGCGATGCCCTGGAGCACCCCCTGTTTGTAGCCACTCTACATGACAGCCATAGGAAAGGGAGTGTTTTAGATGTTGCTTTAGCAGCTGAATGCTATCTGAAGTTTCTCCCAATCTTGGCTAGTCCTCTTGTGACTAGTTTTGGGTCTGATTTCCTAATTCAGGAGAAAATCTGGGCCAAGATGAGTTGCTTTCTCAAGCTCTTACAGATCACCAAAATCAGAATTGTCCTTTCTTTTGGTACTGAATGTAGGCAGGGCCGGCTCTGGCTTTTTTGCTGCCCTAGGCAAAAAAGCCATCCGCCGCCCCCCTCCACCCTCACCCCCAGTGCGGCAGGGGAGGGCGCCGAGCCCGGCCGCGGGCCCGCAATCCCCGACCGGCCGGAGTGCCGGGGGGAGGGCGACGAGCCCCCAGCGGCCAGAGCGCCGGGAGCAGGGCGGAGAGCCCGGCCGGGGCTCTCCGCTCTCCCCGGCGGCCAGAGCGCCGGGGCGAGGGCGGAGGGCCCCCGGCGGCCAGAGGGCGGAGGGCCCCCGGCGGCCAGAGGGCGGAGGGCCCCCGGCGCGGCGGGGCGCTCCGGCCGGGGCTCTCCGCTCTCCCTGGTGGCTGGAGCGCCCCGCCGCGCCACCCCCCTCCAGGCGCCGCCCCAAGCACATGCTTGGTGGGCTGGTGCCTGGAGCCGGCCCTGAATGGCATTAAAAATTGAGAGACTCCTACTCTAGAAAATGGCAGGAAATCTAATAAGGGACAGCAAAATTGTTTATCTACTTCTCTGGGTCACTGGAAGTAGCTCAGGTCAAAGTATGTCTTGACTTCATAGCTGCTGTTAGGAAACTTCCTTCAAACTGTAAATATGTTTTACAAAATTATTTTAATCCCACCATTTATTTGGTAAGAAATGAATACACAGCAGCTCATTTTGAGGAGCTAGTTAAATTGTGTGGGGCTCTTCTGCTGGAGTTGTAGTAGCTGTTAATTAAATGCTCTGTCACAGGTACGCAAACTGAAAGCACCTTTTATATTTGAAACAAAAGTAGGAGTGGGGAAGTAAAATGTTGTCTCCTTAAATTGTAACGGTAAATGTTTGTCAAATACAAACTCTATGTTGAACTCGGTAAACTTCTACTGAAATTGCTTTTGGTTTTTTTACACAATAGGGATGGATTGATAACTTTAATGGGCCCAGTGGTCTTTTTATTGCGGTAAGTAAACATTTTAATACAACTGTCTTTGAAAGGAAACACATTACTTGAAATGTTTTATTGGTGTGTCTTCTATTTTTGTTATTTAAGGCAGGAAAAGGAATTCTTCGAACAATGAGAGCCTCCAACAGTGCAGTTGCAGATCTTGTTCCAGTAGATGTAGTTGTCAACACAACACTGGCTGCAGCTTGGTATTCTGGAGTTAATAGGTATAGCAGGTGACAATGCAGTTCATTTTTAATTAGCCCCAAAAGTGGTGGTGTGATGTTTCTATAAACCTAACCATCTATTAACTGCTAGTCTGTAGTTTGCTTTTCCCACACTATTATGGAATTTAGGATTCACCATATTAGCCCATTAAGCCAATGACCAGTATCTGATAATATGTTTAGTCAGTTGTGCAATAATGTAGATCGGGGGAAATTCCTTTCTGATCTTTATGGCTGTCAGTTTAAATTATAAATATTAGAGTTGAAGCTTAAATATTTGTTTCATGAGGGGGGGGGGGATTATGATAACTGTTGGGAAGAAAAATGCTTGAAGTACGGAGATAAAATTAAGGTGATTAGATTGGTCTCCCACTTTATCCAAACTCCAGAATTCAGGGGACAAGAGTGATTTGGATAAATAGTTCTGGTTTGGGCTATTGTGTACCAAATTTTAATTTATTTTTAATTATATGTGATGCTTTTTTCAGACCAAGAAACATCATGGTGTACAATTGCACAACAGGTGGCACCAATCCTTTCCACTGGGGTGAAGTTGGTATGCTGTGTTCTTTCTATACATGTTCTCTGTAAACTTCAATAGAAAATTTTTTATTGAATAATAAAAGGCCCAAAATGTGGCCATTAGATAATGTGTATTTCTATAAAGCCCTTGTATCAACTTTAGTAACTTGAGAGCACTGAGTTTAAAATCTTAGCATTTTTATCATCAGAAATTCAGCTGTCATACCTCTCAACTTTGCAATGTGTTCCATCACTTTTTAATTTTATCCTCTGTTCCCTGTTTCTTCCCCCTCCATTCACTGTTTATTTTCCTGGTAGTAGCTCTTCCACATTTTAGCTGAAGGTGGGACTGGGAAGTCCTACAGCTTTCCTAATAGTTCCCACAACCTAATCTGCCTGCAGTTCGTGGGTAGAGTGAGTAAAGCACTGATCACAGGGAGCAGTAGAGACCCCGTGATATTGGCAAGGTATTCACTGCTGGGTTTAGTGGCAGTCTTGCTAAACGCATCTAGAACTTCTTGTTCTGTTGTACAGTGCCTGCCACAGTGGGGTCCTGGTCCATGACTTGTAAGCACTATGGTAATACAAGTAACAAATAATAATAGAACAATTAGTCCAAAAGTGAGATGGATTTTGCACAGAGCAACACACTTGAGCGGTATGATGGCAACTTTGCTTTTGAGTAGTCCGATTGATGTAGTTGTTGTTTTTACCTTTAGGTAGTTCCATGAGGTATCAAATACAGAAAAATAATCCTTAAATTTGGCCCCCTATTTTCAATTCTTAACATACTTTGAATTAGTATAATCTGTTTCTAATATTAAAATATTGCAGACATATATGTTTTCTTACTTATATGAAAATGTAAGATTTCTAACATTTTAATGCATATGTTCTCTTATCTTTGTGATCAGAAGTTTTAATAGGTTTGGAATATATTTGTTCCAAATATTTATATATATCATCTCAGACTGCCCTGTAGCTAGTTTAAAACTAGTTCTAAGGATTTTCTCTGTACTAAGTTTTTTCTTATTTATGCAGTTTCACTCACACTCACACTCACACACTAAATAAAAACATTTCAGCCATTTAATCTTCCAAGCAAATTGGTTGGAGCACTACTGGTTTTTAGTTAAATCACAACTTCTTCTTTGAGAGATGTCCCTGTGGGTGCTCCACTCCAGGTATTGGTGCGCCCCTGCGCCTTTGCTCGGAGTTTTTTGTAGCAGTACTCGTACCGGCCACGCATGCGCAGAGCCTGCCCCCCGCTCTGAGTCTAGCTTAATAGTACGCATGCGCGGCCGGTCTCCTCAGTTCCTTCTCTACCGTCCCCGGCCTGACATGGAGCTCAGCAGACTCGTTAAGAACTTCTTTTCTCTTGTTACAATTACCCTTCTATTTAGTTAGTTTGTTGTTAATTAGTTGTTAGTCATAGTTACCATTTCTGTCTCTTTAAAAAAAAAAAAAAAAAAAAAAAAAATTTCTTCATTCCTGTCAGCCGCAGCTGCTTCGGACATGCCTGGCTCCACAGGCTTTAAGCGCTGCTCTACCTGCAAGGAGCCGATCCCTCTATCAGATGGCCACTCACAATGTATAAAATGTTTGGGGGAGACCCACATCCCCCAAAGATGTGCCCACTGCAGCAAACTTAGCTCCAGGGCAGGGAAGGACAGGGAGCTTAGACTGAAACGGCTCCTCCTTCAGAAGTCCCTAGTGTCAGCTTCAGACCCAGGCGCTGATTCCGGCCCAGCTGTTCTCCACAGCCCCCCCGCCTCAAAGAAGCACAAAAAAACTTCAAAAAAAGGGCACCTTTTGTCACCAAAGAAAACCATGAGACGCAAGATTTCTCCAGGCAGATCTACAGCCTTCCCTCCCTGTGCTTCCCCGCTTGAGCACATTTGATGAGCCGGGCTCCTCCAGCACCGCGTGAAAACCGCCTGAGGCTGCGGCGGCGGCGCGAAGCTCCAGTGCTGAGGCTTCAGGCTTCCAGCTGCCTGCCTCTCTTCTGGCACCGTTCGGCACCGCGTCCATCGCGGTGCCGACATTCCACAACATGCCTGGCCCCCTGCAGGCTGATATTGATCTCCCGGCACCGGCCACGGCGCCGACACCCGCTAGGCTGACTGGCAGTGAGCCCAGGCTCAAAACACCGGTGCAGAGGAATTTTTCCTCACAGCAACTTCCTCCTGCACAACATTCACCTCACACAGGAGCCTCAGCACTGCAATTTACTCAGGCAAGAGATCTGTTTGTGTCACCTATCCTGCAGTCACCCCTGCTGAATGCCTGCTTCTCTCCAATGGCTGATTCAAGGTCTGAACAGCCTTCCTCCAGTGAGGAGGAAGCTTGACCACAGGGGGATTTTTAATCTTACCACGACTCCCATCCCCAGACCCCAGCCAATAGAGGTCATAGAAAAATTACCTCATCCTACTCGCATGATCCTGCCCCCTGGTGTGTGAACCCCTGGATGGTACCACCTATGCCCTTTCCACCACCATGGCAGTATTGGGCCCCATGGGCATCGTATCCTTGAGAACACACGCGCTACTCCACCTCAACCAGGCGCAACACCTGCCTAGCACCACCACCTGACGAACCTGCCAATGACACAAGACACCAGGCAGCACTGTCACACTTGCAGGATCAATCAAGTCCTGCTCCTATTCCAGTAGAGACGGAAGTAACGCCTGAAGAAGCCTTACTTCCCCCTCCTCCAACACCGTCAGATGACTTCTCAAAATTTCAAGACCTTTTTAAAAGAGTTGCCAATGAGTTGAGAATTAACTTAGAGGAAGTTCCCGAACAACAGCATGAGTTAACAGACATCCTACAGCCCTCTTCTTCTTCTAGGGTGGCATTACCAATCAACGTAGCCCTTTTAGAACCTGCTAAGTCCATCTGGCAGACCCCAGCTACAAGCCTACCTACCTGTAAGCAAGTGGACCGCAAGTACTTCATCCCTTTTAAGGGCTCTGAATTCCTTTTTACCCATCCAGCGCCAAACTCGTTGGTAGTAGATGCAGCCAACCAGAGGACCAAACAGCATTATTCCCGCTCCACCCCATCCAACAAGGAAAGTAAAGTATATGCATCTTCAATGCTACAATTCCGTATTGCTAATTATACTGCAGTTCTTGCAAAATATGACCACAGAAACTATAACAAATTCATGAAATTTATTGATGACATTCCAGAACAAAAGAAACAACAATTCACAGCTCTAGTTTCCGAGGGACAAATCATATCACGTACCGCCCTTCAAGTGGCCCTTGATGCAGCCAATACTGCAGCAAGATCCACCGCCACAGCAGTGGTTATGCGCTGAGGTTCATGGCTCTCCTCCTCTTTCTTTCCTCGAGAGGTCCAGACTACGATTGAAGATCTTCCCTTTGACAGTGACAAACTCTTTGCTTCCACCATGAACGATGTACTTCATTCAATAAAGGATTCAAGGGCAACCCTCCGGTCCTTAGGAATCCAAACCCCTATGACTCAGAAGGCGACAATATAGATACCAACCTTACCACCGTCCACGCTACCCCGCATATACACAGCACTTCCATAGATCACAGGAACAACAACAACAACAGCAACGCCAGAGACTGAGATACCAGTGCCGTCGTCCCAATGCTTCGGGGGCGCCTCAACCCCTTCCAACTAATAAGCAGATCTGAAGCCTGGGTCGAGGGTTTAGAAAACAGCGTTCCCACTTTAGCGCGTACACCGCATGCACCCATTTTTGGACACCGCCTACGACCATTTTCCCATCAATGGCAGAGCATTACCACCGACAAGTGGGTTACAGAGGTCGTTACAATTGGCTACTCTATCCCCTTCCTCTCCTTGCCACCCACCCTCCCCGTCCCTCTTCAGGGACCCCTCTCACGAGCAACTGCTCCTTCAAGAAGTGCAACATCTCCTTCAACTGGGAGCAATAGAAATTGTGCCCGAACAACACAAAAGGAAGGGTTTTTATTCCCATTATTTCTTAACAGAAAAGAAAACTGGGGGATGGCGACTGATCCTCGACCTCAGGCAGCTCAACAAATTTGTCAAAAAACAAAAGTTCAAGATGGTTACACTCACCACCATAATCCCAGCGCTGGAGCAGGGCAATTGGTTTTCAGCCCTCGACCTACAGGATGCCTATTTCCATGTGACTATACATCCGGCCCACAGACGCTTCCTTCAATTTACCCTCGGCTCGACACATTTTTAATACAGGGTTCTACCCTTCGGACTGTCCACAGCCCCCCGTGACTTTTTTCCAAGCTCCTAGCCGTAGTCACTGCCTACCTCAGGAAAAAAGGGGTCATAATATTTCCTTACCTCGACGATTACCTCCTCAAAGCCTCAATGTTCAACGAAGCTCTCCGGTTCACGCGGCTCACCATCAATTGTTTCCTATCTCTCGGCCTACAAATAAACAAAAACAAATCCACATTACGCCCCACCCAGCACCTGGAGTTCATAGGAGCAGACCTCGACTCCTGGACGGGGTTGGCATCTCTCCCACCCGACCGCTTCAACTCCATAAGCTTACTGGCCACAAGACTTCGCAACAGTCCCCAGGGCACTGCTCGAGACTGGTCTACAACTACTAGGTCACATGGCCTTGTGCACTTTCGTGGTCCGAAATGCATGACTATACATGAGGTGCTTCTAAGCGTGGTTGGCCACGGTTTACAGACCGAATGTGCACGCTCTAAACAAGACTCTCTCCATACCTTTCAGAGTCAGAGACTTTCTACTGTGGTGGACAGTTCACTCAAACCTCTGTTCTGGAGTCCCTTTTCTCCAGGAGACTCCATCCCTCATACTGACTACCGATGCATCCCTGACAGGATGGGGTGCACACATGTCTCACCACACAGTCCAGGGGCTATAGTCTTCAACCGAAACCTTCCTGCACATAAATGTCCTAGAACTTCGAGCCATACGCAATGCGTGCCATCACTTCCTCCCACTAATCAGGAATCAACATGTACGCATAATGACAGACATTGCCTGCATGTTCTATGTAAACAGGCAGGGAGGAGCTCGCTCCCACTCACTTTGCACAGAGGCTATGAAGCTCTGGAATTGGTGCCTTGCGAACAACATCCGGATATCAGCTGCCTATCTTTCCAGAGTGATGAACACCACAGCGGACGAATTAAGCAGACCCTTTCCCTGGGATCACGAATGGGAGATAGACGAGAGAACCATTCACAACATATTCCGCATTTGGGGTCACCCAACCATAGACCTTTTTTTGCAACTGCCAAAAACACAAAATGTCCCGACTCTTGCTCCAGAGCAGGACTGGGCAAACATTCCCTGGGAGACGCATTCATGATCCCATGGCACCGGAACGTGCTCTATGCTTTTCCCCTGATACTGGTTCACAACAGGGTCCTGATAAAAATACGAACAGACCATGCCACAGTGATCCTGATTGCCCCGTCGTGGCCCAGACAACCGTGGTTTCCGTTCCTCACCAGAATGTCGATTCGACCACCAATTTTGTTGCCCCCTCATCCCAAACCTCCTATCACAGCAACACGGCCGATTTCTCCACCCCAACCTGTCCATGCTTCACCTCAAAGCCTGGTTCCTACATGGTTCTCCCAAAACGAACTAGATTGCTCTGAACAAGTTCAAAGAGTGCTCCTACATAGCAGAACACAATCTACTCGCACCACCTATCTACGAAAGTGGAAACGTTTCACACATTGGTGTTCAGCTAAACAACTTTTTCCCACGTCGTTACCTCTCCCGCTCATACTTGACTACCTATTGGACCTTAAGCAATCTGGCCTTTCTTTTAGTTCCATCAGAGTCCATTTAGCTGCTATTACAACCTTTCATTACAGAACTGATGATACCTCTGTTTTTGCTCATCCAATCACCAAGCATTTCCTCAAGGGACTCTAAGCCCTATACCCAGACATTAAACCACCTATCCCTCCGTGGGACCTTCATTTGGTACTATCTTGCCTAACTCAACAACCATTTGAGCCCCTAGCCACTTGCTCCCTTTTACACCTTTCGATGAAAACAGCATTTTTAGTGGCAATTACCTCCGCCAGACGAGCAGGAGAAATAGCAGCTCTTATGGCAGACCCACCATATATGCTATTTTTCAAAGACAAGGTTCCCCTTAGATTACATCCCAAATTTCTTCCAAATTCCACATTAATGAGCTGATACACCTACCAACCTTCTTTCCGAAACCACATGCAAACTCGTTCGAAGCCACAATGCATACATTAGATGTATGCAGGGCTTGTCCTTCTATTTGGATAGAACCAAACCTTTTAGAAATTCTTCTAGACTTTTTGTCTCCATCGCGGAGTGTTCCAGAGGGACTCCTATTTCTACCCAGAGACTTTTCAAACTGGATTTCTCAGTGCATCTGATTGTGCTATCAGATGAAGAAGGTTACACCCCTAGCCGGCATCAGAATTCACTCCACTAGATCTCTGGCTGCCTCTGTGGCTTTCTTACACAAAGCTCCCCTGGCTGACATCTGTAAAGCAGCCACTTGGTCCTCTGAACACACATTTGTTAAGCACTATGCCCTTTTTCAGGGCCCTCTCTCTGATACACGATTGGGCAGAGCTGTACGATCTACTGCATTCCTATCAGATCCGAAGTCCCTACCTCCTTGAGACACACTGCTTTTAAGTCACCTGGAGTGGAGCACCCACAGGGACATCTTTCTCTCGAAGAGGAGGTTACTCACCCTGTGCAGTAACTGACGTTCTTCGAGATGAGTGTCCCTGTGGGTGCTCCACTACCCACCCTCCTCCCCTCTACTTCAGAGTTGGGGTAGCCTCCGTTGTAGAGAAGGAACTGAGGAGATCGGCTGCGCATGCGTACTATTAAGCTAGACTCAGAGCGGGGGGCAAGCTCTGCGCATGCGTGGCCGGTACGAGTACTGCTACAAAAATCTCCGAGCAAAGGTGCAGGGACGGACCAACACCTGGAGTGGAGCATCCACAGGGACACTCATCTCGAAGAACGTCAGTTACTGCACAGGGTGAGTAACTTCCTCTTACTTTGTGATAAGAACACATTTTCTCCAAGAAACCAATGTGAAAAATATGGGAGATGTTTAGAAATCTGAAGTAAATGTGCATGTAACTACTTAAGGGCCCAATCCTGCATGTCTTTCACAGCTGAAGTTCCTGTTGACCTCAGTGAGTGTTGGATATGCACGAAATGCAGAATAAAACCCTAATACAAGTTTTTTTCTTTAAATGTTTAAGAAGTGAATCGTTTGTTAAAATGTCTTTTAAAATGCAGATCAAATGTTTAGAAATGCCTATGATATGATTAAAAGGAAAGTTAAAATAATTTGTACTATAACAGATTAGGACTATTGCTAAATATATAGCATGCAAAGCTATTTTATTTAAATTATTTACAACCAGAAGATTGAATAGTGTTTTTTTTCCCCTTAAGTAGGAACAGAAAGAGAGAAGCGACAGTGAAGTAAAATATTAAAAACAAACAATAGAGTTGTGGGTGTATGGAGTACCTCTTGGGACAAAGAGTGACAGTCCAATAGCAATTCAAGTTGAACAGTTTCATAATTTTGTTTTAGTTGATGGGGGGGGGGGTGTGTGTGTGTGGCAGAAATGTTAGGAAAGTTTTATATTTGAAGTAACATTAATAAGAGTAAGTACTGTACTGTAATGTACTTTGAAAACCATTAAATTTTACATGGTTATTATCAAACCTATTACACAACTTTTCTTCCTCAGAATACCATGTAATTTCCACTTTCAAGAGGAATCCTCTCGAACAGGCCTTCAGACGGCCCAATGTAAATCTAACCTCCAATCACCTTTTATATCATTACTGGATTGCTGTAAGCCATAAGGCCCCAGCATTCCTGTATGATATCTACCTCAGGATTACAGGAAGAAGCCCAAGGTAATGGTGACTAGCTCTGTCTTACCTGTTCCTCTGACGTTTAAACAAACCCATGTTTACATGAAAATGCATATTAATATTGAATTATTTTCCAGATTTTGCTTATTTATTAAGGTCGTCATTAAATAAGAGGAGATCCTTGAATTCAAGACTTTTTCACTCCCTGCCAGTAATGAGAATACATTATCTGGGTATTTTATTTTGTTCTGGGATCTGAATAATCATTGTGATGTCAGGATAACTTGAATTCAAGACCTAACTACAGGCTCTCTCGGAATAATAAATATTCAAAATACTTTGATCCTTATTTTTCCTACAGAGTATTACCTAAATATGAGTTTCAAGATGAATCCTTTAGAACAAGCACTAAGGCGCCCCAATGTTAATATCCGTTCCAACTCCCTTTTGCATCAGTATTGGACTACGGTCAGCCATATACTACCTGCATTATTGCACGATGTTGTTCTCAGGTTGACAGGTCAGAAACCGTGGTAAGAAGGACAGTGCTAAAAGGTGGTGGAGGCTTGTAGAGATGATAATCGCATGAGCTTTACCTTAGATCTACTAATATAAGCAATAACAATCAACTGGCTGGGTATTCCGAGAGGATTAATGACTGTCTGGGAAGAGTTGACTTTGAGCTGTGCCTCAGGCTGGTAACGCTAGTCAGTCACTAAGCCCTAAGAAATGTCCTGCTCTGAGGTCGTTATTGCTATTATAAACTGAATGTGGAGAGAGAAATTCCACAAACATGGCACACAATTTTTATATTTTGTTGTGGATGCAGTTGCATTTCCTATATGCAGGACAATTACTTGTATTGTCTCAACATTCCATTCAGTTTATAATATTTAATTTCTTTATCGGGCTAACTTTTTTGAAGTGGGAAAATGGTATAATTTTTAGCTAAATAATAAATAAAAACTATATTACACAGAGTGAGGTCTAACTACTACTTCCTTTCTATTGTTCCAAACTTCAAAAGCAGTACAATCCTCTAGACTTCTCTGCTGCATTTATATGGCAAGCCTGTTTTTGGAAATATTTATTTTCCAACTACATTGCCATCATAGTGGAGAGTTGAAATAGTGTATATAATAAATGACAATCATTCACTATCCCAGAATCTAGATCTTATTATGGGGAAAAACAAATATTTGTCATCAGTACATTTTAAAAAAAATGACTCTTAATGGGCCAGTAGGAATATTTTAAGATTTATTTAACATATGCCAGACCTGCTTGACCGTGGAATTTTCTCAATAAAAGATATCGGCAAAAGGTGAAGAGAACACTCCCTTTTGCACATATCAACATGCAATAACATTTCTTGGATGGTTATATGTTCGGGGCAAGAGCCATCTCTTTTTTGTTTGTACAAGGCGTAACACAGTGGGGCTCTAGCCTCTACATGCTACTGGAGGACAAATAATAATTTCTTATAGTAATTGATGATCTATATATGTAATAACTTTCCACTCCATTTGGCTAGCCTTTGGCTTTCATTACTAGATGGCACAAGTTAGAGCAGCCCAGAGTCTTCCAATCATGGTGAAATCTGTACAGTCAAACTGACATCAATATTGTTCTCCCTGTAACTCCTTCACAATAGTGTTTTGTTTGTCATTGTCTTTTGCATGCTAATTCTATGCTGTGTCTTGGAGTGTTAACACACTTAAAATGATTTTCAGAAGTGTGTGTTCAACTGCGGTATCTAATATGCAAATAATGACATACTATACATGGGAAATCACTATCATTTTTATTCCGCAATGCTTTGTCATGTAATTGATGTATGATACTGCCAAAGGAGAAGGGAAATCTTAACAGAAGTAGAAGAACTTTTTTGAGGTTACTTCTACAGTTCAGACAAGTTGTATGACATTCCCTACAAACTGGTCATCAAAGTAACAGCAGGAGCTTTGTGTTCACAGAATTTTCTTTCCATATTCTTAGTCTTGCTTTACATGATCAAATCATGTTTTCTGACATGCTTCATTTAATCATGTCAGCACTTTAAACATTTTTATTCTTGAGGTGTCTTTTTTTTTTTGTTTATCAGAATTTCTGCATCTGGAGGAAAGGTTAGAAAAATTTAAAGCAATTTAAAACTGGTAGGTTAACCTTGGTTACAGTGTCATACAAAAACTTCAGAAAGGAGTAGGGATGGTAGAGGGGTTTAACACTTGCCCCAAACTTTGTGCAAACCGTATTACTGTAGGCCTTGTATCTATAGGTCTATAAAATCATGACTGGTGTGAGAAAGTAAATAAGGAAGTGTTGTTTTACTCCTCATAACACAAGAACTAGGGGTCACCAAATGAAATTAATAGGCAGCAGGTTTAAAACAAACAAAAGGAAGTATTTTTTCCACACAATGCACAGTGAATCTGTGGAACTCCTTGCCAGAAGATGTTGTGAAGGCCAAGATTATGACAGGGTTCAAAAAAGAACTAGGTAAGTTCATGGAGGATGGGTCCATCAATGGCTATTAGCCAGGATGGGCAAGGATGGTGTCCCTAGCCTCTTTGTCTGAAGCTGGGAATGGGCAACGGGATGGATCACTTGATGACCTGTTCTGTTCATTCCCTCTGGGGCACCTGGCACTGGTCACTGTTGGAAAACAGGATACTGGGCTTGATGGACTGACCCAATATGGCTGTTCTTAAATTCTTCTTTTCTTATAGGAATTGATGTGAGACTGATCTGATTTTTATAATTATACAAATGCTGTGCTTTTTAATAAATGGTATAATAATAATCCTTGGCAGTGCTACTGGCAGCATATCCTTAGCTCAGAATGTGCTATGCGTGAAGAAATCTGACCACTTGTATTTAAAAACGAAACAAAAACAAAACAAAAAAAAACTAACAATGCTTTGCACTTACCTTACTTGTATGTTTGTACAGTGCACAATAATGCCCTGTCCTCTAGGCATTACTGCCTTACAAATAATAATTCAGCACCTTTTATCTGAGGATTTCAAAGCACTTACAAACACTAACTCATTAAAGCTTCTCAGTATCCCTGTAGAAAGATGGAAGATACGGCAGTCATGAATTTAGAGATCTATCCAAAAGCTGTTGTTTGAAGTAGTTGTAATAAAAAATGAAGTGATAAATTGTGTAGCCGGGGTAAAAATATCATTTTATGTGATCTTATTTCAAATCCAGGTTATCTAGAGTAGGGATTATTTTTAACTTGCCTGTAAAACACCCTGCACGTTGTTGATGTATTATAAACCATGAGTGAATGAAGGGTACATTTACTCAGAAAATGGAGGTGTATTTTTCTATTGGGCATGAAAACTTTCCCTTCCAAGCCTGATGCATCTGTGAAGACTGCAGAGTTGTTGGAAAGATATGTAGGATTCCAACTGATGCATAAATGTTGTACACTTGTATTGGAATTTTTAGCCAAAAATGGACATAATTTAACGAGAAATTTAAAAGCTTACTGGACGCTTTAAAAAAACAATTTCAAAGAAACTAATGCTATGATTATTCAGGTCTGTCCTCAGTCACCTCCAGGTCTGTTCTCTTGGTGTTATCTTCCTAACTGAACCTTAGAACATGCTGTCAAATGGCACAACAATTATCATTACAGCTAATGTTACAAGAGTCCTGATGAAATCATTATTGTATACCAACTGGTTTAGAGGAGAGAGCACAGTGTCTATGATCTGGAAGGTTGTAAGATGTATTCCAACTTCACCACTGTAGGTGGCCTGGTCTGGCCTGGCCTTACTGCTTTGCATTTAAAACTTTGTTATCACATGTCTCTGGTACTTGTCTCCTTTGGTTTTTGTGTGTGTTTTTGGCTTTTAAAAGGTGTCTGTGGTGCTCAAGCCTTAGTGTGACCAGAGTATTGAATCTCCATCCCCATGTTTTTGACCTGAAGTGATGTCTTAGCTGTCTCCCTTTTGACATCCATCCCATCTGTGCATGCATACACCTTCTGTATCGTATAAAAGCCAGTAAGAGGGAATTATTGGAGTTCCAGTGAAGTATAGCATATTTAGCTTGTACGCAATCCCAGTTCCTTACATAGCATAGAACATAGCATATTGCCCAGCTGCACCATTCCCTACTACTCAGATACTGAGCACCCATGAAGGAAAATAAGAGACAGATACATGGCACATTCCAGCACCACATATATCTGCCTTTCCTTTCTATGAGGTTTCTATGGGTTCCTTTGATGCAGCTCTTTGCTGTGTCTTTAGGCATGAATATATGCCATTCTATATGACTATGTTCCACAGCACACTAAAACTTTACAGGTATGTTCTCCAGTCATGTTCATAACATTGCAAGTGTTTGATGAACTACACAGCATTTTTTTGTGGCCAAGGACCTACCAGTAGTCTGCTTAATGGAACATATAGAAGTAGTGAATTAAGTATCTAGCAGAAAAGCAGCCAGATAAGGGCCTTAAGAAATTGCTTGAGATCTTCTGTCCTTATTTTGTTTGGGGGATATAAATGTTTGTTTTATTACAAATTCTCTCCTGCACTTTCATTCCATGCCTCATATGAAGAAACTGCAAAAATTATGCCCTATTTAAGGTGGCAGATTTCTCTCAGTAACTCATTCTGTACGTAGACTACATATGCAAACACCCACAAAGAGTTGAGAGCAATAGCAATAAAAGATTATCCAAAGGCTTATACATCAGAGCAGAGCTATGATTTAATGAAGGCACCAGCTCTTATTTTTCCATAGAACTATTTGTAACGTGGAGATGTTTTCTAGATTATTTTTTTGTGTGTGCAAAACTTTAATAAAGCAAGGGAACTTTGAATGAAACTTGTACTTTTGATGATATTTTACATATTTGAATTGCTTAGTCAACTGTTTTTGTTTTAAAATCCTTGTTCATATTTAATATATTCTCTATTTTTTTTTTACTTAATTTTGTGCTCATGAAAGTATGGGATGAGTAGCACTGGCTAAAGTCTACAAATTATTGGCACATTCTCTGTGTGCCTCATTAACCATGGCTGGCATTTAGTTCTTTAAGATAAAGAAATATATTGAAAACCTCTGACCATTTTATGGTTGCTAGGAGAAAGTGTGATGCAGTATTATCTGATCATATTGTTCTATTGCCTCATTTGTGTATGTTATGTTTATTTACATGTGTCTAACAATTGTCTTTGCAACAATCTAAAATATGTATTTTAAAGAACACTTCAGGTTGTTAATGTTGTCACAGTGGAACTTGATGTTCTTTGAGTCTCTCCTCTGAATTCCCACTTGTGGGTGGGGGATGGTGCCCCCTGAAGTTGAATTACAGAATCTCTACCAAAGCCTTGTCCACTGGAGCTGCACTAGTGTCTCCTAGTGATGTAAACTACTGACATCTTAATGTACATAAGGAAGGGTATTCCCTATCTACCTCAGTTCCTTCTCTTCTGCAGCAAGGAGCATTAGGAACCTTGCTACCTCCGCTTAGCATATATTAACTCCCTGTTTAGTTTAGCTTAGTCTAATTTTAGTTTATCTCTTGTCTGAAGAAAGAAGAGCCCTTTTCCATTTGCAGTCTTAGAATGCTCAGAGCAGCCTAAGGCATTAAGCCAAGTTCTACTTGTTCATTCATTTACTGAGAATCAGACATCGTGCACTATTTGATTGGTTTGGGTGAGGCCACTCCCTTTGACAATGAGCCAGAAGAGGAACTTTATCAGGATCTCCACACCACACCTCCTCATCTGAATAACTCTGGGTTCCTCCAGTTGGTGGGGTTCCCTATGGGGTGCCTTAGGGAGCCCTACGAGTTCAGTTTGATATGGCTTGTCAGACTGTCTCACCGCACAAACATGGGATCAGCATGGTCTCTGCACCTAATCCCAGTGACTTTGCTTCTGCCACCACAACTTTCACTTCTACTGGCAGTGGCACCTATGCAACCAGTAGCCTCACCTTGAACTCCAGCCTTGCTGATAAATCCACCAGTTCCAGTACCTGCTTCATTATCCTTACTGGAATTGCAACTTCAGCTTCAGACAGGATGATGACAATGACCTCCCTATTAATGGGACATCAGCAGATGAAAACACTTAACCTTCAGTGGTTTCCCCACCAGTTCCACAAACCACTGAACAGGATGGGGCACACACTGCAGCAGGATTGCCAGTTTGATAGCTTTCAACCAAAACTGAAGGGTGAGGGTAATGGCTGAATTCCTTTATACATTGATGTTGGCCATTGACCTCACTAAGGGGTGCATTCATATAGTTCAATGGACTCTGCTTTGGTTGAGGTTCCCTGACTCAACGTCAAGGAGCGCCATATCCCACCTATAAGTGTGAATGCTCAGAAGCAACTCTCAAAGAACAGTTACCTGTAAGTGATCTTTGTTGCTCACTGTGAATGGTCATTCAACTATCTGAAGCAAATGTTATGGTCCAAAAGCAGTTTCATATTGGTGGTGGGTTTTGTTTCTTGTTCCGCTCCATCCCCTTGTTTACACTGATCAGTGTATTCAGTTATAAGGATCGGACTGGAAATGATTTATTGGGAGTCTGCAAAAGCAGGAAAGAAATGGATCCTTTTGTGAGCCAGTAAGGTAAAGGATGTTGGGTTGTATAAGTGCCATTTGCAGCCATATATAACTTGACTGACTAGCCTTGGCATTGCAATACCAAGCAGAATTCGCTGTCCTGGCAAGACAGAGAACTTGCTTGTTACGCACACTTCCATTCTGGGCAAAACTCATTGTTTCATGGATCCATGTTCAGCTGTTCTGGTCAACAAGGAATTTGCCCAGATTGATTCTTATAATTGAATCCCACTGTACTCCAAATGTTATATTTTACAAAAAGCAACAGAGTCCTGTGGCACCTTTAAGACTAACAGATGTATTGGAGCATAAGCTTTCGTGGGTGAATACGCATGCGTCTGACGAAGTGGGTATTCACCCACGAAAGCTTATGCTCCAATACATCTGTTAGTCTTAAAGGTGCCACAGGAGACTCTGTTGCTTTTTACAGATCCAGACTAACACGGCTACCCCTCTGATATTTTACAAAGTGGCTTAAGTTGGGCAATAAAGGATGCTAGAATATTTCTGCATATTTGGGGCTAGATCCTCCGGAGTGGCTGCTTTGCACTGCTCTGTAGGCATTGCCAGCTAGGAATGGATTGTCCCTCTGCAAGGGGGACCCTCCATGGCATAGAGACCCTTGAACCACTCCCCACTCTGTGGCCAGCAAAGTAGAGGCAAGGACTGGCAGCAGGGCCAGGTCATGCATTTGCTATGTCAATCCTCTGCTACTTGAGGCTGTTTCTAGCCATAATAGGGCTGCTCTAGCTTGGCCAGTTCCCCTGAACTCGAGCTGCCACTAGGCTTAGGGGAGTGCAAATATGATCTTTTATACCTTCTTTGCATACACGTTCCTCCTTTTCCTCCTCTCCCCCTACCCCCTCTCTGCCACACCATAGAATTTGGCTGTAAATACTTTTCATCAAGTTAAATTATTATGCATAAGAATAGATATTTGTATTATGAATAATAAGTCTTTTCAACCTGTTAGTGTTTTAAGAGACAGATACATGGCACATTCCAGCACCACATATATCTGCCTAGAATTGCAAGAAAAGCTAGTAGGAAGATGCTCTTCTAATATCTGTCTTCTTTTGTTATATTTCTTTTCTAAATACTCTGAAAGGTAGAACCATTAGAAAACCATTTTAGGTTGCTGAATCAAAATTTCAGATTGCAACAGCTGGCAAAGATTGGATCTCCAGTACATTTAAAAATAAAAATATAAAATATGCAGGAATAGTCTATTTATCTGTTACAGGTAGTCATGCTTGGTGTGCTGGGTGATTTGACAGTTCCTGTGCTGGTATTAATGCACTGTGTTAAAGGGAAGTTGAGATTGGTGGTTTGGACGGTATGGGTATGTTGGTTTTGGATACGTTTTTTGCTATTGTAATCTGTAAAACCCTTTCCTTGGACAATAGGATGATGAAAACAATAACCCGTCTTCACAAGGCCATGATGTTAATAGAATACTTTACAAGCAATTCTTGGATTTGGAATACTGAGAATGTCAATATGCTAATGAACCAACTAAGCCCTGAAGACAAAAAGGCAAGTAATCTTTGTGTAATACACCTCTTATCAGTCATTTAAGGATTTAAAAGAAGTAAATCTATTTACTTAAGACTGGGTAATGGAAGTTTAATTAAAATAAGTAATGCTTCTTTGTGATCCAGTTGGGCCACCTATTTAAAAAAAAAAACAAAAACAAACAAAAACTGGTAGTTTAACTATAACTGTCTAAGATTTTTGTGTACACCAGGTATAAGGTAGGTGAAATGGTCTTTGAAAACACACACACCTATCATAAATTTTTTGCCCCAGTGTGGTAAGGTGTAATATGGATAAAGCAGTTTTTAAAATATTAGGCATCAGCATAACTTGATAATTTTTTTTAAATAACTATGCTCTTTTCAGATGAGGGGAAAGGAGCTATGCTTGCTGAAATAATTTATGAAAATAGCTTCCCCCCATTTTGATAGTAAAAAAATGGCTCTATACTGTGGTCTGTGAGAAGTAGGACCATGCGTGGTTATTGTGATGCTGGCAGACCAGATACCAGCTCTTGCCAGGACTTGAGGCCTTAGCTAAACACTGACAAATTCCTGATGGAAAAACAATCTAGTTCCCCTATGTGTTAGCATGGTTAAGATTGTTATAAATCCAGTACCCATGTGTTTTGTTTGTTTAGACTTTATGAAATGCTTGTAGGATGCTGCATGTATTGATCTCACTTATCTCTGTAGCCCATGGTATAAACTTATATTGAGTGTTTGCATTGTAAACCTCTGTAATTGTGTGGCTCACCAAACCATAGAAGAAGCATTGATTAAGGTAAAGTGCTTGTCCTGTAGACAGGATGGACCGTGGGGGGCGGCCTGCCGGTCACTGTGAGAGCGGCAGGCAGGTGGCTTTTAGCGGCATGCCTGCAGGAGGTCCGCTGGTCCCGCAGCTTCAGCGGCAATTAGGCGGCGGGGATGCCGATGGCACGGCACCAGCGGACCTCCCGCAGGCATGCCGCCGAATCCGCGTGACCAGCAGACCGCCCGCAGGTGCGCCACCAAAAGCCACCTGCCTGCTGTGTTTGGGGCGGCAAAAAACTTAGAGCCGCCCCTGGGGACAAAGATTCCTAAACAAAAGCAAGAGATCCCCATGCTGCTTGGCATTGGTTAGCCCTAAAAGACATTCAGTGCTGACAGATTGCTACAACTCTCAGCATTTGGAACCATAGACTGTAACTCATTTCTGTATATGTTTGTTTGCTTTAACCTGTAAATATCACGCTCATTTCTTTTTCCTAGTTAACAAATCCATAGTTAGTTTACTATAGGATTGGCTACAAGCATTGTCTTTGGTGTGAGGTCTGAGATACAAATTGACCTGGAGTAAATGACTGTCTGTTGGGACTGGGAGACACCTGAATCTTTTGTGATCTGTGGTGTATTGCAACCAACTGTCACTAAGTCCAGCATGTCTGGGTAGCAAGATAGACTGGAATGCCCAAGGGGACTGTCTGTGAAGCCATGATAAGACTGTTATAGTGTTTTAAGAGGTCACATTTGTTACTGGGTTGGTGAATTCTAATTATAGAACATACCACCAGTTTGGGGTGTCTGCCCTGCTTTTTAACACTCACCCTGAGGTTGGCACGCATAGTCATGAGTCACTCCAGGCGGTGTAACAATTAGTGTCAATTGGGCTGCTAGATCATAATGCCAGTGCTGTTAAAAGTTTAAATTTAAACTTGAGAGTTTTTAAGGGTTAAAGATTAGTCACAATTAGTGAATCACAGTCCATATCATGGTCTTGACACAAAAGGCCTTGGAAAGTTATGTAAAAATAGGGGAATAGCCCATTAAAAGCCTCAGATTAGGAATTGAGAGCTTTGCTCATAAGCTTTGACCAGGGGTCCAAGGGCCCTGCTTCCTCAGACGGTGCAGGGGAACAGGCCCAATTGCAGTACCTGGCCACATTTTGAGAAACTGTATGGTATCCACCCTACAATCCACACCCACAACCCCCACTGTGAGTGCCACTATCATTGCCCCATGGCAGCAATAGAGGAGGTGAATGGCCCAGTGAACTATATTAGGACTGAATCTTGGGAAGCTAATGAAGAGTTTATTAAGGATGCTAAAGTAAATGGCATAGATTGTAAGGGCTGGAGGGACACAGCGTCCCAAGTCCTTTGGTTAAAGAAAGTTTTTGGTAAGGGAGGAAGATAAACTCCCTGATAAGAGTTTAAATATATTGGTTTTGGCTGAGTTCTCTGTACCCGTGTCTCTGGCTAAGATCTACCTTGAACAGGAGGATTTTAAAGGTGAGGTCATTGTAGGCATCAGGAATTTGCTTCCTGACCATATTTTAATAAGTGATACATTTTAGCCATGTCTAAGCAGGTTACTGTTCTAACCTGCAGCCAGAAAGAGTGTGACTCTAATTCATCTGCTTTGTCCGTGGACAGCAGGGAGGGCAGCAGAGCAGGCTGGGGGAATACCCTCAGTCCTTTGCTGAGAGTACCAGTTTGTCTTCAGAGGAGAAATTGGGAAAATTCCACCGCTTTGCCAGAATCTGCTCTGAACTTAAATGAGATTCAGAAGGAATTTATGCAGGCACAGCAAGCTGATCCTTCTCTGGATCAAGAGAGTGTTGCTGCTCAGAATAATACCCGAACTGGGGAAGGAAAGGGTAGATTTGTTTCTAGAATGTTTATTATATAGAGTGGCTCCCAGAGGGAAGAAGAGGCATTATGTTGAGGTTTGCGAACAGGTGATAGTGCCTGAGAAATACAGAGGAGAGTTGCTGCAGTTAACCTATGATTGCCCATTTGCAGGACACTTAGGGCATGTCTACACTTACTGGTAGATCAGCACTGCTGCAATTGTTGCAGCGAGTGTCGAGTTATTGAGTCTGGTGAAGAGAGCGCTCTCCCATCGATTTGTGTACTCCACCTCCACGAGAAGCCCCCTTTAATCTACTTTATGGGAGATGCGGGGATACCCCTAGATTTTATTCAAAGCTCTTGGGAGGGCAGTACAGAGGAGATAGGCCAGCCTGTAGGGGAGTAGTCACTCTTTTTAAAGAGAATTTAAAGGCTATGATGGTTTTCTTGCAGCAGAACCTTGAAAGGGGTCAGCCTTTTGAGACCTCTTGGTATGACAGGCATGCTGAAGAAAGATCTTTTGACTTAGGAGATTTGGTGTTAGAGTTGATTCCAGTGAAGAAAAACAAAATGCAGGATTTTTAGGAAGGACCTTTTCAGATGATCGAGTGAATAAGGTCATTTATGATGTAAGGAAGTGCCATGGCAGGGGAGTTGTACAAACTATACATTTCAATAGATTGAAAGCTTACCATGAAAGGGAGAATGCTAGTGAATATGATTTGTTGTGCTGATGAGGGAACATTTACTGCCCCTTCAATTGATTTGGTCAGGGAGAGTAAGGAAGAGATTCTTTTGGAGAGCACTGAGATGTGTGAGAGTTTGATCCCAATCCAGAAGCAGGAGATTAGCCCTTTTGAAGCACCACAGACAGATATTTTCCAATCAGCCAGGTTTAACTGACAAGATTGTCCATTCCATTGAAAATCAGGGCTATGCCCTTCTCCTAGCAAAGCATATCATGCTAACAGAGACATGCAGAAGGAAATTCAGGAGGAAGTGGAAAGCATGCTGGATATGGGGGTGATTACTAAATCAAAAAGCCTCTTGGCATCATCTCCTATTGTGATGGTACCTAAAAAGGATAAAAACCTTGAGGTTGTGTGTGGACTTTAGGAGGTTAAATGCTATTACCCAACCTGACCTATATCCTACAACCTGACTAGAGGACCTGTTGGACCTATTGGGGAGTGCAAAATTCATAAGCACTCTGGACTTCTCTCAATTGGCAAATTCCCTTTTATGCTGATGCCCAAGAAAAATTTGCTTTTATAGTGGAATCTGGCCTATAGGAGTGTAAAGTTATGCCTTTTGGATTAGTTTAATGCAGGGGCCACCTTCTAGAGGTTTGTCAATGAAGTGTCACAGGGATTGCAGACTTTTGCCAGGGCCTGAATAAATGACTTGGCTCAATACTTTCTTGTTCAGTCTAGTCCAAACAAATAAAAAAAACTAAATTTGAGTCTAAGAACTATTTTCTAACAGTTTTGAATATTAAAATAAGTGATGTGGGTGAATGCCTTAGCTGAGCTTTAATATAGTTTTCAGACAAAAAATAAATCCACATCCACATTATTTAGGGGAAACCATGCTGAAATCTTCTAGCAACAATAATATTTAAAGCAGTCTTGCTTCTAGGGACAGGGCCTGGAAAAAGATCAGGAGTCACTCTTCTATTACAATCCAGTCTTTTTCCAAAACAAGAAAATGTTTGAGAAGCATCTCAGAGCAATCTTTGAGACCACAGATATATGCTTGTTTACTCATTTCGTACAAAGTACATAAGTCCAAGAACAAAGAGAACAAGCTCCAGTTTTTTTATCAGCCCTGGGTTGATCTCTTTCAAGGACTGCTTTTATATAGCAGTAATAAGGCTCTTGGACCAAAATTCAGAAAGTGCAGTTAAAACTAAATAACTTTAATTGCTCTGTCTCTCTTCTGACACTTGTCTTTTGTTTAGTATGTGTCTGGGCCTTTTTATTCTCACTAATGTGATTACATACACTCAGACTGCAGCAGAAGAAGCCAAACATAGCAACTGGTTCTTTCTCTAAAAGTAAAGTTTTGGCATAACCTAACCCAGTCTTCAGCACTGATGGGGGGGGGGGGGGGGAAATTATGCAAAATTTCTTGTCTTCTTCCTGAGTTACCAAGTGGTCTTCAGATAGTGTGAAAGATGTTGCTAAAGCAGGAATATATGGTTCTTTTACCTATTGACTGTCTTCTACAGCAAGGATACATTTGTGGAGTACATGTATCTTAAGTACGTAATCTAGCACTTTGTAAACTTGGTAAGATTCACTCTGAAAAAGCGCATCTAAGACGGAGAGGGGGAAAACGTAATTATAATAAACACACTATAAAGAGTGCAAATTATCTGAGGAACTCCAAACACTTTTTTATTAAATGGTAACTAAGCCTCATTTATCATGAACAGAAGTAGCATTATTTTATACTGGTTGGTGCTGAGCACCTACAACTCCCCTTGGGCTGGTCTTTACTAGATGATTTCATCATGTTTAAATGGTATTATGAAGAGCTGAGTTAGCAGACATGATTCTTAAAACCTGTTTGTCCTGGTCAGTTGTGGCCAGCATTGTGGATGCTAATACAGTTCTTCACTAGAAGACCATCCCATTTGAACAAGCCCATTGAAAGTCCTCAGAAGATACTGGTCCTCAGAATCTTATAGGTTCATATCCATAGTACCTAGGCATCAGCACAACTAAAACATATACACATACACATACACATACACATACACACACTAGATGGAAGCACTTTCATTGGTCAAAAATGTTTTATTTTTGGAGGCTTTGAACTGATGATTTCCTTCCCCATTTCTTTTTTCAACTAAAAATCGAGCACTCTGTTCTTCTATTCCTTCCTTCCTCCTTTGATGGGATGTGTGTGCATGCATGCTCATTCTGGATGAAGGTGGACTAGAGCATGTGTATGCAATCATAAATGAATGGTGAGGTGCAAAACCTGAAAGTTAATTAAAACAATTAGTAAAGAGCAAGATAAACATGCAATGGGTAAAGCAATGTAAAATAAAAACAGTATTACATTGATTAACATTGATGTTATATAAAATATCCTGTGAATATTATTGAGTGACACTAAATGAAAGTAACCTAGACAAAGCAAATGATAAAGAATCATGTTCCCAAAACCTATTAAAAGTTAAAATCATCCCAAAACTCTGGGTAAAATGTCTGAAATAACTAGCAAAACCTAGTGCAGCTACTTCTCTTCCATTAAACTAGAGATGTGGTGGTGGTTTGATTTTAAGTTTGAAGGCTGTGCAGGTTTTAATGGGAGAGTGGACACACTGCACTTTATACTTTTTGATCAAACAGAACAGCCAGTTGGTATCTGTGTGTTCAAACTTAATCCCAGATCATCTTCCTTAACTAAGCAATTCTGGACTGCTAGTCTCTTGTTCTGACCTTCAAGGGGAATAGGAATATACTTTGGATTGTTGCAAAGCCACCAAATAGCCTTTGCCTACAGAGAAGTTTCCTAAAAGTGAAGAATGTGCCCAAAGTAATTTTTGAACAAATTGAAAGTTAAATAATGGACTTTCTTTCTTGATGTGAAATGAAAATATAATATCTTAAACATTTTAAATCATAACTTCTAATTTTGAGAGCTTTCAAGCATAATTCATATTGCACTAGAAAGTTTTATTTCTAGATTGTTTGACAGTACATGTGCATTTTATAGGCATGTCTTGAAATGTATGTTCATCTTCTCAATATTTTGAATATTGAGTTAAGATAAATTGTTGGGAGGAGGAGAGAGGAGACTGTCTCCTCAGTTCTAGAGGGTTTATTTTTCCTGATATTTTCCAGTGATCCAAGTGAACGGTGAAGCTGCTTATTTTGTGAATTGGCAGCATGGATGCTAAGGAGTTAGCATATGTAATATCAACTTTATGAATCTGGATAAATTACCAAGGACATTTTTCCAGCTTACAGAACTGTTTACTTGACTTTTGCCCTTGTCATGATCTCTA
This sequence comes from Terrapene triunguis, assembly GCF_002925995.2. Taxonomy (NCBI): domain Eukaryota; kingdom Metazoa; phylum Chordata; order Testudines; family Emydidae; genus Terrapene; species Terrapene triunguis. The sequence continues at coordinate 8,534,462 of NW_020664447.1, forward strand.
GTTCTGTTATCGGAAATCTGTAGCAATTGTAAGGTTAAAACCTCTAGAAAATTGTAGTGTTTTATGGGACTTGCCATGACTGCCATCACAGACTGTTTTGATATTAGGGAATCCAGAAATCCACACTGAAAAATTAAGTTCCTAAAGCTACCAGAGTGATGAAGAAACTCCTAGGTGGTAACCACATAGAATACATACAGAATGTAAAGTTCTGCAAGTCAAGTGTTTTAAAAGAACTGCATAGGTGAATAGAAAATGGCTGAAGGACTAAAATAACAAAATCTTAGACTATTCAATCTATTGCGGCGTTAAATAATACTAAAGAATAACGTAAATGCCATCAATTTGAACACATCACAATGGAAAACAATAGTATAAATGCCTAGGCCTCCTTAGACAGTTTGTCTACACTCCGGCTCACAGTGGTGTAGATGTGCAGGGTCCTAGAGCCCAGGCTGCAGCCTGAACGCCTGCATCACAGTTAAACAACCTGTTAGCTTGAGCCCCGTGAGCCCAAGTCAGCTGGCATGGGCCAGCCATGGGTTTTTAATTGCAATATAGACATACCCACAAACCCCGTAAGACCAAGCAAACTAGCAAAGCAACACACTTCTAAGAAATTTTCCAGATGGGAAAAATGAGTCACTGAGTCATTAGCGGTCTTGCTGAAGGTCACACATTAAGCCTGTGGTAGAGCCAGAAAATAAAATCTAGATCTTTGGACTTTGGGTTTTTTTGGGAAAGCACAGGACACAATTATTTCCTTGCAATCATTTTGTGATGGAGATATCTGACCGTGACATGTCAGTTTTTGTTCTTGCGTTATGAGACTGAAGTGTAAAGTTAATGTAATGATTTTTTTCTTAAGTTTTAACCATTAGGTTCTCTTTTTATGTAGGTGTTTAATTTTGATGTTCGACAGTTACACTGGGCAGAATACATGGAGAACTACTGTATGGGAACTAAGAAATATGTATTGAATGAGGAAATGTCTGGTCTCCCTGCAGCTAGGAAACACCTGAAGAAGTAGGTTTGCATTTCAGTTATTTCTTCATATATTACCCTTCTGCATATTTTTTCTTTCCTTGTCTACCGCTGTCCCTTCTTGTCCTATGGCTTAATCATGCTTTATTAATATAATTCTAATGGAGTAATCTATTCCCCCTCTGACTGACAAAGTGATCAATCCATTCTTATCAGAGTTCGTTGTAATGCTTTGGAAGACTGGTTCTGTGTGGAAATGAAAGGGTCTGTCTTGTATTCCCTCACTTCGGAATAGAGGAGCTGCTCTCTGAACTGGTTCTGCTGTCTGCTGAGTCCTTCTGTTGTAGCTCCTCTGCTCTCCCTCCTCACCCCCCTGACATCGCCCCCCATGCAATGGGCAATGGCATGAGAACTGTTCTGTCCAGTTTAGTATTAGGAATGCTTCAGTCAGAGGTAGACTTTTCTATATTAAACTTCCTTTCTGAGCTGAAAGAGGTTTGGGCTCTGGAGTGTCCTTTTTCTCAGGTCAGGCTCCCAGTCCGGACTGAACACCAGGTTAGGCATATACAGCTGCCTAGAGTTTGAAGGAATCTACTTCTTGAATCTAGGACCGATGTGGGGGCTTAGCAGAGGATTGGCCCTTCAGATAAACTACTACTTCATAGAACTGTTTCCCTGGATGGAGAATGGATAGGCTTTGGCAGTGTGGGAGTAAGAGAATGACCTGGATTTAGTGTCATGGAGAGAGAGACATTTGGCTATGACATGAAACAGTAACTGCACTGCAGTAGGTGGGCAAATACCAGCTTTGGAAAAAATGGCATGCAAAGCAATTTCATTTCTGTTTCCTGGGTACCTGAGCTTTGGCTGGGATCCTTCCTTCCATCTGCTTCCACAGTGCCAACTGGGTTACTGTCCAAATTCGGTAGTCAATGAATTCTACCCCTTTCAATATGTGAAATTGTTAGGACTTAGTGAATGAAAGAGGTTGGCCTACTTTATTTCTGAGTGGTCTGACCAATCTGCATGCAGAACATACCAGTTCTACACAGGTTGTAATCAGTAAAACCATTTTTACCCTTTCTGGCCATTCTGGCAGAGAATGGGAGGAGCAATGTGCTACTATGTCTTGTCTCTAGTAAGGTAAAGAAAAGACTGAGCTGCACAGCAGAAGAGCCAGTTAAAGATCACCAGAGCTTTGTCTATTGAGCAGTTCTGCCACCAGTTACTAAGGAAGAGTGAGAAGAGAACTTGGTGTCATCTAGTGTCTGGAAGCACAGTAATATAGTAGCTACAGTTATGGCGCTTAGATGAATTGGACACTACGTGAAAATAAACAAAAAGCCACTAAATCACTTGCATTAAGGCAGCTTTGACCGTCTTCAGCATCTCACATTGAGATACTGAGCAACACTTGTTTATCACAAACTGAATGGCTTCCTTTGTCAGTAACTTTTCTTCTGTGTTACTATAGAGGTCCCATAGTATCTTCATGTATAAGGTTGTATTGTAATCCCCACTACTTTTATATGTAAATCCTACACAGCTGATTATGAGAACATTTAAATATTTTTGTCCAGATGTTAGTGATATGTGCTCTGGAAATTCATAAACTTAGTCTTCTTGATATGTAGATTTCAGTGCAACTTTTACAGTGCTTAGAAGTTGTAATAGTCACAATGTCTTTTTTTGTTTTTGTTTGGTGTGAAGAAGGATCTGTTTGGCCAACAGAGTAGTTTTAAAATTCACCAAACAGTTTATCTAGCTTTGTAAAGAGGAAAATCAATTTAATTACATATGTCTACCTTAAGAACAGATCTCTCTCCAGTCAGGGAGCAAGAGAACACTTTTTACATGATACAAATAGTGTTATAACTATTTTTTTTTTAAAGAGGCTGCAAACAGGCAAATGATTCAGCCGATCTAGAGAGTGAAGTAGTTCTATTGTGTCTGCTATTTGACTGCATTTTGTTTTTTGAGCTATGTCTGCAATACTCATACTAATTGTGCTTATTTTAAATAAAAAAAGAGCAAAAACCGAATGACAGCAGATTAGAGAAGCTACAAAGTCCTGTTACATGGTTTAGGGCCACCATCTTGGATTCACACCTCTGAAGACTACCTACCTTCAGAGATGTATTACAAAGAAAATTAAATATTTTTAAGCGTTTAAAATGGTCTGTTGAGATTCCATCTTCGAAAGGAGTAAGTCTAAAGTTGTAGGTGAGTTCTAGGGTTCCCATAGCTGAAAAACCTACTGGTTTTTTTTTTTTGTCAGCCACAGTCAGTCAGTACTGTGTATGCTAAACCTGTTAAAGAAATGAATGGTGCATGTTCTGGAAACTAAGGATTAGTGTCCATTCTAAAAAATACATGGGAAAACGACCATGTTTTGGCCTTGAATTTGCTTGATAAATACCCTTTACTGTTGGCATATTATATTTCTGTTTATTCTGTAGTACAGTTACTAACCCAGTTATGTGGCTTTCCTCTCCATTCCTGCCAAGCCCCTTTCTCAATGATTGTCTAGTCCCAGCCCTCTGGGATGACTGCAGATGAGCTGCTGCCCCTTCGTTCAGTTAATTTGGCCCACAGTGCAACTTGGGGTGTGAGAAGCGTGGAATGCCTTAAATTCCATAATAAATTAGAGGTTGCACTTCTATAGCATCTTTCATGTGCTCAGCTCAGTGTTTTCTCAACACTTAGTTTTTATATTTCTTTAATTCTTTCCCAGGTTAAGGAACATACGTTATGGCTTCAATACAGTCCTTGTAATCCTGATCTGGCGTATCTTTATTGCAAGATCACAAATGGCGAGAAACATCTGGTACTTCGTGGTTAGTCTGTGTTACAAGTTCCTCTCCTACTTTAGAGCATCCAGTACTATGAGATACTGAAGAGAAGAAATTTAGCATTAGGACATCTATGCATATGGTGGTCTAACTGCACAAAGCCTGTAAAATGTACTTAGTCATCTCATCTTTTGTAAAAACATGAAATCATCTTAGACCTGGAGTGTGAAATATACAGTAAAGTATATGTAATGTTTAATTGTGTATTCCATGAAAACTTAGAGAATAAAACAGTTGAATACTGGATCAAATTGGTATTAGACAAATGTGTTAGCATTACAAACCAAAAATTTATCCACGGCAAGTTTAACTCTTTGGCCTAGGCAGAAACATTTGGATTATTGGCCAATATAACTGTGCAATTCTGGAATGCATTTGATTGAAATCTGCCTTAACAATTAACTTCTGATTTTAATTTTTACTGTAAATAGGCACATTCAGTAAGAGGAACAAAATATTGACTCAGTTTGTAGACCTATTTATTTGAGATTCTCCTAGATTAGTGAGTTTTGTCCCCTTACAAGCCCATATGAGTGACTGTGGATCTTTGTAAATTACTGATAGCTCCTTATGTTGTTCTGTTCTTGACTTTTATCACCTTTCCCTCACTTCCTTCCTCAAAGATTGTAAGGATATGATGAAGACTCCTTCATTAAAAGAAATGCATCTCTCTTAATTGAAAGGCTAGTTGTCTGATCTAGTCTTCAAAATGCACACACTGATTAATTCTGCCCTTATATATGGTCATGAAACTCCCATTAAAGTCAGTGAGAACCATTTGCATGTCTGAAAGCAGAATCAATCCTTTTATTGAAAAAAGAAATAAAAGGAAAGGAACAATAACCGTGAAAAGAACAGAGATGCAAGCTGTTGAATTTCTTCACCCTAGATGATGGCTAGATCAGGAACACAGAGACAATAATTACACACCTAGTTCAAGAATAACCTCTTCCAGAGGAATTTCTGTTTTATTTGCTACTATTTATATTATTCATAGAATATTTAAGTTCTGGTTGGCTAAGACAAATTGTATGTTCTCCGTCATATAAAAATGGTTTAGCAAGGTATGCTATCTCCCATAATCATAATCTCAACAAAATTCTCTTACTACGTGAAGGATTGAAGTTAACGTACTTGCAAAAAACACATTAAAAATGATCCAACACAAACCTGCATTTCACTGAGGAGGTAGGGAGAAGAGGAATCCTACACATCTTAAATAAATTAAGAATTTTATAAGTTTACAATATTTAGTAGCAAACTCTTGGCTAAAATTGAAGAAATCTATTTTTCTGCATGTCTATTTTGTTTTAGCAGGAGAAATATGTATTGAATAACTGCAAGAAACAGCTGAATTCTATTTTAATGTAACACTTAATGAATTTCCCTTTATATCTCAATTGCCTACAATTCTATTTTAAAACATTTTTAACATTGCTTTTATTTGACACACTGACCTGCACACCTACATGGTATGTTCTCATTAAAATGATCAGTTTGTGCTGTACTTAAATCCAGTATGTGTTTTTGAATATGCCTGGAAAGGTAAATTTTGAATTAATCATACAAAAATTACATAAAACATATATACATATTTGTTTTCTTTTCCCATTTGAAGTAAGTGTGCAATGAGCTTATTTTGCTGTTCTTATGAAAAGCTAACTTGAAAGGAAAACACTTTATTTCACGTGGGTGTATATCTAATTTTGGAAAGAGAACAGCTTCCTTTGTTGAAGCTAAATACTCTGTAGTAAGTACTTAAAATCTTACCTCCTTTTAAAGATACTTGTGTGTATATTCTTTACAGTGATACAAAACTATAATGGTTTAGGACCACGCCATGAAGTGTGAGAGACCTCCGACAATGGTTGAAACTACAATAAATTGTGGCTTTTGTGATTCGAAGTGTTACACTTAACTGTAATATTCCTAATGTATTTGTCATAGCTGCCTCCCTGTGCATCTTCTGTTATTGGACTTGAAAATATACTGTTAATGAAATGTAGATTTTCTGCAGAAAGTGCCTGGAATCTAATGACCCACCTTTTCCGTTCTTGGTAGGTGGGTGAACTTGGAAAGAGGCCCAAATATATCAAGATTGTGAAATTAATAGTTAAACAACTTTTTCTCTCTGTAACCATAACTTGTTTTTTACATAGTTCCTTTAATGATAATTCCTTTAAACTGAGCAACTGAGAACTATGAAGCCACTGAGTTGATTTCTCTTGTCCATAGCACTCTTTAAAGGAATCTCTGCTATTGAATGAATAAATGAGTGAAGTAATTGCATCATTTTGAGCATAAGAATCTCTAATCTTTTCCATGTAAACTGAACCATTTAAAAACCCCAGGCTTTTCTTTATAATTGAGACTATGGTTAGCTGTGGATTACTATTTTTGTTTCATACACAAATTCATCAGTCATCCTGTTTAATTCATGATAGTGACTTATCACATTAAGTACATTTATTCTGTCATTCCACATGAATCCGCCATTAAAATTGTATCTGAAGGCACTTTTTTCCATACAGGACACTATATTTTTGCTTTTTTTTTCGTATTAATGTTTGCTGTTTTTGGTTTCCAGAACTATAAATATTAATGAGAACATACTGGATCTATATTTTGATACCGTAAGGTTAATGTGTCCTGTAACTCACTAAATAACAGTGAAATCTGACATGTTAAGTAGGAGGAAGAGCAGTCTGAAAACGGATGGTCATTAAACGGGTATACCGGTATTTAAAATATGGGACCAAGGGAAAAGTGCTTTTTCCTATCATGGGATTTTCTGCCATAGGAACAGATACTCTAAAAGAAATGTTAAATCTGTAAGCTTTTATAAGACATCAATAGAAACATCGGGTGCCTTTGTTTGTAAACCAAAAATAAACAAATCCCTTAAATATGCCGTTTATAATATTTATTGCATCTTTACATATACTGAATTTCTCAAGTTTTGAGTTATTGTGTGGAATACTTAATTGAAAATAGAATTTACAGAATTCAAGGTTATACTATCTTGATAAGCTCTTTGTAGATACATATGCATTTTTGTGTTTTCTTACCCTTACCAACTAGACTTTCTGTATCTCTCATACTGTTGTTTTTATTTAAGAGGACGGAGCACAGACTAAGATTTTTATGAGGTATTGCTCAAGTGCATAGCTAGGAATTTTTGGTTATATTGAAGTTTTACTCACTATCACCATCTCTTTGTTGGTAATGTCAATTTCTGTATATCTGAGTGCATGAATACTTCCTTTTGCAGGTAAAAGGGTTGAAGGTTAGGAGGAAAATATACCTAAAATATGAAACCTAAGGAAATACTAGTTAACACCACAAGTTTATTCCAACCAAATGTGCAGTACACCATGGCTTTGCAATAAGCTGTAGGCTTTAAGTTTGCATGAGTGAATTGCAATCACTGTACCACAGAGACGGAAAACCTGGAACTTTTGAGGAGAATGCAGGAGGAAGTGCCGTTAGCTTTGTACAAAAACAGTGTTCATAACTCACCAGGGCTAAGGCACGACATTCATGCCTGTTTTCACTTGCCCTTTGAAAGATTACACTGGCAAGCATGATAGGTTGGACTTGTTTGTTAATTCTTCACACACACACACACACACACACACACACTCACACACTCACACTCTCTCTCTCTCTCTCTCTCTCTCTCTCTCCCCCCCCCCCCCCCCCCCCCCCCCCCCCCCTCCCCCCCCTCCTCCCCCCCCCCCCCCCCCCCCCCCCCCCCCAATGTCTAAGACTCAGATATTGGAACAACGATGCAAAAGGAAATTAAAAATATCGGTACTGCAGGAAACTAAACGATATACCAAATTTGATCACCTTCCTTCATAAATTCCTGATCTAGTATTAACAATAATTTACAGGGATGGTTATGTCGGACTGAAGTAAATGTCAGATCTAAGGAAACACGTATCCTTTTATATAGGAGAGATGAGAGGTGTAGATAAAATATTAACTAGCACTAAATTTGCATACTTCATATGATACTGAGGGACAAACTGATAATTTAATACAGAAACAAAGCTAGGACACTGCTGTAGAAAAATGCCAGCAAATGCTTAAAATATATTCTATTCATGCTGTCCTTTTAAAAAATGTTTGCTCAATATGGAAAAGATTAAAGTAAGTGTTCACAGTACTTGTGACTTGCTAGAAGCTATGCAATAGCTCAGTGAACAGTGTAAGTGTGAATTACCCACTCCTACTTCAAATCTGCAATGTAGTGGGTAGGGGAGAGGGTGAACTGGATTCATAGGGCCTCATTTTTTCCTTTTTTAACTTCAGGCTTTTCTTAAATTTATTATAGTGCCTCTTGCAATGCATCTACTTTGGCTTTGTCTGTTTGAAGAAGCTTGCTCTTTCTTTTGTCTGCTTCAGATGACTGGATAAATAAAAGGTTAGTTAACTTCACCACCAGTCCTATTTCTCTGTCCCCTCAAGGTAAATTTTAACTGTGCTTCCACTTTCAGGATTTATTTTTAAGCTCAAACCCATTTTTCCTCCAACGCTATCTTGTTACTTTTTATGGTATGAGGTTGGTAGTCTCTTTGGCTTTCTCTACCCTTCAACAGAACTGTGACTCATATTGATAGATAATTAGTAATTATACTACCATCTTGTCTTTTTATGATATGGAGGGGCTGAAACAATGACAGCTTTGAGCAATTTTAACTGTGTGCATTACTGTGGGAAATGAAAATAATGACTAATTGGTGAGGTTAAAAGTTCTGATTAGTTTTAAATTTTACTTCAGTACATTTCTAAGCATTAAGAATGGTGATTTGAATGCAATGTGTGGGATTTTTCTCTTAATTCTGTTGCATCCTATCAACTTCTAGTATGGTGGCTGCTAACAGTGGCGTTTAATTTCACTTACTAATTGAATGGCTGTTCCTCTCAGGGCAGTAATTAGAAGGACACTCTGATTTTCCCCAAAATGAATACATTTTTATTTTTATTGTTGGGTTTCATTGTGGTAGGCACTGTAGAGATACAGATAGTAAAAACTTACTGCACTTTTTAAAAAATGTATGTGGCATTTCTCTGACCATCATAGCCAACATTCTATAGCAGTCTAGTGAGCAAAAACTAAAACCCCAACATTGTTGAGGGTAATCTAGTCTCTCTCTCCCTTTAAAAAAGTGAAACCGAAGATGACACAAAATCTAGAATTGCTAGGTGAGTGCTTGGTCTCCCTGGAAAGGGATGACAGACATAGCAACCATCTACTCTGCTTCTTCCCATCCACACGCATTGTTGACTTGTTTGGACTTGACCTCTATAAATCTTCCTAATAGTACTTCAGTGGCACTGTACACTGGACTTCACATGCAAAATAAGCGAAATAGCTAAAGGGTTGCAGTAATGTACAAAACTTGCTGATGTTATGATACAAGTAAGGCATTAAATAAAAAACCCTGAAGTATCATTGTTTAATCTCTAAGGGACCCCTTGATCCTAGTTCGGCGCATTAGTGAAAGGAGAAAGAATGCAAGTAAGAAATAATTATTCATTTTGGTAAAATACAAGCCAATACATCTGGTCAAAATTTCCCCTACACCCAGGTAATCAATTGGAGTGATAAACCTGGAAAGTAGTAATGTCAAGAGATCTTTGGACAGCAACTTATATGAATATGTAATTGGCTAAGACAATTCTTTCTGTATGCGTCTAGTGAGATTACACCTGGAATATAATGTTTAGTTCTGGGCTCGCAGTTTACTGCATGCTCTCTCCTTTATTCATTTTTCCAATATGCAACAAAAGTGGAGTGTGGGGCAGGGCTGATTTTATAAGGAAAGATTAAAAGCTAAATATATAGCTAAGCAGTGATGAGAAGGGGGCAGAGAGTATAACAGTCCTCTACAAGCATATGAAAGATGGAAATATTTAGATTGGTACAGTAACTCCTCACTTAGTCGTCCCAGTTAACGTTGTTTCGTTGTTACGTTGCTGATCAATTAGGGAACATGCTTGTTTAAAGTTGTGCAATGCTCCTTTCTAACGTCGTTTGGCAGCCGCCTGCTTTGTCCACTGCTTGCAGGAAGAATAGCCCGTTGCAGCTAGCTGGTGGGGGCTTGTAACCAGGGTGGACTGGCAGCCCCCCTATCAACTCCCCCGCTCCCCTAAGTTCCATGTGCTGCAGCCAGCCCAGCAGGCTATCAATTGGCAGTTCAGCTGTCCCTCTCCCCACTGCCATGTGCTGCTCCTGCCCTCTGCCTTGGAGCTGCTTCCAGAGACTCCTGTTTGCTGGGAAGGGGGAGGCTAATGTCAGGGTATTCCCCTGCTCCTGCACCCTACTTAACCCTTCTCTATATAGAGGAGGGAGGGGACACGGAGGGAGAGAGACAGAGAGCTTGGGGCAGCAGCTGCTGTCTCAACTTCCCGATCCACTTAAAAAGACAATGCACTTAAGAGTGGGTCAGCTTACTTAAAGGGGCAGTGTGCATCTCTCTTCCACACACAAGGTGTGTGTCTGTCCCTGTCTACTATGCTGTCTCCCTTCCCTCATGTTCGTGCTGCCTTGTGTGAGAGGCTACATTAACAACAATGTGTTAACCCTTGAGGGCTCTGCCGAGTGCTAGTTCATCATTTAGGAGTAAGGCATTCCCTAGGAAATATCCCTCCCTCTTCCACCCTCTAATTTCACTACCTCAACCAAGCTTCACAATCATCATAGCTGTGAACAGTATTAAATTGTTTGTTTAAAATGTACACTGTGTGTATATCTATATAATATATAGTTTTTGTCTGGTGAAAAAAAATTCCCTGGAACCTAACCCCCCCATTTACATTAATTCTTATGGGGGAATTGGATTCACTTAACATCATTTCACTTAGTTGCATTTTTCAGGAACATAACTACAATGTTAAGCAAGGAGTTACTGTACAAGGGCAGTAATGGGTGATATTATAAAATGGGGCAATTCAGGCTAAATATTAGGAACATCTTACTGGTAGGCAGAATATTGCATTTAAAGGCTCTTGTGGAAAGTGGTGGAAGCTTTATTGCTTGGGAACTATTAAATAACTATGAAGCAAAAGAGAATGCATAGAAGGAACCATCCTGTATTGGTAGAGGGGTGGACCAGATGACTTGAGGTCCAGGACCTCCATGGTAGCATTCTCTGAAATGCTAAATTAAATTAAATCAAAATGGAACCAGATTGACCTTTTTAATTTTAGGTGCCAGCATAGAGCAGTTTTTAAACTAAGAGCTGGAGGAAAGCCGACAGGTGCAGAGGCGCATGTAGTTCGGACAGAGGCATCCTTTAGGGGAAGATCTATTAATGGAGATTCTCTATTTCCTAGTAAAGAGGAGAAGATGGAAGATGATAAAAATACAGGTAGGATCTGATGAGAAACAGTCAAATGAAAGAGTCCCATTCAATTACATCATGTAATAGAGGACAGCTAAAAAGTGACAAGTTTTTAAAGTGCTTATATACCAATGCTAGAAGTCTAAATAATAAGATGGGTGAACTAGAGTGCCTCGTATTAAATGAGGCTATTGATGTAATAGGCATCACAGAAACTTGGTTAAATGAGGATAATCAATGGGGCACAGTAATACCAGGGTACAAAATATATCGAAAGGACAGAAAGTGTCGTGCTGGTGGGGGATGGTACTATATGTGAAAGAATCAAATGAAGTAAAAATCTTAAATGAACCAAATGGTACCATAGAATCTCTATGGATAGTAATTCCATGCTCTAATAAGAAGACTATAACAGATGAGATGTATTACCGACCACCTGACCAGGATGGCGATAGTGACTGTGAAATGTTCAGGGAGATGAGAGGCTATAAAAAAATAATAATAATAATGGGTGATTTCAGCTATCCCCATATTGACTGGGTACATGTCACCTCAGGACGGGATGCAGAGATGAAGTTTCTTGACCCCTTAAATGACTACTTATTGGAGCAGCTAGTCCTGGAACCCACAAGAGGAAAGGCAATTCTTGATTTTGTCCTAAGTGGAGTACAGGATCTGGTCCAAGAGGTGACTATAGCTGGACCGCTTGGTAATAGTGACCATAAAATAATTAAATTTAACATCCCTGTGGCGGGGAAAACACCACAGCAGTTTAACACTGTAGCATTTAATTTCAGAAAGGGGGATTACACAAAAATGAGGAAGTTAAATCGAAATTAAAAGGTACAGTGCCAAAAGTGAAATCCCTGCAAGCTGCATGGAAACTTTTTAAAGATGCCATAATTGAGGCTCAACTTAAATGTATACCTCCAAATTAAAAAACATAATCAGAACCAAAAAACTGCCACCGTGGCTAAACAATAAAGTAAAAAAAGAAGTGAGACACAAAAAGGGCATCCTTTAAAAAGTGGAAGTTAAATTCTAATGAGGAAAATAGAAAGCACAAACTCTCTGGCAAATGAAGTGTAAAAATATAATTAGGAAGGCCAAAAAGAATTTGAAGAACAGCTAGCCAAAGAGTCAAAAAAAAAAAAATAGCAAAAAATCTAAGTACATCCGAAGCAAGAAGCCCGCTAAACAACCAATGGGGCCACTGGATGATCAAGATGCTAAAGAGCACTCAAGGACGATAAGGCCATTGCGGAGAAATTAAATGGATTCTTTGCATCAGTCTTCACGGCTGAAGATGTGAGTGAGATTCCCAAACCTGAGCCATTCTGTTTAGATGACAAATCTGAGGAACTGTCCAAGATTGATATGCAAACTAGATACAATCAGCTTAGGCTTGAACAGAGACTGGGAATGGCTGAGCCATTACAAACATTGAATCTATCTCCTCATGTAAGTATTCTCACACTTCTTATCAAACTGTCTGTACTGGGCTATCTTGATTATCACTTCAAAAGTTTTTTTTCTCTTAATTGGCCTCTCAGAGTTGGTAAGACAACTCCCACCTTTTCATGCTCTCTGTATGTGTGTATATATATATCCTCAATATCTGTTCCATTCTATGCATCCGAAGAAGTGTGCTGTAGCCCACGAAAGCTTATGCTCAAATAAATTTGTTAGTCTCTAAGGTGCCACAAGTACTCCTGTTCTTTTTTCAAGACTGAGGTGTTACTAGAGGTGGTTTTGGAACAAAATGATAAACTAAACAGTAATAAGACACCAGGACCAGATGGTATTCACCCAAGAGTTCTGAAGCAACTCAAATGTGAAATCGTAGAACTAACTGTAGTTTGTAACCTATCATTTAAATCCGCTTCTGTACCAAATGACTGGAGGATAGCTAAGGTGACGCCAATTTTTAAAAAAGCGCTCCAGAGGTGATCCTGGCAATTACAGGCCAGTAAGCCAGACTTCAGTACCGGGCAAACTGGTTGAAAATGTAGTAAAGAACAAAATTGTCAGACAAATAGATGAACATAATTTGTTGGAAGAGTCAACATGGTTTTTGTAAAGGGAAATCATGCCTCACCAATCTACTAGAATTCTTTGAAGGGGTCAACAAGCATGTAATTGCAAGAACCTGGGAATGAATGACGGGATGGATCACTTGATGATTACCTGTTCTGTTCATTCCCTCTGGGGCACCTGGCACTGGCCACTGTCCGAAGACAGGATACTGGGCTAGATGGACCTTTGGTCTGACCCAGTATGGCCGTTTTAATGTTCTTATATTCTTTTTCATTTCTAAGTTTGTCTAGCCAGTAGAAGGGGAATTGAACATCATTCATCTTGACTAAGAGTTGTCTAGTTGTTGCCAGTTTCAAACAGGAGTGTAGTGGAATTGCTTTCCAGGTTCTTAAGTAAATTTAGCTCCCGTGAAATGTACCAGAACTAGAGAGAACTATTTTTGCACAGAACAGATACATCATAGGCAACTGCACAAACTTCCCTACACTGCCTTGCCAATATGTTTCATCTCTGACCAAGAAACAAGAGGGTTCAATATTTGTATTCATGTTCACTTGTGCCTTAGCTTCTCTGCTGATCCTGTCAGTGATGGCTTGTGTTTATATTTGTGCATAGGGCTTGTACTGAGACTATAGTTAATTTCACATGAGCAAGTAACAGCAGCAAGCAACAATTTACAAATCTTCAGCCATGATCCAGATTCAAACCAGTGAAAGGTTCTAAATCTCACTGAGTTTGAAACGTAAAGAAAAAAATGAAAACCCAAAGACTGGATTGTGTGATGATCCTATTCTAGGTGGGACAAATGGTGAGTTAGATCGTGAGCATGTGAGGTGGATACTTGATAAGTTATGAGGGGAAGCTTATCCATCTTGACAGTAAAAAGCGACAGAGTCTTGTGGCACGTTATAGACTAACAGACATATTGGAGCATAAGCTTTCGTGGTGCATGCGTCTGACAAAGTGGGTATTCACCCACGAAAGCTTATGCTCCAATACGTCTGTTAGTCTATAAGGTGCCACAGGACTCTGTCGCTTTTTACAGATCCAGACTAACACGGCTACCCCTCTGATACATCTTGACAGTGTTCCTTTTATTATTGCATGTGTTATATAGAAGCACCTAAAAGCTTCATTGTGCTCAGAGCTATACAAATACACAGGAAGATGTTGTTCCTGCCCTATATAGAGGAAATAGTAATGACACCATAAGAAAAATGTGATAAGTATATTTCTTGTATATTTTTAATTTTCCCTAAAACTGTTCCCTTACCTACCCTGCCCAGGTATATCAGCAAATGTGCTCCAACATTGCTAACCCAATGGGCCCTTCTTCCACTTTGTCCATCCTACAGAAATAATTTCAGCTTCAGGACTGGGGGGAGGAGGAGAAGCAGTGAAACAGATGGTGTCTTGCCTGTATTAAAGTGTTAATGATAGGGCACTGCAGTCCTTGCTGGCAACTCCAGCTGCTCTTCCCCTACCCCTCTGGGAGGTTCTCTTTGAAACTTGACAGTTGGAGGGCTTCCTGAAGGGAGGCTGCTTGGCTGTCTGTCTGTGGTATTTGAGAATGATACAAGAAGAGGGGGCGGGGATTATACACAGCAGAGCCAACTCTTGTATGGGAGGAACTAGGTCAGATAGATGATTTAAAGCAATCACAAATTTCTTTTCTTGTATGTGTACAGTAAGGGGCTATTTCCTGATTCTCATAAAGTTTTTAGATATATTAGTACATGGGGACTTAACACCTATTGTGATTAGATGGAGGCGTGACACTTCAAGACCCATTTGCTATGCCTCCACCTTTTTCAAGTCTCTTCACAAACCCAATTATTTAAGGAGGTGCTTAAACTATAGTTTTAAATATATTAAAAACAACAATGCTGTGTAACTTTCCTGGGATGGTGTGGGTGGGTGTGAACCTTCCAAATAACCCCATCATTTTGTATGGCTTTGTCTTTCAAACCTCTCTTGCCCCAAGACCCCCTATTTTGTCTCCTGTTTATTTAACATAGGCATTAAGCAGTTTAGCTAAGGGAGTTGCTCTTTGTGTTGTGTAAAGCACCAATATACACCTGTAGTGGTAAATTTCTGGTTAATAAATCACTATGGTACAGTGATGCATATTCTGCAGTTGGTTAAAACTGTGCAACCCCACTGAAGTCCATGAGTTTCACCAGTGTAATTGACAAAAAAGGGGCACACTGTGTCAAAAATTCCGTGTTGCACAGGGTCTCAAGCTTTAAATATAACCTCTTCTGAGCTGGAAACTTGAATACCAGTCCCCCTAAATAATCCAGTAGTAGAGGACCCATGGAGAGATTTCAAACTGTAATCTTCTGTCTTTATGCCAAGGGAGCCTCCGCTCTTCACTCAACTTTAAGCCTTTATATAATCTGTGACCCAGCTATTTGAGAGATCACCATTCTCCCCCACATCATTCTGCTGGATGCTTCTACACAGTTTCTGGTTTAATCATTTCTCAGCAAGAGGACTTTCTCAGTGGAAGGTCCAGATTTCTGGAGCTACTTTCTCTTGCTCCACCAGAATCTGTGTTTGGCATTCTTTTGGAGCACTTTGTTTCAGCCAGCTTTTGAAATCTTGTCTCAGTTAACATTAAGGATTGGGGCTTTTGTGCTGGTTTGGGGAGCCAAGCATTGGGCATTTTGTGCTGAAAAGGTAGTACGTTTTTGGTTGTAAATATTTTAGTGACTGAGATACATTAGTAACTAAATAAAACATGGTTTAGGTTTTCTTGTTGAGCAGGAATATGACTAATATTGTTCTTGGAAACAAATGAAAGATTCCTCTTTCCTTCATAGCTACAACAAATATCGTTCTAAACTATGTACTTACCTAAAGTGCACAGGTTTAGTAGCAAGCAGAATTAATCTAACTTGTTTTTAATATGCAGTTGCAGTTTTTAAACTACAATGAATCTCTCTGACACTGACACCTGTGGTTTTCCTCTGTTAAATATTTCATTTGGAAAAAGAAGCCTGCAAGGTAATTTTTACTGTTTGTGACCCTCATTTAAAACCAAGCCCATTCATTTTTAATAGGAATGTGCTACACTTAGCCTAATAAGTCAGTTTCCGGATGCGTTAGTTACTCTTTCATGCTGGCTTCTACATTCCAGAGCAAATACTGGATGCTAAGCAACCTGTGCCTGGGAATACAATGGGCTAAGTAGCAGAGAATGTGACTTGGAATTATAAAGAGAATCAGGTTGCTGAGAGTATTTTAGTGACGGAATGTATTTTGTGCAATCGAGTACTATAAACACTTCTCTAGTAATGATCCGAATTTGGTTTAGATATATACTGAAAAGGAATTATTCTTTTTTTAAAAAAAAGCATCGTTAAGCTATCATTTTTAGAAACTAATGTCCAGTATTAGTTTGGAGCTAATGTGAAAGGAATATTGTGATTTAAATCTATGAATTTGTAAACTAAAAATACTTTTTAAGTGGGCAAATGCCAGACTTCATAGATAGAGCAGAAATACTGAAACACAGAGCTGTAGCATATAAAGGCACCTTCCACTATTTATTTATTTATTTTGTTTGTTTGTTTATTTTTAGGTGGTGGAAACTCTTGTCAAATAACCCTGCTTCTAATTATATCCTTACTTTAACCTTTACCATAAAAGTATTGGGACTACAGGGCATTATTAAAACCAGTCAATGTCAGAGCAATGAGGCAATACTGACAAATATCCACATTTCATTTTTGTTTAAAATGGTAAGATTGCACTCTATTTCTCTAACTTATTTTGGAAGTAGGAAAAATCCTATTTCTTGCTTGTTGGACTTTTGTTGAAATGCAAGAAATTAGTCCCCACAGTGCCAGCAATGATCTGTACAGTTGGCATATAACTCAGAATGGGGGAATCTGAACACAGATGCTCCCTTCACTCAGAGTAGCTTCACAGGTGCTTGGCATCCAGGTTTAATGAGTAATCTTTTCTTGTCAGGCACCCTGAGGATGAGCTAGATATGCAGTGGCAAGATAGGATAGGTTGTCTAAAATGGGCCTGTCTACAGACCGTAAAAACAATGTCCCCTGAGCTGAATGTGAGAGGCAACTGAACACTCAGATAATTAAAAAAGCAACCTCATTTCTGAAATTCTCACTGTGATGTTCCCCTCTGGTGTTATCTGGACAGGTGATCTGCTAGGCCACTCCAATCCTTGACTCTGGGAGCCAGCCTTACCCTGCTCTGCTCTGAGAACCCTCACTCCTGGATTGTTCACGCATAGCCTCTGGCATGTAAGCTGCTCCCAGCTACTTGCAAGCAAATGACACTAGCCAATATCTCCGGTCTCAGAAACAACCATAGGAACCTCCGTCTTGCAGTGTCCGGTTATGCCCATTGGATGCTGCAAGCTTATATAAGTTCGTCAATTTAACAAAGACAAAAGCTTGTTATCCCAAGGGGAGCCTCTGACATACTTCAAACCAAACGCACTGCTTCAGGTAGAATAAACAAACAGATTTATTAACTATAAAGGTAGATTTTAAGTGATAAGTCAAAGCACAAGAAATCAGATTTGGTCAAATGAAATAAAAGCAAAACACATTCTAAGCTGATTTTAAAACTTTCAATGTCCTTAAAAACTTAGATGCTTCTCACCACAGGCCGGCTGATTATTTTTCAGTCAGGCTCTCCCCTTTGATCAGCGTTTCAGTCGCGTGGTGGTGTCTGTAGATGTGGGTGGAAGAGAGAGAGCATGGCAAACTTCTCCCCCTTTTATCATGTCCTTTCTTTCCTCTTGGCTTTGCCCCCCCCTCCCCTTTCAGTCAGGTGAGCATTACCTCATCACAGTTCCAAACTGACCAAAGGAATGCGGTGACTCCCTCGACGGTCTAACAGATTCTTTTGTTCTTGCCTAAGCCAGTGTCGGTTGTTCCTGTGAGGCTGAGCTGGGTTTGTTCCATCCATGCCCTGACGAGATGTGAACTGCCTCTCTGTTCTTCGAGAGTTTTTTGCATGGGCTTGCTTTAAGCCATGAGGATACATTTTCAGCCTCATAACTATATACATGAAATTACAACCTATAACCTTACAATAACATTACTGTAATAATTACTATAACATCACTAAAACCATGCTCAGTGCATCATGAGCCTTCTGAAGACACCCAACATGACAGACTTTGTATTGGATACCACACAATCATTTTATAAAGATGAACATGGGGATGTAGGGTGTTCCCACGAGGTACAGAGCGTCACAGTCACCATAACCACTTCAAAATTACTTTTCTTGAATTCATGTCTGCAAGTCTTTACTTTCAAACCTGCCCAGAAGTGACAAATGAAAATTTGCTATTGACGAGTGTGACAAAGAAGTGAAAGGTATGACACTGGTGTTTTGGCTGATAATATGAGCGTTTTGACATAGCGAGCCACGTACATAACTCTTGTAGGTGTGCATTTAGGCCCCGATCAGATAATCTGTTCTGCTTGGGTGGACATCTTCACCTATCATAGAATCATAGAATATCAGGGTTGGAAGGGACCTCAGGAGGTCATCTAGTCCAACCCCCTGCTCAAAGCAGGACCAATTCCCAACTAAATCCATCCCAGCCAGGGCTTTGTCAAGCCTGACCTTAAAAACCTCTAAGGAAGGAGATTCCACCACCTCCCTAGGTAACCCATTCCAGTGCTTCACCACCCTCCTAGTGAAAAAGCTTTTCCTAATATCCAACCTAAACCTCCCCAACTGCAATTTGAGACCATTACTCCTTGTTCTGTCATCAGGTACCACTGAGAACAGTCTAGATCCATCCTCTTTGGAACCCCCTTTCAGGTAGTTGAAAGCAGCTATCAAGTCCTCTCTCATTCTTCTCTTCTGCAGACTAAACAATCTCAGTTCCCTCAGCCTCTCCTCATAAGTCATGTGCTCCAGCCCCCTAATCATTTTTGTTGCCCTCCGCTGGACTCTTTCCAATTTTTCCACATCCTTGTAGTGTGGGGCCCAAAACTGGACACAGTACTCCAGATGAGGCCTCACCAATGTCGAATAGAGGGGAATGATCACGTCCCTTGATCTGCTGGCAATGCCCCTACTTATACAGCCCAAAATGCCGTTAGCCTTCTTGGCAACAAGGGCACACTGTTGACTCATATCCAGCTTCTCGTCCACTGTAACCTCTAGGTCCTTTTCTGCAGAACTGCTTCCTAGCCATTCGGTCCCTAATCTGTAACAGTGCATGGGATTCTTCCATCCTAAGTGTAGGACTCTGCACTTGTCCTTGTTGAACCTCATCAGGTTTCTTTTGGCCCAATCCTCTAATTTGTCTAGGTCCCTCTATATCCTATCCCTACCCTACAGCATATCTACCACTCCTCCCTGTTTAGTGTCATCTGCAAACTTGCTGAGGGTGCAGTCCACGCCATCCTCCAGATCATTAATGAAGATATTGAACAAAACCGGCCCCAGGACTGACCCCTGGGGCACTCCACTTGAAACTGGCTGCCAATTAGACATGGAGCCGTTGATCACTACCCATTGAGCCCGACGATCTAGCCAGCTTTCTGTCCACCTTATAGTCCATTCATCCAGCCCATACTTCTTTAACTTGCCGGCAAGAATACTGTGGGAGACCGTGTCAAAAGCTTTGCTAAAGTCAAGGAATAACACATCCACTGCTTTCCCCTCATCCACAGAGTCAGTTATGTCCTCATAGAAGGCAATTAGGTTAGTCAGGCATGACTTGCCCTTGGTGAATCCATGCTGACTGTTCCTGATCACTTTCCTCTCCTCTAAATACTTCAGAATTGATTCCTTAAGGACCTGCTCCATGATTTTTCCAGGGACTGAGGTGAGGCTGACTGGCCTGTAGTTCCCCGGATCCTCCTCCTTCCCTTTTTTAAAGATGGGCACTACATTAGCCTTTTCCCAGTCATCCGGGACCTCCCCCGATCGCTATGAGTTTTCAAAGATAATGGCCAATGGCTCTGCAATCACATCCGCCAACTCCTTTAGCACCCTTGGATGCAGCGCATCTGGCCCCATGGACTTGTGCTCGTCCAGTTTTTCTAAATAGTTCCGAACCACTTCTTTCGTGACAGAGGGCTGGTCACCTTCTCTCCATACTGTGCTGCCCAGTGCAGCAGTCTGGGAGCTGACCTTGCTCGTGAAGACAGAGGCAAAAAAATCATTGAGTACATTAGCTTTTTCCACATCCTCGGTTACTAGGTTGCCTCCCTCATTCAGTAAGGGGCCCACACTTTCCTTGACTTTCTTCTTGTTGCTAACATACCTGAAGAAACCCTTCTTGTTACTCTTAACATCTCTTGCTAGCTGCAACTCCAAGTGTGATTTGGCCTTCCTGATTTCACTCCTGCATGCCTGAGCAATATTTTTATACTCCTCCCTGGTCATTTGTCCAATCTTCCACTTCTTGTAAGCTTCTTTTTTGCATTTAAGGTCAGCAAGGATTTCACTGTTAAGCCAAGCTGGTCTCCTGCCATATTTACTATTCTTTCTACACATTGGGATGGTTTTTTCCTGCAACCTCAATAAGGATTCTTTAAAATACAGCCAGCTCTCCTGGACTCCTTTTCCCCCTCATGTTATTCTCCCAGGGGATCCTGCCCATCAGTTCCCTGAGGGAGTCAAAGTCTGCTTTTCTGAAGTCCAGGGTCCGTATTCTGCTGCTCTCCTTTCTTCCTTGTGTCAGGATCCTGAACTCGACCATCTCATGGTCACTGCCTCCCAGGTTCCCATCCACTTTTGCTTCCCCTACTAATTCTTCCCGA
This sequence comes from Terrapene triunguis, assembly GCF_002925995.2. Lineage (NCBI taxonomy): Eukaryota > Metazoa > Chordata > Testudines > Emydidae > Terrapene > Terrapene triunguis. The sequence goes on from NW_020664447.1 coordinate 8,555,459, forward strand.
TTTGTGAGCAGCAGGTCTAGAAGAGCTCTGCCCCTAGTTGGTTCCTCCAGCACTTGTACCAGGAAATTGTCCCCTACGCTTTCCAAAAACTTCCTGGATTGTCTGTGCACTGCTATATTGCTCTCCCAGCAGATATCAGGGTGATTAAAGTCTCCCATGAGAACCAGGGCCTGCGATCTAGTAACTTCTGCTAGTTGCCGGGCAGGGCAAAAAAAATGGTGGTGGAGCAAAAAAAAAAAAGCAGTTTCGCAGGGGCGGGGGGCATTAGCAGGCCCCAGCCGCGCTGCCGGATCGTACACAGCGCCCCGGCCGTGTGCACTGCCCACCCCAGGGCAAAAGGTGGCCCCGATGCAGAGGGGGCTGGGGATAAAGAGGGCATCGGGGGAGACCAAGAGGAGGCGCTGGGAAGCACAGGAGTCTGGGTGGGCGAGGGTGTACGGCTCCAGCGGGGCCCCGGACAGGGCACAGGCTGGATGGGCGCAAGGAGGCAGATCCCCGTAGCGGGACCGGGCGGGGACAAAGCTGTCTCCCCTGGAAGTGGCTGCAGGAGCCCCTGAGCCCGGGGCAGCAGCGGTGCATGGGAGCCGGGGACCCCGCGGGCGTGCAGGGGGCTGGGACTGGCACAGCCGAGCCACAGCGGCGGCCGGTCTCCCGAGCGGCTCCCCGGGGCTCCGGGCTGGGCAGCGGGCAGGAGCCGGGGCTTTTCTCGGCCCTGCGGAGCCTCCCGCCCCCCAGCCCGCCCTGGGCACATGCGGTGTGTCCCGCTGCCGGCGGGGAGCCCCGCGCCTCTCCCGCTCGGCTGGGCTCCAGCGGCTCCTTCCTGGCGGGGCGAGCCGCTGGAGCGCAGCCGAGCGAGAGAGGCGCGGGGCTCCCCGGCAGTGGCGGGGAAGTTTATGGGTTCCGGGGACCCCGGCCAGCTCCTCGCCCCTGTCCGCCGGCCGCCCCACCTGGGACAAGTCTCGCCCCCGCAGCCCCTCTACGCTGCGTGTCTCCGGCGGTCCACGCTCCTGGGCCGCAGCCAGCCCCAGCCGCTGCCTGCACGCAGTCCGGGCCATGCCCAGCTAGCCCCTGGCAGCCGCGGCAACTTTTCCTTCCCCTCCCACGCTCCTGGTAGATGCCCGACCCTCCTTCCTCCATCCCCCCTCCACACATCCCTTCTCCATCCCCCTTACATCCCACACAGCACCGCACGCTGGTGTCCGGCGGCCTCCCTCCAGCGCTTGCGCAGCTGCCATACAGCTGATCAGCGGCGTGCAAGCCTGGGAGGGAGGGGAATGTGGGCTGCGTGCTTGGGGAAGAGGCGGGGCCAGGGCGGGGATTTGGGGAGGGATCCAGTGGGGCAAGGAGGGGGTGGAGTCGGGGCGGGTGGGGGGGTGTGAGCGCCGGAGCGGAGGGCAAATGTGCTTTTTTGTCCAGTGTCCCGATTGAACATCGGGACACTGGACGCGGGGCAAAGAAGTGGGACAAAGAAGCAAATATCGGGACAGTCCCGTTAAAATCGGGATGTCTGATCACCCTGATAGGCACTTAAGATAACTCGCTGATTGTCCCGCTTTCTCAGTCTGAGACAGGAGTTGCCCTCTCCTGCTCGTGCTTCCTCCCGGTATCCCATTTCCCCACTTACCTCAGGGCTTTGGTCTCCTTCCCCCGGTGAACCTAGTTTAAAGCCTTCCTCACTAGGTTAGCCAGCCTGCTTGCGAAGATGTTCTTCCCTCTCTTCGTTAGGTGGAGCCCGTCTCTGCCTAGCACTCCTCCTTCTTGGAACACCATCCAATGGTCGGAGAATCCAAAGCCTTCTCTCTGACACCACCTGCGTAACCATTCGTTGACTTCCACAATTCGACGGTCTCTACCCAGGCCTTTTCCCTGCACAGGGAGGATGGACGAGAACACCACTTGTGCCTCAAACTCCTTTATCCTTTCTTCCCAGAGCCACGTAGGCTGCAGTGATCCACTCAAGGTCATTCTTGGCAGTATCATTGGTGCCCACGTGGAGAAGCAGGAAGGGGTAGCGATCCGAGGGCTTGATGAGTCTTGGCAGTCTCTCCATCACATCGTGAAGCTTAGCTCCTGGCAAGCAGCAGACCTCTCGGTTTTCTCGGTCGGGGCGGCAGATAGATGACTCAGTCCCCCTGGGGAGGGAGTCCCCAACCACCACCACCCTCCTCCTTCTCTTGGGAGCGGCGGTCGTGGAACCCCCATCCCTAGGACAATGCATCTCATGCCTTCCAATCGGTGGAGTCTCCTTCTGCTCCCTTCCCTCAGATGTATCATCTACTCCACTCTCTGCATTAGTACCTGTGGCGAGAACATGAAAACGGTTGCTTACCTGTATCTCCATTGCTGGTACATGGACGCTCCTCTTTCTTCTTCTGGAGGTCACGTGCTGCCAATTTTCTTCACCATCCCTCAGTCCCCTCTGCGCAACCTGCTCCGATTCTTCAGAACGTTGTGCCTGTAGAAGCATATCCTGACGTCTGTCCAGGAAATCTTCATTTTCTCGTATGCAACGCAGGGTCGATACTTGTTTCTCCAGACCTCGAACCTTCTCTTCCAATGTAGAGCCCCAGTGAAGTCAGTGGAGCTCTGTGCATATTGAACAGCTTGCAAGGTGTCAGCTGAAAGGGGTGAATATGTGCAGACAGTTCTAATTGAAACTGCTTTTCATCCTTGACTACCTCATGTGCTGTAATATTAGATCAGAAACACTTCAGGACCAGGACCATCTTTTATTTTCTGTTTGTACAGCACCTACCACAATGGGTTCCTGTTCCAGGACTGGGACCCCAAGGCACTACAACAATACAAATAATAATGTTAAGATACTAGGTAGCCATGCCTGTATTTAATGTAAACCTATAAGGGGCTGCCATAACAATAGGGACTATAGAAATTAGTAAGATTACTAGCGAAAAAATGTGCAGTGCTTTGAAGGAATGATGCATAATTACTCATCTGCCTTAGGCAATCCAACTGTAAGGCTTCTCTGTCCTGTCTTTACTATATGAATGAATAAAAGAAAAAATGTCTAAAGATTAGAGCTGTTTATTGGAAACGGTAATAAACACAATGCCCAGATCTGTGCTACTTGGCAATTAGCATGTTCTATAGTAACAGAGGCTTGCAGTCCTATGGCCCCAGGGGACACATACCATTTATAAATAATCCACTACTGTGGAGTTCGAAGGCAAACAATTAAAACAAACAAAAAATAGCTGTTGTATGTAACCACACATTTCTTTCACATTAATTACCACACAGTTGATAGCACTTCCTGTAATGTGATGTAGCCACGTAGCTCTTTGAGGGCAAATTATGGCTGGTTTAAAGCTGTATTTCTTTATCAACAGTGAATACTACATTGTGGCTATCAGCGATACATTTTTGGAAAAAACAAGCATTGCAATGTAAAAATTAGCATCTCGAATTGCAATTAATCTTCAGGATTTACTGTAGTTTGCCTGCAGACCTTCAAAATACGTATGTAGTTTTTCAGTGTCACTATTTTTTCTCCATGTGAAGTTCTAATTGTTAACAGCCAAAAGTGAGCAAATGAAAAATATGCAACAGGAAGTATAGTTTTCCAAAAAGTATAAGAAACAAAGGACTGTTGTTCCAACCTTAGCATTATAGATATACTAGAAGTGAAATACACAGGACTATACACTGATTTATGGTCTCCAAGATAGTGATTCACTTTTACTTAAGGGTTAAGTTAATTACTGCACCTGCAGAAAAATTCTCTGGTGCTGACAAATTAGAGTATTTTTGCAGATAGGTCTTCTCCAAACCTCTACTGAGCTTTCTTGAGAAAGGAATATGTCTGGAGGGCCTAATCCTTCAAATGGTTACTCATACAAATAGTTCTGTGAGCAGCCCAATTGACTTAATATGATTGCTCATGTGCATAAGGGTTTGAAGCCTCCGCTCCTCAGCGGCAAGTGGCAGTTGACAACACAGAGCACATTGGAGAATCAGGACCATCATTTGTATATCCGGGGTTTTGAATGGCTGACCGATGGTAAATGGACTTTCAGCTGGAAAGCTTTAACAGAGACAAAACTTTATATACGTGTGCTGAAGGGGTGATCGTGAATGAGAGATGAACAAGAAGAGATTAAGGAGGAGGGAGGTGGTAGTGATGAGGAAAACAATACGTTCACTTACATCCCATAGATGAGACTTCGATCTCATTACTCAGCTGAACACAGACATGGGAGCTGACAAATTGTGCATGTTGGTGGAAAAGCTATTTTATTTTTTATTTGTCTCCCCAACTGAGATTTGTTTGTATTGAGCTTTGTTCTGGAGTTAATTTTTACAGCAGAGTTGAAAGCACAGCAAAGCGATGTTTCAGAGTGGAAGTGCTGACACAGCTTTAATTACAGCATCACAGATGCTGCTGCTGCTGCTTAATTGAGCTTGTGGACTGACGAATTCATGTTCTGAACAGAAAGGGTAGGGGGACTAGAGGGAAAGGTTAAAAAACAAGAATTGTGCAGATGACTTTTGGTCTTAGAACTTTGCTGCTCTTATCTAACATTTCGGATGGTAAGGCCTGATAATTATTGTACACTTTGCTTTTTGAAAAGCAAATACTGTGACTATGTTCTGGCAAATTACAACTCCAGACACTGATCTATCACTGCTAGGCAGTTCTTTCAGGACTGTTAATTTCATTTGTGATAGCTTCTGTGTGTAATTGTTTGTTCTACACGCCTACTTATCTCCTTTACATACTGTAAAGTAATACTGTGCACACCCAACTCTTGGCACTGGTCCTGCTTTTTCTCCTGCCCTAGGCAGAGAAAGTCTGATGTTTAGTACCAAGTAACTTACAGACCTGCAACATCACTTGCAACCCTGGTGGTTAAGAGACTGTCAGTATCTCCATGGCAAACTCTGGAGTCTGTGGCCAGAGTTCCTTTTAGGATGGAACTTAGCAAACAGCCTCTGGGCCTGACCCTGCTCCTATTGAGGCTAATGGTACAGAATCTGGGCCTACATTGGGAAGCGTGTTTTGGTGGGGTACTAAACTAATATTATGCCAGTGATACTTTGTATTGCTGTAGCTCATTTCTTCCAAGGATCTCAAAGTGCTTTACAAATGTTAATTAACTAAAGCTTCACAACTCCCCTTCCAGATGGGGAAATATAATTACAGCCATTTTATAGATTGGGAAACAACCAGACAGGTGAAGGAACCAGTCCAAATGCCCATTGGAGTCAAAGTATCTCCGTTGTCATCAGCAGGCATGGATTAGGCCTTGGAGCCCCAGTACAGTAAAAGATTTAAGAATGTGGCTAACTTTAAGTATATGAGTACCGTTATTGACTCAAATGCTGCTACTTGTGCTTAAGTACTTTGCTAGATAGGGTTTTAGTGAGTTGCCCAAGGTCACAAGTTGAGTCAATAGAATGTTTTTAAAAATTTTTATTGAAGTTTAAAAATTCTTCTGAACACTTTTCTCCCCATTCATTTAGGTGAAATTCAGTTCACCAGTATTGCCAACCACAAGAACTACAAAGTCATGAGTCAGCTTTCCTGGCCTCCCTCTCCCCAAAATTATGATTTTTTTTTTTTTTTAAATTATAAATTTTGGCTTCTTTGCCTTCTGGTTTCAGAGCACTTGCTTCATGTTTTCAAGCTTTTCTCTGCAACTGTGAAGGCTAGAAACAGGTTTTGTTTTTAAATTAAAGCCGATGTTCATATGCAATCTCTTGACTCTAGCAGCTGGGACTTAAACACTGAATATCATGAGACTGTCTATTTTAAAATCATGAGAGTTGGCAATACTGTTTAGGCTTGATGTAACTGCTCAGGAAGAGCTGTGTGGTCTGGTAGTGGACAGGGCACTTGCTTGGGAGTCAGGAGGCCTGGATTCTATTCCCTGCTTTTCCACTAACTTGCTGTGTGATTTTTGGGCTGGTCACTTTACCGTTTTCCCCTCCTACCTGGTGTGTGTCTTGTCTATTTAGACTGTAGCCCTTTAAAGAAGGGGCTGTCTCTCAGTATGCAGCCATACAGTGCCTAGGTTGGATGTGGCCTCAAGACACTACTGAAATACAAATAATTAATAATGATCTGTAGGTGATGCGCAGAGGGATGGGGTGAGGAGGAGATATGCTCCCCTTTGACCCGGACACAGAGTGCCTGCCTCTCTACTCCCTGCTGTGACTGCTACTTCAGCCTTGAGGGCTGGAACCTCTTCACACCATCTGTGTGGCGGTTAGTGCTACTGGATTGCAGTTGGGGGTCATGTGATCCCAGCCCCGATAGTACTCGGTGCACTGGCCTAGGAGTGAATATGCTGCTCATCCCTAGCATGGTGCGAGGGCTGAGCCACCCAAGATCTATTAGGCAACTGCATGGCAAATACCACCCTCAGAATGAATTACAAGCTTGAGTAACACTATCATGCGTTTAAATGATGTATTTCAAGGTATTTAATGTTATTACCCTAAAAATAATGTAGTGAGAAAAGAGAAGTCTTGAGCCATACAGTTTATAGAGGGGGTGGCATTGTCCTTCTCAGCAACAGGTCTGAAATGCTTAGCCTCTCTACAGCCACAGATTCAAATTTTATCTGGATTTACTCAGCCCTTCAACCATCTGAGTTAGACAAGCTGAATTCCCTATAATTTATTACAGATGAAACCCTTAAAAATGAAGGCCCTGTCTGCTCATGGACACAGTAGATCTGACATTTTTTTAATAGTAGCGTAGGGGTTTGCCTGGTATTAGGAGTACGGGTGCTACAGGACTACTTACTACTACAGTCTACTTGGAAACTGCCATAGCTGTCAGTGAGTCAAGGTGGGTGAGATAGTATCTTCTGTTGGTGAGAGAGACCAGCACGCGTGCGCTCTCTTTCTCTCTCCAACAGTTGTTCCAATAAAAGATATTACCTCACCCACCTTGTCTCTAAAACCCTGGCACCAACACGGCTACAACTACATTGCATTGCTATCAATGGGAAGCTTGCACAAAGATCAAGGGTAAATTAGGCTTCTTTGTACCCTGCACTCACATGTGACTGGAGTTTTGTCCTTGAAAATCGTTTTTAAAAGTTGTCTTGGATCTGTAACTAAAACCAGTCCTGAACTCAAAATACTTTGAGAATATCAATAAACCATGAAGGACATGAAATAGTCTTTGATCACATAGTTTGCTTATGTTGTCTGTTACTATTTGTCTTGACTACGTAGACAGTGACCCTGTCTCCCTCTGTTTGTACTGCACTAGGACAATTGGCCTTTGACCTTACTGTGTGTGTGTACACGCACACATAAAATAGGGGCTCCATAAGAGCACCACTGGGAGATGAGTGAAATCAGCACACACTGCCTGGGTGTCCTGGCCACATCCTCTCACTAGCCAGCGGTGTCCACCTTTGGACCCTTGCTGATAGTCAGTGGAACCACCCCATAACCTGCACAGATTAAATTAGAGGGGTGCAGAGCCTTGTGATGCCACAACTTCCTTATGTCCAGACTACCTGCCTGTAAGGGCCCTTCACATAACACAAGCCTCCATCAAGCCTGCTACACAGGAAGAAAGGTTACATTCCCTAAAAGTAATTGACTTTGTAAGTAAAACTGGCAACTTGGTTTTGCATCATGTTGGTCAAAAGGGGATTCTCAGTAAGGAATGGAGGAGAGGCATGTCTCAGTCTGGAGATAAGGAAAAAGGAGCCATAGGCCATTGGCAGACATTGTTTCCTCCCCTTCAAGCACTTAAGCCTGTATTGCTGATGGATTCCTATTTTCCAACTACTTTTTTTCTTAGGCTTTTTATGTGAACTGGCAGCTCATGGAAGTGAGGGGCTAATGTCTCTGGCTTCAGCGAGGCCTCCTCTGGACAGTGCCCTGCAAATCCCCATATATGGTTCTGCCAGTACTTCTCACCCTTGACCATGTTCCATGTCCTTGTCCCAGGTGTGGGTTTCTCAAACATCACCTGCCAGATGTGTGCAATTAGAAGGATTATTTGTGATGTGGGTAACTGGAGGTGAGGCTGAGCCTCCTGAGTCTGTCACTCAATTAAAAATCCAAACTCAGCTCTCCTGAAATGAAGAGTGAATGCTTTGGCCTATGGATCAATCTGCTCCTCCACTGGAGGCGCTAAAGAGTTGACCAAGACTTGCCCAGAAACTCCCCAAACCCACTTGCATATGTGATTCTTATTTTGCTTAAAATGGAAAGGCATGGGGGGGGGGGAGGCAAATTCATCCTCTCAGCAATGCTGAACTCAGCACAGGGACGGAGGAGTGGAGGGCAAAAATAGTTTTATGTTCTCTTTATGCCTGTCCTCTGCTGGGGCTAATTCAGCCCCCAACTACGTTAGAGCAGCCTAATTTCCTCCTGGCTGCCTTTGTTAGCTATGGGCTGTTCCTACAAGTGGGAAGAGTCCGTTTAGGAACTCCTGGCCATAACTCCTCTCACCCAGGAAGGCCCATACCCCCGGGAGTTCTTGTGGGGGTGGCAGAGGATGGCCGTTAGCAGCTCCATGCTTATGGGAAGTTCCTCATGCTGGGGTAGGAACCAAGAAGATATAGCTGGTATAATAGAACCATGGACCATTCTGAGGCCTGGTCTACACTAGGAATATACTTGAGTATAGCTACAGCTCTCAGGGGTGTATATTTTTCACGTCCCTGAGAGCTCTAGCTATGCCGGCCTAACCCCTAGTGCAGACCGTTTTAGGTCACTGGAAGAATTCTTCCATTGACCTTATTACTGCCTCTCAGGGAGGTGGATTACCTACTTTGATGGGAGAAGCCTTCCTATTGTCATAGGTAGCGTCTACACTGAAGTGCTACAGTGGTGCAGCCCCTCCCCACACCCTTTCCCTATGCTTCAGAGCCTGAGCTCTGGCCCCTGAGCCATGGCTTCAAAGCACTGTCTGCACGTTTTTATATCACTAGTGTACACCCCACTTAGCCAAGTTTGCCAACCTAGCCTGGAAAGCTCACTTCCATGGGCTGTGTAGACATATCTTGAGGGGCTAAAGCAAGGGTGTCCGAGCCTTCCGAAAAGTTGGGGGGGGGGGCTGGGGGCTGGGGGCCCCCCCAGCACCCCCTCAAGGCCCCTTCCCTCCCCCCCCCCAAGGGCCTGCCCCCAGCAAAGCTGGAGTGAGGCAGGGGAGCCTGCCCCCTTGAGGTGGGGTGGGGCCAAAAGCAGACCCCTGCCAGTATCCCTGCCACCCCCCCCCCAGGTCAGGTGGAGGGACCCAGGCTCCCCATAGCTACCGGTGCGGCTCTCCCAAACCCTACTCTGGCCGGGGGTCAGGACCTCAGAGGCGGCGGGGGGCGAAGAGAGGAGGGGGGGGGGGGGGGGGGTAGGGGTGGAGAGACGTGGACCATCCACCTGCCTGTGGTGTGCCCACTGAGAGCAGCCCCTATCCCGTTTCCCCACCCCCCTCAGTCCCTCTGCCCAGCGCAGGTGGTGGGTCCATGACTCCCCACAGCTGCCCACGTGGCTCTTACAATGGCCAGGCTGTGGCTCCAAGGCCCACCCCTCCCCAGCCAGAGCTGGGTCAGGGAGAGCCGCGCGGGCAGCTGTCAGAGATCCTCCACCTGCCATGGGGCGGGTGGGGATACGGGCTGGCAGCTACATACATACATACACACACACACACACCAGGTGGAGCGTCTATGCGGCTCCCACAACTGCCCTTTCTCCACACCGGCCGGGCCAGGGGCTGGGGCCTTGGGGGGAAGTGGAGGGGAAGAGGGCAGGGTCTGCCTCGGTGAAAATTGGCATGCCTGACCCGTCCACTTTCAAGAAGTCGGAGGGCTATGCCCCCCCCCCACCCCCTGGTTCAGGCAGCACTGGGCTAAAGAACTGGCAAAACAGGGAGAAAGACATAGCTGTCGCCAAGGCTGAACATTGCCAATAAAGAAGTATGCTATTGTCAAGATTTTTGCCTGTTAAGTCAGTCATAGGTTTCCAGGTTCCTCCCACTACCCTTCACCTAACTTCTTGATCCAAGAGCATATATGCTGTTTCCATAGAATATGCCTAAACCCCTTTGCCCCTCTCCCAGCCTGTATTGAGCATGGGCGATTCATTCTGTCACTCCAGATGCACACAGCCTCTGGCTTTTCTCCCTCTGTGATACTTCAGAGGCCCCCCTGCTGCAGGGAGCAAAGAAGTTGGAGTAGCCATGCCCACAGGGGGGTTGTGGGGAAGATCAGAGACTTAGCAATCATTTTGACAATTTATCAGAGGTGAGAGCAGCATTTTAATCTAGATTCTTGGGGTGGGGATCCCTGCCTCCCTCTATAGATTATCTGCTTGTGCCTTTCCTCCCTGATGAGTATTAGTGGGACTAATGGGATTTGTTGGTCTCTAGACTTTTATGAAATATTACAGAAAAGACAAGCAACAAAGCCAAGAGGCTTCTATAGAAATTGAATAGGGCTCCATAAAATCTGTTCTAAAAACACAGAATTTAACAGCAAATGAGTGAAATCCTTTCTATGTTTATTGTGCTATCCTATAGAATTTATAGCAGGGATACGATTTTTCTCTGAAATTCTGTGGGATAGTGGGCTGGACAGTTGATGTAGGGTTCACTACGGCAGGTTTAAAAAGCTCAAACCTGTAGAAAGGTTCTCAAACCCCAAGGTCTGTGCTGTTCTAATGCAGGAGGGGTTGCTTGATTCAATCCCCCAGCCCTGCTGACTACATGGAGCCTTGGTGCTGCTTTTCCTAGCTATTGAGAGTCTCACAGTCTTTAATGTCGTTATTTTCACAAGACCCCTGTGAGGTCGAGAGGTTCTATTATCCTCATTGGACACATGGGGAACTGAGGCAGAAAGAGACTGTGTCAATAGGATGTCTGTGGCAGAACAGCAAATGCAAACCAGGCCTATTAAGTCCCAGGTTTGTGCCCTCATCACTGGACCATCCTTCCCCTCGTCTCTTTTCCTTTGTGCTACCTACAGCATCAGAAACTGCCTGTTTACTCTTAGCAGCCCCTTGCAGCTGCCAGTTCACTCCCTCTCCCTTATTGTTCCCATGAATTCCAAGGTGCTCCCTTTCTGGTGACCCCCAGACAGCAGAGTGTCAGGCTTATTCTTTAAGGGAGAGGTCAGCCAGGGACTCAAAAAGTGTTAAAACATAGTACCCACACAGTGGGCAATTTAAATGAGAGGGGGAAATTTGAGGGTAATAGCCCTTTAATACAGGGGTGGCCAACCTGTGGCTACGGAGCCACATGCGGCTCTTCAGAAGTTAATATGCAGCACCTTGTATAGGCACCGACTCCCGGGCTGGAGTTACAGGCGCCAACTTTCCAATGTGCCGGGGGATGCTCAATGCTCAACCCCGGCTCTGCCACTGTCAGGCCCTGCCCCCACTCCACCCCTGCCCACCCCCTCCACTGAGTGTGTTGTGTCCTTGCTCTCCCCTCCCCCCCCCCGAGCCTCCTGCATGCCACAAAACTGCTGATTGGGAGGTGCGGGGAGGGAGGGGGAGGCATTGATTGGTGGGGCTGCTGGTGGGTGGAAGGTGCTGGGGGGAAGGGAGCTGATGGGGGGGCTGCTGATGTATTACTGTGGCTCTTTGGCAATGTACATTGGTAAATTTTGGCTCCTTCTCAGGCTCAGGTTGGCCACACCTGCCTTTAATAGTACATGAAATTGTGAAAAATGGAGTAATTTGAATAATCTAATTTACTACTTACTATTTATTCTGTTCTTTTTTACATTTCATCCCATTTGAATAATGAAAATAGATTAGTCAGTTTAATCATCTATAACTTAAAAACACAAGCAACAAATCTGTTGAGGAAGATCATGCAGTTTTTTGCATGGTTGCTTTCTTGGTCATAATCGCTCTATTTAAAATACTAGAGATTACTTGAACTATTACCTACTGTGGAGGAGGGACAGGATTTGGACTTTTAGATTAGGAGGGTCTGACACCACAGATGGTTCTGCTGCCTGGGAGCAGGGCAGGATCCAAAGGCCAGGGTAGGGCTCTGGACCATGGGGCGTGCAGCAACTTTTGGGGGGGGGGGGGAGTAGAGAATGCAGAGGGCACAAAAGCTACCGAGGACAAAGGAACAGCTTTGCTTCTAAGATGTGCTCTGCTTCCACTGAAGTCAGCAACTTCAGTGGTGCAGGATCAAGTTCCTACTCCACAGCCCTGGGGAGATGGCTCCCGTCCCTTCTGTCCCCCACAGCACATGGACTTCCTCGGTGTCCAGCAATTACTTGGGCTGGGTACTGGGGAGCGGTATTGAGCTAATATGAGCCTCACTGAAAGCTACTATTCAGGGGATGCAAAGGCACTCTCCTGTCTGTTTGTTTAGCCTATTGCATCACTCTAATATTTCAGCACTTCCCAAGTATTTAAAAAGAAATAACTATAGCCGTCTTTTTTCCTCCTTGTCATCCTTCTAAGAGAAGTCGTTTGAGCGTGTAGAAGTTTGCTTGATTATTTATATTGGTGTAAACAGTTGTGATAATATTACTGAAGGAAAACTAAGTGCTTTGCCTTTGATGGCTTCTCTCTAGAACAGAGGGGAGGAAAAAGCAAGCAAGCTGTGCAATCCTTTCAATTAGTGATGCACCCAATGTATATTCCATTAGGACAAGGAACAGTGCAGCTAGTGATATTCTGGAACTATGATCTGGTATGGAGTGGCATACAACTCTAGGATATTCTGCAGTAATTGTGAGCTGCAGTGTTCTGGAGGATTGCTATGGCGCTTTCCTAGAGGAAAAGGGATGCATTGTGTGCCCTCAATGTAAGAAATACTGTTGTTTGGTGGTTTTAGCCAGTTTCTCTGCAGGAAGTTGGTATCTGTTGGTTACTTTCTTGTAGAACTGGCAGCATATATTGTGCTATCAACATAATGCTGCGCTCAGTAAAAATGTGTGTGTTTCACGTGCCAATAAAGTCCCATAGGATAATTTGTGAATATTAATCTATGCTCCTCTTACTGCAAGATCTTTCACCTATACAGATTTCTTTTAGATGTCTTTGCATTTTGTTTCAAACCTGGATCCATACAAACATGAATAAGATATGTGCTAAGCAGGCACCGGCCTATTCAGAACTTGAATGGGGGACCTCCCAGTAAAATCCAGTTGTTACAAGAGGTGGTGCTGGCAATTCATTAGATGCTAATCATTCCTCTGATTCAGTACTAAACCAATGCTGACCACAGTGCCGGGGAGCCATTAGGCTGCTGGAGGAGCCATAAAACCACAGTCCTGGCCATTTACAGTCATGAAGGATCCTATGGGAAGGTCTACTTGCAAGTTAATGTGGGAGTCCTGTCTGAGTTCCAGTCTGGATAACTACTAGAGCTGGTTGGGAATTTTTTAAAATGGAAAATGCCGATTTGTCAAAAATGAAACTTTTTGCAGAAATGTATGGGCTTGACTTAATCTTTTATTGGACCCAGAAACCCTAGCATAGCCAATTGCCTGGTGTTTGGGTCTGCCAAGTCCCTGCTCTGCCTGACTGAGAGCAGGGACTTCAACCTGGGTCTCCCACATCCCAGGCAAATGCTCTAACCATTGGGCTATTGGCTGTTGTGGAGTGTGTCTACGACTGTCTGTCTCTGTCCATGTGTTTTGCCAAAAAGAAATAATAATTCAAAAGCCATTAGAACAAAAGAAAAAGAAAAGTGAAAAATAAATTGTGAAACCTCAATTTTTTTTGCAAAACTGAATTTTTGTTTTCTGGCCAGCCCCAGTAATTGTATTCCACTTTTTCTTAAATACCTCTCCATTTCAATTGGAAAGCTGTTCTTCCCTTCCTGTCTTGAAACCTGTCGTGTAGTATATCCTCAGGCTTAAGGCCTGCCATATTCCTCCCCAGCAGGGGCTGCATTTCACTGATGGGGGAAACCGAACAGAGCTTGATCCATTGCTTAAGTTCTGCTGGCAGGCAATGTGCTCCTGGAGTGCGTTGCATTTGTGCAAGCTGACTACAAACCCCTTTTCTCCAGGAGGTTGAGAGCTGGCTGGCAAAGCCAGGCAGTGGGCAGAATACATCTCCATGGTAGCCTCCACGGGTCTATGGAACACTGTAGAACGTTAAGCTGCAGGAAAACCCAGCTCAGTTCCTTCCTCCAGCTCAGTTTCCCTATGTGAGTGAAGGGGTTTGTAAATTGCACTCCCTTGTGCCCAGGGATCTGAATCAATCAGTCTATATATTGACATGGGTTCATACAGTAAGAAATGTACAATAAACTGTTGCTACTGTTATTCATTATGAAATGTTAACGTGCTTTAGGGTTACATTGTATCATCACAAATTGCTTGGTCTCTGCAGTTATGAAAACAGTTTAAAATTTCTCCTAAAAATCTATTTAAAACATTGTACCCACTCAGTGGGCAATTTAAATGAGGGGGAAATTTGAAGGTAATAGCCCTTTAATAGGACATGAGATTGTGAAAAATGGAATAATTTGAAGAATCTATTAAGAGAATTATGAACTAGATTTTCATACTCTGCCTGCAATGATTTCAGATATCTCGTCTGGTTTGAATGGTGTCTCCCAGCTAGCTTAATCAAAGACAGTAGAGTAAGGAAGTTCAGGGGGTATTTTAAAGAACTTATTAAATATGGGGGGGAGAGAGAAGAGTGTTGTGCTGCAAACATTTATTTTAACTAGTTCACTTCCCTGTCTTTGGCAGTCTGAAGATGTCAGATATAGATCACATCAATCACCATGGTATTGCACTGCCATCTCATGGCAGAACTTAAAACAAAGCAAACATGTAGAAGGATGAAGACACTTTAGTTACCTCTTAACTCCGATGTAATGAAAATGACTAAGTCTAATTATATTAACAGGGCAGCTGGATGAATAAGTATGTCAAGCTAAATTGTGCTCTCAGGTACACCTCAGCGTAGTTGGAAGTGACACAGCTTTGTTGGAGTCTCTGAATTTGTTGAACCCCACTCCCTTTTGAAATAGGCAGAACCCACAATTCCCATTGGGTCACATGCCCATACAGAGTCTGATCCTCTATTCCATGAGTACCAAAAATGCCCGCTGAAGTTAGTGGGTATGTAGGTGCACAAGGAATGCAGGAATGGGCCCTTAGCTTGCCAGTAGGGTCTTGGTGGCAGCTGAAACAATGAAATTTTATTTCACAACTGGAGATGGAGATTCCTGTTCAAGTTTGGGTCACAACTGGATTGGAGTCTGAAGATCTCCAGTTACAATTTGGCTTGGTAGTCCATTTTTGCTCTATAACTGCCTAGGAACAGAATATCAATGATGTTGTAGGTCAAGAGACTAATTTGCATAAATATAATAATGCTCAATCGCATCCTGGAAGTGGATTTTGCTCTTGTCCCAGTTAGATCATAGAACCATAGGCTTAGAAGGGACTGCAAGGGTCATCTACTCTAACCCCCTGCCAAGATGCAGGATTTGTTGTCTAAACCATCCAAGACAGATGGCTATCCAGCCTCTTCTTGAAAACTTCCAGTGAAGGAAATTCCATGACTTGCCTAGGCAGTCTGTAAGAACAGCAGGACAATGGACAGTTAGGAAGGTTTTCTGAGATCTATTCTAAATCTGCTATGCTGTAGTTTTGAACCCATTGCCTCTTGTCCTGCCCTGTGTGTCAAGAAAGAACAATTTTTCTCCGTCTTTTTTATGGCAGCCTTTCAAGTATTTGAAGACCACTATCATGTTTCCCCCTTAATCTCTTTTCAAAACCAAATATACCCAGTTCTTTCAGCCTTTGCTCATATGGCTTGCATTCCAGCCCTTTTGATCATCTTTGTCGCTCACCTCTGGATCCTTTCCAGTTTCTCTACATTCTTTCTATATATTGGTGACCAAAACTGGATGCAGTACTCTAGCTGAGGCCTAACCAGCACCAAGTAGAGTGGTACTATCACCTCTCCCACAGTGACTTGCATGCTATGCCTCTGTTAATGCAACCCAAAACTGCATTTGCTTTTTTTGCAAATTGCATTGTTGATTCATGTTGACGTTGTGACCCATCACAACTCCCAGATCATAATACCCTTAACTTAATACCCAGACTGCCATATCTCAGCGTTTGCAGCTGCAAACAGCTTGGCTGTGCCTGGGCTAATAGGAGGCAACTCTGCAGCATAGCGCCACAGTCATAGCTGCTGTGCCTCTAGTAGCAGCAGGCAGCTCTGCTCTGCTTGTGTTGGGAGGAGAGCGCTAGGATCCGTGGTCACGTGTTTTTTCTTGGGGAGGTACAGTCTTGAGCTCTTATGAGAGCCCTCCGTGCTCCTGGACTCTTAATTATTGGGCGGGGGGCGAGGGGGGAGTGTCTGAAGGAATTTAATCATCTTCAGCTGGCCTGGAATGTGTAACCCTTTCTCCCCCGATGAAGACTTTGCCACAGTTCTGCATGGCTTTGTCACTTTCATGCTAGACTATCGCAAGGCATTCTGCTTGCCACAACCATTGGATACCAGTCAGAAGGTTTAGTGAGTGAAGATCATGGCTGGCAGCCTCTAAGTGGAGCAGGGTGGCATGAGCACATCACATTGATGCTCCATGCTCTGCTGCCTTTCATTTGTTTCCAGTTCACTTCCAGGTGCAATTCAGGATGCTGATAATTATCTATGAAGACCTAAATCAGGGGTTATCAAATTGTGGTCTGAGAGTTCCATTCAGGTGGTCCACAGATAGTTCCTTCTAAAGTGCGTGTCGGGGTGGCAGCACACGAGAGAATGAAGGGCCACCCACCTAATTAGTGGAGCGGCGCAGGCATGGCTCCACTAATTAGGTGCCTGGACCCTGGAGAAGACGCACATGTACGGTGAGGTGGTGGCCTTGAGGGGGAATAGGGGGCAGTGGGGTGAGAAGAGGGGGATGGGGGAAATTTGGGACATGAAGGGCTGCGGCAGCCAGAGATAGAGGCAACTTTCCCCAGCTCCAGGGCTGCGGCTGCCGGGAAGAGACGGCCCTTCTTCCCAGCCCCAGCTCTGTAGCTGCCGTGGTGGGGAAGAGACACCCCCTCCTTCCCAGCCCTAGCTCGGGGGCTGCCGCACCGGGGGAGAGAGGGCACATCCATCGCATTAGAAAGGTAAGACTACTGATATTAAAATACGAGTTGTGTGCTTTTATTTATAGAAGGAAAAAAAGTTTTTTTTTTTTAATATAGCACTTTTATCCAAAGCCCTTTACAATAGTTAGCTAACAGTCCAAACAACATTTGGAAAGATCATTCAATGGTCTGCCGAGACCCTCAGCAATTTTCAAATGGTCTGCAAAAAAAAAAAAAAAAAAGGGGGACCCACTGACCTAAATGATTTAGGGTCTAGTAACCTTTGAAAACACACCTCACTATGCCCCCTGGTGGCAGCTGCAATCCATTGGACTGCACTGGTCGACTGTTCCTGGGGGACAGGGAAAGGCAGCAAGGCATTCTTATGGGAGGGCCTCTCTGATTTAGAGTTTGTGCCCTCTAATGATCTCCAAATCCTGCACCACATTTTCAGTAGCCAGGAAGGCCAGTTATTGTGAGTGAGAGGGGACGGTCTGTTGTAGTGTCAGTTATGCAGTTTACTCAAAAACTGGTACTAATAGTACTGTGCTGTGTCAAGGCTCTGAATACTTTTACCCAGTTACATGCACCTAGAAGCAGGGAGGTGGCTGCAAGATAAGTTATTGCTCCTATTTTCCCTGGTGGCTAGAGAAATCATGGCAGCTACAGGAGCAGTGTGTAGGCAGGAGTACAGGGCTTTTCTAGACTTCTCCTCCTCCTGGACACCCACCTCCTCCAAGTTCCATGGGCATCTAGACAGGCAGCAGCCACCATCACAGCCTCTGCCATTCCCATTCTCCTGGCACCAGAGATTGCACCATTCCTCCAACAGGCTTCCACCTTCCCCTGCCTGCAACATGGCAGTCTCTGAAAGGTCCCAGCCTGGAGCTAACAAATACTGTCTGCACCTTCACCCTGCTCCTCCTGCTTGTCTGTCTTAGTCCTCTCCTGTTTGTTTCTTAGGCCTGGTCTACACTATGAGTTTAGGTCGAATTTAGCGGCGTTAAATCGAATTAACCCTGCACCCGTCCACACAACGAAGCCATTTACTTCGACATAAAGGGCTCTTAATATCGATTTCTGTACTCCTTCCCGACGAGGGGAGTAGCGCCGAAATTGACATTGCCATTTCGAATTAGGGTTAGTGTGGCCGCAATTTGACGGTATTGGCCTCCGGGAGCTATCCCACAGTGCACCATTGTGATTGCTCTGGACAGCAATCTGAAGTCAGATGCACTGGCCAGGTAGACAGGAAAAGCCCGCAAACTTTTGAATTTCATTTCCTGTTTGCCCAGCGTGGAGAGCACATGTGACCACGCAGAGCTCATCAGCACAGGTAACCATGCAGTCTGAGAATCAAAAAAGAGCACCAGCATGGACCGTTCGGGAGGTACTGGATTTGATTGCTATATGGGGAGAGGATTCCGTGCTAGCAGAACTACGTTCCAAAAGACGAAATGCCAAAACATTTGAAAAAATCTCCAAGGGCATGATGGAGAGAGGCCACAATAGGGACTCACTACAGTGCCGCGTGAAAGTTAAGGAGCTCAGACAAGCCTACCAGAAAACCAAAGAAGCAAACGGAAGGTCCGGGGCAGAGCCGCAGACATGCCGCTTCTACGCTGAGCTGCATGCAATTCTAGGGGGGGGGCCGCCACCACTACCCCACCTCTGATCGTGGATTACGAGGAGGGGGTAATCTCAGCCATGCCTGAGGATTCTGCGAACGGGGAAGATGAGGAGGAGGAGGAGGACGAGCTTGCGGAGAGCACACAGCACTCCGTTCTCCCCAACAGCCAGGATCTTTTTCTCAGCCTGACTGAAGTACCCTCCCAAGGCAGTATCCCAGACAATGAGGCCATGGAAGGGACCTCTGGTGAGTGTACCTTTGTAAATATAAAACATGGTTTAAAAGCAAGCATTTTTTAATGATTAGTTTGCCCTGAGGACTTGGGATGCATTCGCGGCCAGTACAGCTACTGGAAAAGTCTGTTAACGTGTCTGGGGATGGAGCGGAAATCCTCCAGGGACATCTCCATGAAGCTCTCCTGGAGGTACTCCAAAAGCCTTTGCAGAAGATTTCTGGGCAGTGCAGCCTTATTCCGTCCTCCATGGTAGGACACTTGACCACGCTGTGCTAGTAGCAAGTAATCTGGTATCATTGCATGACAAAGCCTGGCAGCGTATGGTCCCGGTGTTTGCTGGCATTCAAGCAACATCTGTTCTTTATCTTGCTGTGATATTCTCAGGAGAGTGATATTGTTCATGGTAACCTGGTTGAAATACGGGAATTTAATTAAGGGGACAGATGTGGCCGTTCCTACCGGGCTGTTTGCCTGTGGCTGAAAAGAAATCCTTCCCTGCAGTTAGCCAAGCGTGGTGGGGGGAGGGATCATTGGCGCTGAGCTTTTCACGTTTGGCTAGCAGGGATCTTCCCTGATACCAGCCACCCGGTGGGGGGAGGGGTAAAGCGATCATCCCAGAGAATTGGATGGGAGGGGGGTTAGTTTGGTTTCTGCTGCTGCACGTTAACAGGAAAACTGCAGCACTCAATGGGCTTTGCTTGTTATGTGGGAAAAGAGGGTGCTGCTTTTAGAAAGGCTGCAGAAGCCGAAAGACAATGGCTTACCATGGCCGCATGCAAGCCGAATTCTGTTGCCCGGACCTGCATCTGTGATCTCTAACACCAAAGCTGCAGGCACTCAATATTAAGATGCAAAATGTGACCTTGTACCAAAATCACATGTGCTATGTAATGTGAATAGTGTTGTTCACCGTGAAAGAGTATAAGCATTGTTCTGTAAAATGTATCATTTTAAATACTTCTCTCCCTTTTTCCCCTCCCTCCCGCAGCTGCAAATTTTTCAAGCCTCCCTCCTCCGTCCCGAAGGCTATCTCAGATAAGGCAGCGGAAAAAATGGACGTGAGACGAAATGTTCTCTGAAATCATGGAATCGACCCGCAATGAAAGAGCTCATCTGAATGAGTGGAAGGACATGGTATCAAAGTACAGGAAAGATGCCAGTGAACGTGAGGACAGGAGGGACCAACGTGAGGAGAGGAGAGACGCTCGAGATGACGGGATGCAATGCTGGGGCTGCTGCATGAGCAAACTGACATGCTCCAGTGTCTGGTGGAGCTTCAGGAACAGCAGCAGGATCACAGAGTGCCGCTGCAGCCCCTGTATAACCGCCCTCCCCCCTCACCATCTTCCATAGCCTCCTCACCCAGACGTGTAAGAACGCAGGGGGGGAGGCTCCATGCACCCTCCCACTCCACACCAGGGGACAGCCCAAGCAAGAGGCTGTCATTATTTTGAACTTTTTTAGTGGCCTTTTCCTTCCCTCCTATCCTCCTCTCAAACCCCACCCGGGCTACCTTGTCAGTTCTCTCCCTCTTTTTATAATCAATTTAATAAAGAATACATGATTTTTAAATGATAGTGACTTTATTTCCTTTGAAAGCAAGCTGTGATCGAAGGGGGAGGGTGGGTTGCTTACAGAGAATGACTCAATCAAGGGGGCGGGTTTTCATCAAGGAGAAACAAACAGAACTTTCACACCGTAGCCTGGTCAGTCATGAAACTGGTTTTCAAAGCTTCTCTGATGCGCAGCGCTTCCTGGTGTCTGGCTGCATGTAATCAGGGGCCATGCGACTTGCCTCAGCCTCCCACCCTGCCATAAAGGTCCCCCCCCTTACTCTCACAGAGATTGTGGAGCACACAGCAAGCAGCAATAACAATGGGAATATTGGTTTGGCTGAGGTCTGAGCGAGTCAGTAACATGTGCCAGTGACCCTTTAAACATCCAAATGCACATTCTACCACCATTCTGCACTTGCTCAGCCTGTAGTTGAACAGCTCCTGACTACTGCCCAGGCTGCCTGTGTATGGCTTCATGAGCCATGGCATTAAGGGGTAGGCTGGGTCCCCAAGAATAACTATAGGCATTTCAACATCCCCAACGGTTATTTTCTGGTCTGGGAGGTAAATCCCTTGCTGCAGCCATTTAAACAGATTAGTGTTCCTGAAGACGCGAGTGTCATGAACCCTACCAGGCCATCCCACGTTGATGTTGGTGAAACGTCCCTTGTGATCCACCAATGCTTGCAGCACCATTGAAAAGTACCCCTTGTGGTTTATGTACTGGCTGCCCTGGTGCCAAGATAAGGATATGGGTTCCATCTATCACCCCACCACAGTTAGGGAATCCCATTGCAGCAAAGCCATCCACTATGACTTGCACATTTGCCAAAGTCACTACCTTTGGTAGCAGCAGCTCAGTGATTGCTTTGGCTACTTGCATCACAGCAGCCCCCACAGTAGATTTGCCCACTCCAAATTGATTCCCGACTGACCGGTAGCTGTCTGGCGTTGCAAGCTTCCACAGGGCTATCGCCACTCGCTTCTCAACTGTGAGGGCTGCTCTCATCTTGGTATTCTGGCGCTTTAGGGCAGGGGAAAGCAAGTCACAAAGTTCCATGAAAGTGCCCTTACGCATGCGAAAGTTTCGCAGCCACTGGGAATCGTCCCACACCCGCAACACTATGCAGTCCCACCAGTCTGTGCTTGTTTCCCGGGCCCAGAATCGGCGTTCCACAGCTAGAACCTGCCCCATTAACAACATGATCTCCAAAGCGCCGGGGCCCGCGGTTTGAGAGAATCCTGTGTCCATGTCCTCATCACTCTCGTCGCCGCGCTGCCATCGCCCCCTCCTCCTCGCCTGTTTTTTCACGTCCTGGTTCAGCATAAACTGAACGATAATGCGCAAGGTGTTTACAATGTTCATGACTGCTGTCTTGAGCTGAGCGGGCTCCATGCTTGCCGTGGTATGGCGTCTGCAGTGTTCACCCAGGAAAAAAGGCGCGAAACGGTTGTCTGCCATTGCTTTCATGGAGGGAGGGGTGAGGCTGTACTCAGAACCACCAGCGACAAGGTTTTTTGCCCCATCAGGCATTGGGATCTCAACCCAGAATTCCAATGGGCGGGGGAGACTGCAGCTACCCACAGTGCAACACTCCAGAAGTCGACGCTAGCCTCAGTACATGGATGCACACCGCCGAATTAATGTGGCTGCATGCACTCGACTTTATACAATCAGTTGCCAAAAATCGAATTCTGTAAATTCGGAGTAATCCCGTAGTGTAGAGATACCCTTAGACTGTGTGCTCTTTGGTGGTGGGAGTGTCTACCTCTGTGTTTGGAAAACACCTAGTGGTGTGATTCAGTAGATAAGGTTCTTGACTGGGAGCTGAGACCTTGGATTCTGTTCCTTGCTTTGCCACTGACCTGCTGGGTGACCTTGGACAATTCACATCACCACTCTGGGCCTCAATTTCCCTGTCTGTAAAATGGGGATAACGCTACTGACCTTCGTAAAGTGCTTTGAGATTTATGGTTGAAAAGTGCTATGTAAGATTTAAGTGACTATTTGGAGTTCTGTCATGCTTGAGAGATATGGGTGACTACATTTTGAGACTGGGTGAGGACAGACTCTTTAATTAACATAACTTTCAGGATGAGTCAATAAGAAGTCTTCCCCCCCTCCCCCCGCCCATCCCCCCACAGGCATGGGCACTCTGCATTTGTTGACGTTGGTCACCTTTCTGTGATAGAAGGATGTGTGCGGGGGTTGTTGGTTTTTTAAACCTTAAGGGTAAAATCAGTACTGGTAAGAAAAACAGCTTCAAATATAAACTATTTCAAAGTATAGCTCACTATGATATTTGTCATAGAGAAGCACGTCTGTCCTAAAAGAATAAGTCATGCTAGCTCAGCAGTAACAGAAATTCACTGGAGATCAGGAAAAATCGGAGTGGTCCCAAAAGACTGAAGTTCGGAAGGAGTATTATCCCTGTTAGCTCTCTATTCACAGGTAGTGGACTTTTCAAAGCTGGCTTTGAAAAAACACCCAGGGGGTTTTGACTGGGTGGATATAAGGTAGATATAAGGATATAAGAGAGAGGGGGCAGCACTCTCAGGCCTGGTCTACACTAGGCTTTTATGTCGAATTTAGCGCCGTTATATCGAATTAACCCTGCACCCGTCCACACCAGGAAGCCATTTAGTTCGACATAGAGCTCTCTTTAAATCGATTTCTGTAATCCTCCCCAACGAGAGGAGTAGCGCTAAATTCGAAATGGCCATATCGAATTAGGCTAGGTGTGGATGGAAATCGACGCTAATAGCTCCGGGAGCTATCCCACAGTGCACCACTCTGTTGACGCTCTGGACAGCAGTCCGAGCTCGGATGCTCTGACCAGCCACACCCCGGGAAAATTTGAATTCCTTTTCCTGTCTTGGCAGTTTGAAGCGCAGTTTCTGTTTGGACACCGTGGCGAGCTCAGCAGCAGTGGCAACGATGCAGAGCTCTCCAGCAGAGATGGCCGTGCAATCCAATAGAAAGAGGGCCCCAGCATGGACGGATCGGGAAGTCTTGGATCTCATCGCTGTGTGGGGAGATGAGTCCGTGCTTTCCGAGCTGCGCTCCAAAAGACGGAATGCAAAGACCTATGAGAAGATCTCTAAAGCCATGGCAGAGAGAGGCTACAGCCGGGATGCAACGCAGTGCCGCGTGAAAATCAAGGAGCTGAGACAAGGCTACCAGAAGACCAAAGAGGCAAACGGACGCTCTGGATCCCAGCCCCACACATCCCGTTTCTACGAGGCACTGCATTCCATCCTAGGTGCGGCCGCCACCACTACCCCACCCCTGACCGTGGACTCAGAGGATGGGATATTGTCCGCGGCCGGTTCCTCCGACATGTTAGCGGACGGGGAAGATGAAGAAGGAGATGAGGAGGACGAGGCAGTCGACAGCGCTGGCACCGCTGATTTGCCCGACAGCCAGGAGCTCTTCATCACCCTGACAGAGATCCCCTACCAACCGTCCCCCGCCGTTACCCCAGACACAGATTCAGGGGAAGGATCAAGCAGTAAGTGTTTTAAATATCTAAACATTTATTTACAACATAACTGGCATATTTAAAATATTAACAGTAGCTAAAGTGCTTTAAAACATGTAAACATTTATTTGCAACAAAACAGGAAGATTGAAAATATTAACAGTGGGTAAAGTGCTTCAAAACATGTAAACAGGAAAGTCAAACAAAAGGGGAATCAGTGCAAAGTGTATCATGATTAGTCTGTCTTTGGGCGCCTCAATATATAGTCCGAACCATTTTCAAAAAATTGCACAATGTCCGCTTCATGATTATAGTGCCCAAAACCCTGCAGTCATTTGTCCCTCCAAGGGCACCTAAGCCAAGAACTGGTCAATGTAACCGGGGATAGAGGCGACATCCTCCGGGGAGAACTCCTCATACACCTCCTGCAGGTGTTTTTCCAGCCTCATCAGCAGGTTCCTGGGCAGGGAGAGCTTATTAGGCCCCCCGTGGTAGGACACGTTTCCCTGCCACAACGCCAGCAGGTACTCCGGGATCATGGCCTTGCAGAGCAGTGCAGCAAATGGCCCCGGTTTCTGCAGGCTGTCCCGGAGCATCTTCTCCTTCTGGCTCTCCGATACCTTCAGGAGGGTGATGTCTGGCATGACTCCCTGCTGTGAATTAGGTAGGGGAAAGTTAGTATTGGGACTGCTTGCCCGTCCCTTTACAGAACTGCAACCGCCGGTTTACAGCCACGCGGTTTACAGCCGCGAGGGGGTGGGACAGGGCCAGAGTTCATGCTTGCAGGATTGCTGCCAGCAGAGACTCGCATTGCTTTCTATGTGAAAGGAGGCCAGTGCCACTCTTAAAGTTTTAAGCGGCCACAAGTCTACGGCTTACCATGTTTGCCAGCTAGACAAAGTCCGGTGTCCAGCCCTGCTCCTCAGCTCGCCACAGCAAGACCGCAGGCACTGTAGGCGAGGGCCGAAAATTCGACCTTGTCCTCAGTGCGCGTGTGATAGGTGCTCTGCATGGTCTTGTTCACAGAGAAAGACTATGTTCTCTGTTCACAGATACATTGCTCTGTCTCAGGAATTCACTCCCTTTTTCCAATTCCCACAGCCACATCTGCCCAGAGGCTAGCGCACATTAGGAGGAGGAAGAAGAGGACACGGGAAGACATGTTTGCTGAACTAATGGGATGCTCCCGAGCACAGGCAGCCCAGCAGACACAGTGGAGGGAGAACTTGTCCCAAATGCACCGGGCAAACATTGAACGGGAGGAGAGGTGGCGACAGGAGGACAGGCAGGCTACTCAAACGCTGCTTGGACTAATGAGGGAGCAAACGGACACGCTCCGCCGCCTTGTGGATGTTCTGCAGGACCGGAGGCAGGAGGAGAGAGCCCCGCTGCAGTCTCTCTGTAACTGCCCTGCCCCGCCACCAAGTCCCATACCCCCCTCACCCAAAGTCCAAACACGGAGGGGTGGAAGGGGCCGTGAAAAATTTCACTCCACCCCTGCGGACTGCTCTACCACTAGAAGGCTCTCATTCCCCAAAATTTGAAAAGTCCTTTCCTACCCGCCTCACACAAGACCCCGTCCAAGTTTCACCCCCCCGTTCCATGTGCGGTTGTTAATAAAGAATACGTTTCTGTTCATTTCTGTTTCCATCCTCTTCTTTTGGAGGGGAGTCTGTCTGAAGGGGGGGGAAGGGGCTTGGTCATTGGACAGGACAGTCACCTTTAGCAGGGGGCAGGTGCAGCAGCAGGGCACATATACAGTGCAGTGACTAGTTATCCTGGTCAGTCTGGGAGGTGGTTTTCATGTTTTGTGTGGTGGGGGCGGTGGTGTTGCTCTGTGACTTGGTGGCGGGGGAGGGCAGTTACAGATCTTATGCAGCGGTCCTTACCCTGCATCACAGAGCCGCGCAGCAGGGGATCTGTAACCCTCCTCCCCCTGCAAGACAGTCACATAGCCGACACATACACGCAGTCCCGGCCAGGAGGGCTGGCAGGCTCCGTTGAAACAACCAGTCCACCACCGCGGAGCCTGTCATTCCGGGAGTTTAGAAGCATCATTTGCATCACAACCCTAAACCCGCCCCCCGCCACAGTCTGCGTCCCAGGTTTAAAACATTCCCGCGAAAACAGTAATAAAGACAACGGTGTCCATTAACAAAACAGAACAGATTTTATTTTTTGGGAAGGGGGTGAAGGGGGTATGTAATTGGAGAGGATAGTCGACGGCAACTGGGTAAAGAAACGGGGGCAAGTTCTGCCTCTGTGTCCACAAACTTAAAAGTCACTGGGTACCCTGCTCAGCCTTGAAACTGGCTTTCAAAGCCTCCCGGATGCACAGCGCGTCCCGCTGGGCTCTTCTAATCGCCCGGCTGTCTGGCTGGGCGTAATCAGCAGCCAGGCTATTTGCCTCAACCTCCCACCCCGCCATAAAGGTCTCCCCCTTGCTCTCACACAGATTGTGGAGCACACAGCAAGCTGCAATAACGATGGGGATATTGGTTTCGCTGAGATCACAGCGAGTGAGTAAGCTTCTCCATCTCCCCTTGAGACGGCCAAAAGCACACTCCACCACCATTCTGCACTTGCTCAGCCGGTAGTTGAACAGTTCTTTTTCTGTGTCCAGGGCGCCAGTATAGGGCTTCATGAGCCAGGGCATTAGCGGGTAGGCTGGGTCCCCGAGGATCACTGTAGGCATCTCCACATCCCCAACAGTTATCTTGTGGTCCGGGAAGTAAATACCTTCCTGCAGCCGTCTAAACAGACCAGAGTTCCTGAACACGCGAGCGTCATGAACCTTGCCCGGCCATCCGACGTAGATGTTTGTAAACCGTCCCCGATGGTCCACCAGTGCTTGCAGCACCATTGAAAAGTAGCCCTTTCTATTGATGTACTGGCTGGCCTGGTGGCCCGGTCCCAGGATAGGGATGTGAGTCCCATCTATAGCCCCACCGCAGTTTGGGAATCCCATCGCGGCGAAGCCATCTATGATGGCCTGCGCGTTTCCCAGGGTCACTACCTTTGACAGCAGTACCTTGACGATTGCCTTGGCTACTTGCAGGACAACAACCCCCACGGTAGATTTGCCCACGCCAAAGTGGTTCGCGACTGACCGGTAGCTGTCCGGCGTTGCAAGCTTCCAGAGGGCTATGGCCACTCGCTTCTGGACAGTCAGGGCTGCTCGCATGCGGGTGTCCTTGCGCTTCAGGGCAGGGGACAGCAAGTCACAAAGTTCCAGGAAAGTCCCCTTCCGCATGCGAAAGTTTCGCAGCCACTGGGATTCATCCCAGACCTGAAGCACTATGCGGTCCCACCAGTCTGTGCTTGTTTCCCGGGCCCAGAATCGCCGTTCAACAAAATCCACATGCCCCATTGCCACCGTGATGTCCTGGGCGCTGGGGCTCGTGGTTTCTGACAGCTCTGTGCTACTCTCCGACTTCAGGCCCTCACGGCGGTGCCGTAGCCTCCTCGCCTGATTTCTCTGCATCTGCCTCAGGGAAAGGTGTATGATAAGCTGCGAGGCGTTGAGAACGGCCACAACTGCAGCGATGGTCGCAGCGGGATCCATGATCGCAGTGCTGTGGCGTCCGCGCTGTCACTGATCAAAAAGTGCGCGAACTGATTTCCCGCCGGCGCTTTCAGGGAGGGAGGGAGGGCGGTAGTGACTGACGGATGACGACAGTTACCCAAAAGCACCCTCGCCACATTTTTTTACCCAGAAGGCATTGGGGGCTCGACCCAGAATTCCAATGGGCAGCGGGGACTGCGGGAACTGTGGGATAGCTGCCCACAGTGCACTGCTTCCAATGTCGACACTTTCCCTGGTAGTGTGGACTGACAAAGTCGAATTACTGTCCTTAGTGTAGACACACACGTTCGACTTTCTAATATCGATTGCACATATTCGATTTAACTAAAATCGAACTACTCTCGTAGTGTAGACATACCCTCAGAAACTGGAACAGAGAGAGAAGCAGAGACAAAAGACAAGAAGGCCAAGCAAGCAGTAGCCTGTGAGCACAATATGACCCTGAAAAAAGCTAGAGAAAGCTTCTGGGTTTGTTGGCTAAAGAGGCTCCCTTTGTTCTTCATTTCTCCTGCATTCAGTGAAGCAGAAATTTGTGCATTTCTTGTAAATAAACAAGATTGCATCAAAGCAAATACCAGACTCCATCAATTTACACTTCCAACTGGAACATCCTCAGGCCCCGAACGTTGAGTAGCCATTAGAGTTGAAAAGGGGCAACACTATGATCATAATACTCAGTCTTTAATATTGCACTGAACTATTCTCTGTATCTCTTTTCCATGTGGACATTGTAACTATCTTGCATCATCCCTTTTAGCCTCTACAAAACCTTACCTCAACTGATGGCTGCAAACCTGCATTAATCCCAAAAGATGATGTTAATCTCTGTCCATTGTGGCTGTGGTCTGATTCTTCCATCTACTGATTGCCTTTTAGCAGTGGTCCTAGGTAGTAAGAGTTATTTGGCCATGGAGACCAAGCATAGCCAAGAGCAAATAGTCCCTGGTTGCATGCCAGCTTCCTGCCATAGCTAAAATGATTCACTGTTGACTGCCTAGGAGAGAATGCACTGATTGGTTTAACACTTCCTCACTCTGGAATTCTGAGCCAGTTTGATACGTCCAGTAGCTGTGATAGGGCTGGTTGGACTCTGTCCTACCTGGATCTCTGTATGAGGCTGCCAGCAGTGACATATTTATAAATGGGTTGTGCAAAAACAAAATAATTGATACCAAGATCTTGATGTGCACCTGGAGTACAGTCCATGCACATCAGCTTGCTGATGTATGGGCCTGGAGGCTGGTGGTATGCTACTGGGCACACGTATCATTTGCACTGGAGCAGCAGCATAGTTGTTAGCATAGACAGTTTCAGTACCTTTCCAAGCAAAAATGCTATAATTTAACTGGCTGCTGTGTCTGCCTAAAGCAGAGTATAGAGAACATCTGCTATTATGAGAATATTACTCAGCAGTTTAGGATTGTAGATTCCTTCCCCCAGTCTAGTCATACATTAAACTAAATTCTAAACACATTCAGCATGGAGTATGAAAAATCATGGCAATCAAAATAATCACATTGTTAGATTTTTATGTAGAACCATGAATGTGTCGCCCATTGATTTGGCTAGATGGAGGCATGTGCAATTTATGTGTATAATATAAATATGTGTATAAATTTATGTGTATAATATCTAAGTAGACTTGTGCGTCAGCAGAAATTGCTCCTCTTTGGAATTGTTTTGAGCTTCAGTAGAAATAAATGTGCTGGCACAATCCAAACTTGTGAGCTGTGAAATCACGGGTAGAATATCCTCTTAGAACAGTCCTAGGAGGAAGTGCTCAAGAAGAGAACATGTTCCATGGTCCTCCTTTGCCTGTCTCTCGTAAAATTGCGCATAAGAATGACTTGCTGATTCTCCCTTGATGTTACAAAACCAGGAGAAGAAACAAGTAATTGAGAGCATGTAATATTTCTTCTCAAGTCAGTATTTCGAAAAGACATTCATTTTGATCTTCCCAGTTGTCAGAGAAGGGTTTGATCATGCAAGGTGCTGAGAACCTTTGAATCCCTGAGTGCACTTGGCCTCTGACAGGATTAGGCCCAGAGAGAAAATGTCCACAGCTGTGCATGATCTGGATGAAACATTTATAGAAAGCAGCAATATCACTTCCTCAGAATCCTTCTCATGAGAGCCATCAAGAGGGTAAGAGGAGAAACATATGTCTATAAAACTGAGTAAAGGATGTTCTTGGCAGGGAGAGTTCACTGTCCAGTTGCCTTAGAAAACTGCCCTCTTTATGTGTTTATAATGGAAATGTCATAGCTCTGTGATTCTCACATTCAGAATTATTGTGGTACACACTGTCCATGAAGCTAACATATTTTTTCTACTAAGCTTGGCTGATAGATGTCTGTTCTGCTAAACCAGTGAAATTATAGCAGTGATTTTTCCCTGTCACGAGTATGGTGTAAAATAAGTTTAAAAAAAAAATGTTATTCAGCTTCTAACTGGCAAAGCAGTTTCAGAGTCTTCTGTATGTGTAGGATAATGAGCATTGCAGAGCTCAGAGAATGATAAATGTGTGAAATATGGGACAGCAATTAACTTAATGCAAAACAGCAGAGAAGCTAACTGGAAACATGAGGCCTGATTCTGTGCTACCTTGTATAGTCAACGACACCGGTGTAACATGGGTGTCAGGGCTGTAACCAGGGCGGAGTGAGTGGGGCAGCCACCCAGGGTGTAAAGCCATGGGGGTGGAAAAATGGAGTGGCGTGGGGGACATGTGGAGTCATGTGCCCCATAGTTTGAAAACCGTCACCTCCTGCTGAGAGCTAGCAGACGTGAAGCAGGTGGGAGCTGCCTGGCACGCTCAGGCCCCTGGATCTCCATGCTGGGGCACTGCCTGGCTGTGAAGCACTTTGAGATGTTCAAATGAAATGTTGCCATGTGAAGCAAGAACATTAGCCCTTTCAGTTTACATAGAAGGCGATAGTGGGAGCACAATGGTAGTGGGGGAGGAACTGGTGAATGAACCAAGTCTTTAGCAAGCAGTCTCAGTCCAAGAGAATTTGCCTTTGGGCTTAAATAATACTTGATGTGTGCATGTTTGCATGAGTATATGTGTGTGTGTGTGTGTGTATGTATGTATGTATGTGTATATATGTGTGTGTGTGTGTGTGTATATATATATATATTATATATATATAATTGTGTATGGGTGCAGATTCTCAATTACACTAAGGCCACTTTAGTCTTTTCTGGCAGTGTAAAAAGAGACTTATGACTAACTTTAATTTACATTACTCCCATTTTAAGGCTCCTTTAATGCTGTCAAAGGGGCCTTACTTTAAAAAAAAAAAAAAAAAAAAAAGACCCTTCCTGGTTTTCATCCAGGGATTTCCAAGTACCATTGTAAGCATTAACAAAGTAAACCTTGCAACTCCTGTCAGGCTGGTAAGTGTTATTGTTCCCATATTCCAGAGGATTAAATTGAGGCATACGAACGCTGCAATTTGCCCAGAACCACACAATAAATAATTGGCAGAGAGGGAATAGATCCCATAACACTTGTCTCCCAGTTACCCTTTCTGATCACTAGGCAACACTCCCTCCATAAGAAACTTATTTCCTACAGTATGAGTTTCTTTAAGAAATTTGGTACAATAGACCCAGGTGAAAAGCACATTATTGTTATAAATAGGAACAGATGAATGGAAATGTTCTGTCATTGCACCACAATGCAGTACTCTCAGATCTTGTTCTGCATTCCACTTCATGTACCCCACATTAGATAAGGTAGAGTGAACTATTTCAGATCAAAGATAAAGTGCTAAACACACATTTCAATAGCTAAATGCTCTCATGCAGTGATTCTCAAACTGAAGAGCACTTGCCTGGGAATCTGCAGAGAGCAGGCAGCTCACACGATGCTGGTACCTGCTTCTTGTTTCCAGGTTCTTCTAAAGGCTCTAAGCTCTTCATTGTGAGTAAGCAATCGATCTGAGGATAAACAAGAAGGAGCTGGCCTACTGCCTGTATTAGGGCCTGTTGCTATGGTCAGAAAGAGGAGTTGGTGAATAGGAATATGGTATTATCCCTTAATATAGTTTGTGAGCCCTAGTGACGCTCACCGTGTTCTATATTTTAGGAGTCTCCAGAGCCCTGTCAGAATAGCAGTGTGCATATGTAGCTGAACCTCACATTGTGTATATTCAGTAAACATACCAATTTGGACTCCACTTGTGTGTGGTTCCTTCATATTATTGTTGTGTACAAAGCAAAAGACACATCAAGGAGCCCCTCTTGGCCCCTAGCCTGGTGTTAGTATCCAGATATTTCTGGCATAGACATGGCCTCAGGGAGCAGAAGCACCACCACTGCTAGTGGGAGAGGAAGGGGAGCCAGCAACTGCTAGTGAGCAAACTCCTTGTAGGAGAGGCAGTGTCCAGTGGTGAATGGGACCAGGCTTCTGACAGCATGTGCAGGGGGAGCATGGGAGAAAGGAGCCAGATAGTCAGGTTGCATATGGAGGAGGAGCAGGTAGCAAGGTAATACATGCCAGGTAAACCATGCACTGGACAGCAGGTACAGAGGAGTGGGAAAGAAGGGGAACAGGAAGCCTGTATAGAGGAATAAGGGAGGACAGGAACAAAGAAGATGGGAGGGAGAGATTAAATGAAGAACCAAAGGAGGCCGTGCGAGTCATCAATTATTTTCAAGAAGGACAAAATGGTGGTTATGTTAAAGTTAAAATGTCTAAACACTTTGGGTGAAATCCTGGCCTCACTAAAGTCAATGGCAAAATTCCTGTTGACTTCAGTGAGGCCAGTATTTCACTCCCTTACTTTTCTTTGTAAGCGATGGTAATTGGAGCAGAGATATTTTGCAATCACATGTGGGATCTTGGGTGGGAGGAGAGGGGGCCAGTAGGACAAGCTGTGAAGATGTGGTCTCCATGGTTTAACATAGGGCTTCTCAATTTTTGTTAATACACAATAGACTGAAAATATGTGCTAGTATATGAACAATCAGGAAGAGAAAAATGCACTATGACCTTTTTCCTTATGGTTCCTGAGATGTTTGGTTCATAGGGTTTTTTGATGGTTCTTTGCAGATGCACTCACTTAACACATCTATGCCCATTCTGAATGCCACATGTAGCAACTGGGGGGGAACAATAGCAAACAGTAGTAAAGGTTAAAGATGAAAGACACTGTTAAAAGTTATGGATCCCTTTAGTAAGTGTGTATGAGTTATTGACAGAACTAAGAAATTTAAGCTGTAGCATGCCTAGTACATTCCAAAGGGTTCTAATTAAAGCAAATAAAGACTTTCAGCCTCCTTTGAAAGCAGTTACCAATTCCATCACAAGAAACAAGTGGACCCCACCAAAACAAAAGGCGGGGGATTTCAAATAGTTAAATGGATGTTCTGTGTGAATATACATCTCACAGGTTGTTTGGAAACTATTTGCCTGAAGTGAGTTTTCAACTATTGCCGTTTGTTATTCATGGCATGCTATTGGTCATTTAAGTCATTGGTGGTTCTTCTTAATTGGATGATTAAAATTCTTACTAACAGACAAAGGGAAACCAAAGAGATTTCAAAGTGGCACTTGACAAACACTTCTGACACCAGGTTTTGCCCAAATATGTAGTTGCCTGAGCATCAGTAAGACTTTCACTTTTTCCAGAAACATCCTTGCAGTTTAAAAGTCATGGGTATGAATGTTTGTGGAAAACGAATAAAAAGGATTGCAAATACTCAGTTCAAATTCCCAGTTCCCATCTGAAAAACTGTCCACAAATCCTTTTGGCAATATGTACCCAGTTCTATCTATGAACCTAAACTATCAAACATCTCTAACTTAACCAGAAGTCACAGGCTTGACACAGGAATTGCTGGGTGAAAGTCTATCACCTGTATTATACAGGTCATACTACATAATCAGAAGGGCCCCTGCTGGCCTTACAATCTGAAAATCTTGAACATTATGGATTCTGCTCTGATGTTATGCAATTCTTGTCCTCACGTGGTAGGAGGATATTCCAGGTTACAATTAATCTCTGGAGAGTACTTAGAGTAGGTAGGCTTGAGCCTGTTCCATTTTAATCCTATATACTGTGATCTTGACCCACTGCTATAAATTACCACTGATCATACATTTATTGTCATTTTCACCCACTCCCTTTTTTATGTCACCAGCCTCTCTGCTACTTTACTGTACATACTTTGGAGTCAGTTCAAACTGCACACTATCTGGTGGATTATTCAACCAACTAGTAAAGGGTACTTCAGTAGTCCTGCCATATACGCTATGTGGAGCATAGTTTCAATATGTCACAGTTGTTATGATTGTTTTAATCATTAGTAGTGTCAATCAACACCTTAGGATCCCAGTCCTGGTCCCTCATAAAGTGTGTCACGGAGTCTGCAGCTGTTATCATTTCTGTGTCTCCTCCACTCTCTGTGACACTAGAAGTGATATATTATAAAATCCAGGTGGACAAAATTCAGCCCTGGCATAAGTGGATGCAATTGCCACTGAAGTCCGTGAGAATTGCACCCACTTGCTGAGGGCTGAAGTTGACTGTTATGTATAATAAATTAAAACTAAACCTCCCCAAAAAAGTAAAGAGAAAATGTAGAACACAACTATGGGTCAGATCCAAATGGAGCGACTCCCACTGACTTCAATTGACTTTGGATCAGGCCCTATATTCTTGCCTGAAACAGCATAACTACACCAGTGATTTATTTGTAAATTTCCTAGAGGTGGGGACTAAGTTATATAAATATCTCCAAGCCATGGATGGAGTTAAATTGCATGTCTTAATATACTTAGCAAATGATAACACAACCCATGACTAAATATATAAGGAAGGTAGGGGAAAAGTACATTTCTTGGCTGGAAAGTTATTGAACATTTACGGCCAAAGATTGGATAGTTTCAAGAGGGGAATTTCCTTGACTCCCCCTCCTATAAATAAATCACTGAAATATGCTAAGGACTGTCTGGTTATGTAAGTGGATGAAAGATCAACATTTCTCAGATGTTGTACGGTACATATTCTCTAAAAGAGGAAACTAGCCTATTGAAATTGCAGATGTGCTTTTATTTTATTAAGGGCCTCTTTCGTTATGTGTAATCAATGACAGAAGCTGTAAAACCAACCTTTTTTATATTCTTTGGTAAATATTATGTAATAGTTGCAGCTATTTCTTTTGGACAAACTTGAGTCCCCTCTAAATTATACAGGTGCAAATCAGGAGTAACTCAGGGCTAGTCTACACTGGCAACGTTAAAGCGCTGCCGCGGCAACGCTTTAACATGGCTTATGTACTCACAGCAGAGCACTGGGAGAGAGCTCTCCCAGCACTCTTTATAAAAAAAAAAAAAAAAAAAACCACCTCCACCGCGCTCCCAGCACTGATGCACTGTCTACACTGATGCTTTACAGCACTGAAACTTGCAGCGCTCGGGGGTGTTTTTTCACACTCTTGAGTGAGAAAGTTGCAGTGCTGTAAAGTGCCAGTGTAGACATGCCCTCAGTTTGAAATCAGTAGAGTTACACTGGGGTGAAACTGGAATGAGAGGAAAATCAGGCCCTAGCAAATTAAATTCCAGGGGCAGCTCTGTCTAAATCATCCTAAATCGAATTCCTTTCAAATAAGAAGAGTTGGATTTACAAGTGTAATGAAATTGTAATATCTATGGATGAGTGACTTAGTGGAGTTCCACGTTTTATGAACCTTTCAAGCCATGAAACCATATGTTGTATAGACTACATTCAATTGTTAATTTTGTCTAACCATTAAAACTTGCAATTCTTGCCAATGATCTCTCATGAGCAATTTTACAAGTGTGACTAGGTGACCTTTTAAAAGCTTTAACTCATTGTAAAAATGTTTTGCTCATTTAAAAGTCTTCCCCGTGAGACATCTAGCAGCCTAAATACCTTCCAGCATTGGAACTGATTGTAAATTAACTGCTTGGGGTGTCTTTGTTTTGTTTTTTGTCCTGTGGCAGTAAGACCAAAGGGTGAGCATAGTCACCACCTAATCATTTGTGTTGGATAGGAAGTGAGGCGAACTCCATACCCATTGTCCTTTTCTGGTAGTGGGATAAAATGGGAGGCAAATCACAGCCTCTGATCTTTCTGCCGCTCTGATGTCCGCAAATTGGGGCCCTGCCTTTGCTTGGGTCCAAATCTTTATGCCACTGAAACAAATAACCGCTTGCTCAAGCAGTGATCAAATAAAGACAATTGCCCATTGCCGTTTGACTTTAGCGGCTATGTAATGAAAGTTTTGAGTATTTTTTTTGTTCTTCTGCAAAACAACCAGAGTTGTTTCAAATTTTGTAATATTAAAGTGTTTAGGCTTCAACTGAATAAGATTCAGTTCTAAAGACAGGGATTTTCCATCTTCTTTGCCTATTCTTACTGGTAAGTGTGTTCTTTGTGTGATAATCTGAGAGGGAGGAAGCAAGGCCCCGGTGCATTTGAAGTACAATGGAATGCAAAGTTGTTTATAATACCTGAAAATTAAATATACAGCTGGAAAAGTGACAGGATGGGCAGTCAGGCATTGGCCAGCACTGCAATACTGGGATTAGAGATGGGCTCAAGCTGTTAAATCCAGACCTGGATTTCAAACATCCCATAGTTCCTGGGCTTTTGGGTTCAAGGGTTTGGTTTGACCTATTATAAATATAGTGACCATTTGGAAAATACAGATCTAGATCTGGGTTTGGATTCTGAACACCTAGAAGAGGATGCTCAAATTCAGGGTTTCTTTTCTGGCCCACGTCTAGTCTGTATGGAATGAGACATGTGGTGCTGATTGCCAAGGTTGCAAGGTATGGGAGCGACAGCAGCCAAGCAATGGAGAATGAGGATGGGATTATCAGTGCCTTTGCTTGGAGCTGCTATTGCATTTTATCCAATGTGCAGCAGGGCAAAGATAAATAGGCGGTGGAGGAAGAGAA
The DNA here is from genome assembly GCF_002925995.2 of Terrapene triunguis. Classification (NCBI taxonomy): domain Eukaryota; kingdom Metazoa; phylum Chordata; order Testudines; family Emydidae; genus Terrapene; species Terrapene triunguis. Next base: position 8,591,898 of record NW_020664447.1, read on the forward strand.
CAAAGAGCAGTTAGCGAAGGCGAGAGCCTATGCTCCTCTTTTGTGGTCCTAGACAAGAGACAGAGTGTATAGTACATGCTGTTCTGTGCCTTTCCCCTTGGATCTCCCAGGTCACTGCACAGTAAGTGTTTCCTCTCTGTATTCTAAATTCCAAACGAGCTGGCTGCTTATTCTTATTGTAAGTGACACTGTGTGAATACGTTGTCATATTACCAATGAGAAATAGATATGTCAGGCTCAGTGACGTATGGAAAAATAAGTAGTTACACTGTAGTTGTTAGACTTTGTGATCCTGACAGATGTCACTGTGATGGACTAATCAGTGACCTCTTCATTATATGCAGTTGATTTTTATTCTTTACTTTGCAAAGCAGGTACTAGCAGTCAGAAAAAGGCAGCTCTCAGGACCAGCAAGGAAACGGGGTCTGTTTTCAGCAGAAGAGCAGCTGCTCAAGGGTGTTTCTAGGATAAGATCTGTATACAGTTGAGTTTGGTTGAAAATCAGGCATTCAGAACAGGGTGTCATCTGCTATCACCTTGCGACTGATGAAAGGAAGCAAATGGCAAGAATCTATAACAGAATAATGGATCGAGTGGTCAATGCTGAAGCGGTGAAGTTTGGAGTGTGCTACTGTGAAATTAATGGCTGATTAGAAAGTGGCATGTGCACTACACATGAGAGTATGTTCAGAAGAGATTTAGAGGCTAACAGGCAAAATCATATTTCTGTGATCAGTGGGAAATTATTTTTTTTCAGAGCATGAATGAATTGACCTTGGCACTTAGGAGTCTCCTTGAAAGTCAGTGGGACTTAGGTTCCTAAGTACTGAAGTCACTTTTGAAAATGAGATCAACATTTAGGAACTTGAGTGTCGTGAGTCAAAAATACTTCAAGAATTAGGAGCCTAAGTCCCATTGACTATCAAAGAGTCTCTTAAGTGTCAAGTTTGTTTTGCGGTGCTGGAGCCATGTTGTTTCCAGTATATTAGAGATTATCTCACCCACCTTCTCTCTCTCCTAAGTGTCAAGGTCACTTTTGAAAATGGGACCTTGTCATCTATATCAATTAGACCTGGCAACGCTGAGTTGAACAACACCAAAATACCTTTAAAAATCTGGCCCTTAGGTGCCTATGTCTCTTTGAAAATAGGACTTTGATTCTGCACTTTTGAAAATTTTACACCTAGGCTCTTTGAGTCAGGGACAGTCTTTATTTTGTGTCTTGTACAGCTTGAACACATAGTCAATATATTTCTCAGGTCTGCTGTGTTGGCTAACATGTAAAATACAGTAAGTGAACTTCACGTACACCAGCAATAAGAACTGTGAAAACTGTAGTGACCTAGAATTACAACCAATTGGTTTTCTCTGGTATGATGCTATTATATGTGTACTGTATTAGCTAGATATCAGCTAGGGGAGCATGCAATAATTTACGGTTCTGCCATTTGTCTTGAATTGGCTGTTTATTTTTTCTGTGAGAATTCAGAAAATATTTAGCAACAAAGACCTCAGTAACTTTAGGTTTATGAAGGTATCATGCTTGGTTAAATTTGGAAAATTTAGTTGTGCCCAGTAAACGCTTTATGGCTGGATTAATGAGTAACCTCCACTTTAATTAGTCAATTGCTGGTCTCCCACAGCGTTATTTTCTTCTTTCCCCCTATAAAACCTCTTCCCATCTTTACTTGGTCACTTACAGCCTCAAAATGCCAGTAGCCCTAGGCGAGGTGCTTTTATTCATGATTGGGATAGTTTGTCTTAGAGAAGGAAACTCCGTGCCACTGCGTCTACAAAAAGGTAGGATCAAAATTTAATCATTTTCTAAAGGCAAAAGCCCAGCTTCTCAGATTGTTTTACATCATCTAGCTCCATGGAAGTAAAGGAGTTACACTAATTTATACCAGTTGAGAATCTGACCCTAGGTCATGTCTGTCCACAGCAGAGGTTTTCAAACTGTTGGGTGTGCCCCCCTAAAGGGACACAGAGGGACATTGGGGTGACAAGCGGCAACGCCAGGTGGCTTGGGCTTCAGCTCAGGCTTCAGCCCGGCGTGGCAGGGCTCGGAGAGGGAACGCCACCTCCACCCTGTGACTAATCTCTTTTTGTGTGGTTGAGGGGGGAACGCAACCAAAAATTGTAACTCAAAGGCGGGGGCTCAGCTCAAAAAGTTTGAAAACCGCTGGTCTACAGTATGAGGTTTAATCCACCCCTTTTGTTATGTAACTGCATGTCTATGAGTGGACACGTGAGAATAAAAGTTTTTTTTTCAGTTTAGCTTAATTCTTCCTTTAACAAGCTGAACTAAATCAAAATAAGACCTTCACAGGTTTGCACCAAAATAACAAAAGCTGTGGATTAAAACCGATGTCGTTATTTCGATGCCAATTGTATGTTACCAACCCAAAGTCTTTACTTCAGTTGAAATGAAATGACTTGGACTAGCTCCTCTTTTAAATTGTCTTGTATTTTAAAATCCCAGAGTGTAGTCCATTTGGACCAATTTTGAAAAAAAAAATCCTGAATATTCCTAATTATTTCATTTATGTAGATTATTTGTTTCACTTTTTATATGGGTGTCAAGACACAAGCCACTGTTGGAAATGTCTCTCCAGCCACACCGGGTAGAAATATAATGACTAATCTGGATTGTTTTCACAACTGTGTCCAATTTAATCACACTTCATGATTTTTTAATTGCTGTTTGGTTTAGGAATCATTATTAGAAGTGTTAACAGTCATGTTGTGGATTTCCATCAGTCTCTTATTGTATAATGCAAAAATATGCCTGTGGTCAGCTGGGTCTGATTTCAATTACAGTCTGAGAATCCAGAGAAACTCCAATGCAGTAAATCCATCTGAGATCAGGCCAATTGTATTTTTTTGTGATCTCAACTTCACTTGTGCAAAAGGGTAAATTAAATTTCAGGCTTGACTCACTGAGGCAGCAATATAATTGTTGTTTTGTAAAATGTGTGTGTGTGTGTGTGTGTGTGTGTGTGTGTGTGTAGACAAAATATTCTGATAGCAATGGGACTAAGTTTTATTGGTGGCGGAGTGCCAAAGCTCGTAGCAAACCATCCAGTTCTGGCAGATGCTTGCAAAGCTGAACTAGTGAAAAGGGAAATTTTGGAGTTGCATTGCTCAAACCCAGCAAATTACCCATAGTTCCACTGTTGTTGCTTTTTTATTTTAATGTTTTCACGCACATTGAAGTCAAAAGTGTCCCTGGAGCATTTTATTACAAACACGGCCAGCTACTCTTGGTATCCTAAATAATGGCACATTTTATTACTGCAGCATTCTGCCACACAAGTGGTTGCATTACAGAGATAGGTGAGAGAACCCAATATACATGGTCTGTTAAGGGCTTTGGAGACTTTTTTGACTTCACTGAAAATTTTCACACAGTTTCAAATAGAAAAGCAAAAATGGGAATTATGGGTAATATGCTGGGTTTGGAAAATGCATCAAAACAATGCCCTTTTCATTAATACAGATTGCAAGTAGTTACTGAAGTTGGAAGGATTGCATTTAGCTTTGCAATAAACCTCTATAAACTCAGTATTATTGCTGTAAATGTTTTTCTGTACCACACATTTAAAAAATATAAATATATCTCTGCCTCAGAGAGCCGAGCTGAGTAGCACTGGTATTGACTTCAGTGGGAGCAGAGTTAGTTAGGCCAGTGCTGAATGCTTTTGAAAAGTCCACCCATAAATTGTTGATTATCAAAGCCTATGTAGTGGGTAGGTCAACCCCATTTGTTCAAAATGTTTTGAAGGATGCAAAAAAGTTTGGCTAAATACATGGTCCAATAATTGAGGGAGTTAGTGGAACAGTGATTCATTCCCAAAATTTGTATAAAAGGGAATTTCAGATTAAAGGGGTTTTAAGTGTTCCTAAATATATTTTTCCTTGTTTGCCTCCTAATATTTGTTCATGGTAGAAAAAAAGTCATATTAGTAAAAATAAAACATGAGAACACCCAAATGGAGAGCTCCTGAAGTATGTAAACAGTTGCTCTTGGCTGGTCTAAAACAGGTTCTCTACATTAGTGATTGCCTTCAGATCTCAGAACATATAGCAGTGGGGTGAGTCACTGGTCTGTTGCATGAAGTACTTAGAGATAGAGCTGGTTTTACATGAAGGGGCACACACCTGTCAGGGATGCACTAGGTTTACATGGTCCTGCTTCAGCACAGGGGTGGCTGAAGTAGATGACTTCTCGGGGTCCCTTCAAGCCCCACATTTCTATGATTCTATAAGCTATGACACCAATTGCACGTTAAAGCAATTCTGTCAGACTTTTGCTCCACTGCTTCCCTCCATTAATTAGCTAATAAAGTGCACTTTGCTGGTGGCAAATACAAGAATGCAAGACAAATACTGAGACTCTAGTCTTGCAGCCTGAGCTGTACTCCTGCATTTCAGCAGAGTCCCACTGAAGTCAATAAGGCTCTGGACAGGTGAAGTAGTCCACCAGTGTGAAACTGATTGCAGGATCAGGCTTGAAGATGGGTTCACTTTGTCTCACGGGGTGTAGAAATGGGTCCCCATCTTCCCTCTATCATGAATGACCCCATAAAATGCTTATAATCTGAAAAACAGGGAGTGCAGCTATTGGAGGAAAAGATGGGAAAGCCTAAAAATGGCTTCATAGTGTAAAAAAAAAATACAGATCCGCCCTCCCCTCCCAAAGTGAAGGAAGCTGATGACACTACTCAGAAACACAGAGCAGAGCAAACAGACATCTCACAATATCAGTGTCCCATGACATATTAGAACATATCAAAACTGTTCCCTGGATTTGTGAGTGCTTCAACGCAGGGCTGGAGAAATGCAGCACTGGAGCAGCTTTTATCACCTTGAAAGCTGAAGTTTCTTTCTGACTGTGCAGGTACAAAAAATGGAGAACCTGAGGCCTGGTCTACACTAGGACATTAGGGGGAAAATCCACACTCCTGAGCGATGCAGTTAAACCGATCTAACTCCTGGTGTAGACAGCACTAGGTCAACAGGAGATTCTCCCATCAACCTAGGTACCGCTTCTAGGAGAGGTGGGTTACCTACACCGACAAGAGAGCCTCTCCTGTTGGCATAGGTAGCGACTTCACTGAAGCGCTACAGTGGTGCAGCTGCAGTATTTTAGATCCAGAATAAAAAGGCAATGAGGAAACACAGAATTATTCCTGATCCTATAGAGACCAAGCACATTAATGAGTGTTCAGTGGGAGTTGATTGTATGAGAGGACTACAGGATTGGGCCCTTATATGTCTCCTACATGATTCTGCCCCTGAATGTCTGCATGCTTGTTGGTATTGAAATCTTTGATGCTAGAGAGTCAAGAACAGAATGATGCACGCAAGCTCATTTTCTTTCTCTCTTTTCTTTTATTTGATTTGGTTTTGGTACCGTTCAGATTCTAGGTGTGGACAGAAGCCACATGAAATGAAGCCATGGAATAATTTCAACCATCTCACTCGCATTGTTGGTGGGAACCAGGTGAAACAAGGCTCGCATCCGTGGCAGGTTAGCACAAGGGAATGCGGTTTTATCCTGTGCCACTTTGGGAACAAAGGCCCAACTTTTCATAGATGTAACAAAAGCAGCAAGGCAGGGGTACTTTGTGCTCATTGGCACATCTGGTGCTCTATTGTTGAGTTCCATGCTGCTGCTTTTAGCAAGAGCAGTGAAGCAGACAGAAGGCAGGAATAATTTCCACTCTCTCCAAGTTCCTAGAAACTTTTGTTATGTTTATTATTGGGTCTTAAAGGGAGTCTGTAGCTGGTCTGTTATAAATAGGGATGGGTGAATTTGTTTGGAAAATAAAAGAACCATCACATACCTCCGGAGAATGTAGTGATTGGGAAGAGGGTGGTGCCTTGTACTGTTTGGTGGTCTGAGACCGCAAACTCATTTCACACAGGACACCAAACAGCTGTGAAGGCTTCTGGCAACCTGTCTGAATTAGGATCAGTAATATATAGAGTCTAAACAACCCAGTCCCCTGCTGAATATGTCCGTCTTTTTGCCTCTGTGAAATATATATAATTTGTAGTCATGTCACAAAATTGTTTGGAGATAAAACTAGACACCTACTGGGGCTCAATGGGAGTTCTAAGAGCTGAGGACACCAAACCCCACCCAAATGCCAAGAAGTATTGTTGAATTTTCTTAAGCAGTGTTAACTGTAATGTGCTGAAGGCTTTGAGAATGCTCTCTCTCCTAGATTAGATCAGATGTACAGATTTTTACATGACAGGCATTCTTTATGATGCAGGTTTCCTTGAAACGATGGCAAAGGCATTTCTGTGGAGGCACCATTGTTTCTGCTCAATGGGTGGTCACGGCAGCTCACTGTGTTTTAGACAGGTATGGATGAGAAATTTCACTACAGGGCTGCAAGTGAAGAAAAGTATTGCTAGTAAAAGTGCTTGCGCTATGACATTTGTCTGTGGAAATTGTTTACAGACCCCAATAACCTTTCCATCTGAAAAATACTGGTTGCAAATTGAATTTTTATTGGGCGGGTGGGGTGTGTGTGTGTGTGTGGAAAAGACCTCATAAAAGTTCACAAGCAATTTAAAAGAGGAAAATAGACCCAAAGAGTAGTAAGGAGCAGCTATGTTGTTCAGGGGTGGGAATGTACCTCCAGTAATACCAATGGAGTGTAATACTTCTGTAAAGGTTACTTAGAAGCAGCATAATGCAAGACACTAAGGGCTCAGTCCTGCCTCATTGCATGCCACAAACTTCCAGTGAAATAACCGGGAATTTTGAAATGCAGGATCAGGCTCTTCAAAAGAAACAGACCTTAACAAAAACTGGAATCTTGCTGGATGAAAGATGTCCAATAAAATCCAGGGTGCTAATGGAAGAGAGCTAGAGACTCAGTGGGTGGCACTCTTACCTCTGAGTACAAACTGGGTCCCATTATAGCACCAGGGAGTACACTGCTGCTGGAGAGTCTCTTTGCAATTAGCAATGATTGATACCCTTGACCTAGCCTCCCGTGGTATGACACATCCTGGGGGAGCCCAGGGTTATGAGGCTCCTCGCTATAACCTGCCCTTAGCATGAGGAAGCCTTGTCTATGCCTGTTGTAGGTCAGTTCCCCATTTCCATGGACAACACAAGCACTTTCTCCTCTTTAAGCCTTGCAGGCTCCATTGTCACTCTATAGATTAGCGACTGGCACACTCCAACCCTTGAGCCCACCAAGCATCTCTCTGGAGTGTCTAGCTCTGGTCCACTGACTGCATACTTGCAGTAGTCACAGATTTGCTGCTTCCAAAGAAGCAGCATGCTCCAGCTTGCCAGTTCCTCCTCAGATCACCACTCCACCTAACACACAGCGCTTAGATATGTGTATTGTGAAATCAAGGATGAGGTTATTTAACAAAGCACAGAGATTCGGGTAGTACCAAAAAGAAGTATTGGAAACAAATGGTTATATAAAATAACACACATTCTAGAGCCTACACATAATTATGTCTTGTAGAGTATTGAGCACCCAAAATCCTTGCAGCACTTTACAGCCCAGCTTGGCTGTGGCCTTCTCTGAGACAAGCACGCTGTCAGCTTGTCTCCTAGGTGACAGACCTAGTATGTTCCTTTGCACTCCAAGTAGGGTGACTAGATCACAGGGATGAAATATCGGGATGCGGGGTTCCCCGGGGCTTTGGGCTGGGCAGCGGGCGGGAGCCGGGGCTTTTCCTGGCCCTGTGGAGCCTCCCGTCCCCCGGCCCACCCTGGGCACATGCGGCGCGTCCCGCCAACGGCGGGGAAGTTTATGGGTTCTGGGGACCCCGGCCGGCTCCTTGCCCCTGTCCGCCGGCCGCCCCGCCTGGGACAAGTCTCGCCCCCGCAGCCCCTCTCCGCCGCATGTCTCTGGTGGCCCACGCTCCCGGGCCGCGCCGCCCACTCGGGCCAGAGCCAGCCCCGGCTGCTGCCTGCACGCAGCCCGGGCCATGCCCAGCTAGCCCCCGGCAGCCGCGGCAACTTTTCCTTCCCCTCCCGTGCTCCTGGTAGATGCCCGACCCTCCTCCCTCCATCCCCCCTCCACACATCCCTTCTCCTAACCTCCTCCCTCCATCCCCCTCACATCCCACGCAGCACCGCACGCTGGTGTCCGGCGGCCTCCCTCCAGCGCTTGCGCAGCTGCCATACAGCTGATCAGCGGCACGCAAGCCTGGGAGGGAGGGGAATGCGGGCTGCGTGCTTGGGGAAGAGGCGGGGCCAGGGCGGGGATTTTGGGAGGGATCCAATGGGGGAAGGAGGGGGCGGAGTCGGGG
>NW_020664447.1:8600295-8628128 GCF_002925995.2 Terrapene triunguis
CTGGCGGGGAGCCCCGCACCTCTCCCGCTCGGCTGCACTCCAGCGGCCCCTTCCCGGTGGGGGGGGCGAGCCGCTGGGGCGCGGCCGGGCGGGAGAGGCACGGGGCTCCCGGCAGCGGCGGGGAAGTTTATGGGTTCCGGGGACCCCAGCCGGCTCCTTGCCCCTGTCCGCCGGCCGCCCCGCCTGGGACAAGTCTCGCCCCCGCAGCCCCTCTCCGCTGCATGTCTCCGGCGGCCCACGCCCCCAGGCCGCACCGCCCACCCGGGCCAGAGCCAGCCCCGGCTGCTGCCTGCTCGCAGCCCGGGCCATGCCCAGCTAGCCCCCGGCAGCCGCGGCAACTTTTCCTTCCCCTCCCGCGCTCCTGGTAGATGCCTGACCCTCCTCCCTCCATCCCCGCTCCACACATCCCTCCTCCCTCCATCCCCGCTCCACACATCCCTCCTCCTAACCTCCTCCCTTCATCCCCCTCACATCCCACGCAGCACTGCACGCTGGTGTCCAGCGGCCTCCCTCCAGCGCTTGCGCAGCTGCCATACAGCTGATCAGCGGCGCGCAAGCCTAGGAGGGAGGGGAATGAGGGCTGCGTGCTTGGGGAAGAGGCGGGGATTTTGGGAGGGATCCAATGGGGGAAGGAGGGGGCGGAGTCGGGGTGGGAGGGGGGCGTGAGTGCCGGAGCGGAGGGCAAATGTGCTTTTTTGTCCAGTGTCCCGACTGAACATCGGTCGGGACGTGGGACAAAGAAGCAAATATCGGGACAGTCCCGATAAAATCGGGACGTCTGGTCACCCTAACTCCAAGATATACCAGAACAACCCTTAGTCTTTTATTCATAAGTAGGGAATTCCCCTGCTGTTTGTTTCCTCTCTTGTTGATTTTTGCAGTCTTAGGGTATGTCTACACTGCCCTCGTTACAGCGTGGCCGTGGCAGCGCTGTGACATGGGCAGTGTAGTCACGCTTTATCGCTGGGTCAGAGCTCTCCTGGCGATAAAAAATAACCACCCCGAGCAAGGGGTGGTAGCTTTATTGCCGGGAGCCATGCTCCCGGTGATAAAGCGCTGTCTATACTGGCGCTTTTCAGCGCTAAAACTTTTGTTGCTCAGGGGGGTGTTTTTTCACAGCCTTACTTAGCTGAGTATGCAAATAGGCGTACATTGTGAGGCATACAATACACACTACCCAAATGGCCAAACAGGGAGATAAATGTCTGTTACCTCCTGCCTGAAAGGAACATTTCTGAGGTATGTCACCTCCTGGTGACCTGCCTTCAAGACCTTAAGAACATAATTTTCAGTATAAATACATAACTCCTTAATTATCTATCCATACATGTCACAATGATGATTATGAGCTACTGGCTCTCGGTAGAGACCTTACATACTACCTTTCGGTGAACTATTCTGAATCTATCCGAATCAAGGGATCCCTGTAAAAATGTATATGCTCCCTGTGTCCTCTGCCAGTTGGCATCAAGGGGCCCCTGGGTCACACATAGTAATTAAAGATCCCACAGCAGGGAGCAGAGCTGAGGGGAGAGGTAGGAGCTGAATTAGCCTCAGTTTCTGTCCGTGGGCTTGAGCCCTATGAAGTAGCACTTTCATTAAGAAATCAGAAAGCTAACGATGCTTATCAATGTATAACAGTTACTTTTAAAAATTTAGGAATGACTCATATTACTGAGCAGATTCATCAAAGGGATGGGGGTTCAGTTTTGAACGTTAATAAGAAAATGCCTTGTCTGGTTACTACCTGTAAATAATTTTAACAAATTAGGCTGGGATTTTCAGAGGCATCTAAGGGAGTTAGGTGCTAACTTTCCACAGAATTGGCACCTAACTCCTTTAGGCGCCTTTGTACATCCCAGCATAAGGAGATGAAAACTGAATTTCTCTATAGAAAACCAGCACTTCCTAACTACTGAAGTATGCAGTAGTTTTGTGTAACTACTGTACTGCATTGCTAATTTCATTGACATCTAGGATGGAATCCACTTCTTTGCAGAGAGCCAGCACTGGGATGATATACCACTTAATGGCATATATGTCCTCACAATAGAGTCCAAATGGGAATTAAATAGTGTGTAGGCAGTGCTTTCCTCTGCACAGTGGTGAATTTCACCCTTACTGTTAGGACACAGAACTGGGAATATTGTGATCTGGGTTCTAGTCCTGATTCTGCCACTGACTCACTGGATGATCTTGGGGAAGTCACAAGTTAATTTCTCTGTGCCTTAGTTTTCCCATCTGAAAAAAAATCATGATCTAATGTTGAGAGCACAGGGCTAGGAATAAGGAAGTTCCTGGGTCTGCCACTGACTTGCTGTTTTGCTTGAGCAAGTCACTACTGTGTGCCTCAGTTTCCCCATCTTTGCTTACTTCACATGGGTGTTGTGAGGATAATCTATTAATGTTTGTAAAGTGCTTTAAGATCTGTGGATGGGAAGTGCTACATAATGGCAGTCCTTATCAAAGTTGTATGTTATAAAGACTGAGGGGATGTCTACACTGCAATTGGAGGTGTGACTACAGCATGTGTAGACATAGCTGGATTAAAGCTAGCTCAGGTATTTTCAATACCAACAGCAGTCAATCTGCAACAGCACGGGCCTCAGCATGGGCTGTACAAGCCCACTCAGGATGCTGAGTATTTACTCAGACAGCTAGCCCATGCTGAAGTCCATGCTTTACTGCTACCTAAAGTAAAGCTAGCTTGGAAGTGTCTGCACATGCTGCAATCACACCTCTGATTGCAGTACAGACATGCCTAAGAATACCTGTATTTTTCATTGTCGTATTTTTCTACGTTTACTCTTTAAACGTTTACTTTCTCCCCTACAGACACTTACGCGATTACCTGAACATCACTGCCGGAGAACATGATTTAAGTCTCATGGACGAAGGAGAGCAGACACTACCAGTTAAAGCCATCATTAAACACCCAAATTTCAACCCCAAAAGACCAATGAATTATGATATTGCCCTTGTGATGCTGGATGGTGCTTTCAACTTTAGTAAGGCCACAATTCTATACAATAGTTTGCAATTATAAGTATCAAGCTCACAGACCTCCCTGTTAAACATTCTTGTTAAAGCATAACTCCTAAGAAGAAATAGTTTATGCATAATTTTAAATGCATTTCTTCACAGAAACAATAATTGTACCATAATATATGCAGCATAATGGAGACAGAGAAAAAAGAACACATCAATGTGCATGGCCTTTGTGTTTTGGAGAAAGAGTAATTAAAGGTCTGGAGGCAAGTCAGAAAAATAACTGAGTTGAATAGACTTATTCACATGGAGCAGAACCTTGAAGAATAGGGTATTACTCATTGGGAGTACAGGTGTTAGAATTTGGCCCTAAGTATTTAACTGAAATGCTTGTGCTGAAAAGAAATTAGGTTTGTGTGTCCACAGAGTGGCACTCCCAGTATGTTCCAGCAGGGCCAGATTAAGGCAATTCAGGACCCTAGACAGTGGTGCTGGAACAATTTGTATAGAGGGGGTGCTGAAACTGTAAACCCTGTATATAATGAAAACCATGTCAAGCCGGGGGTGTGGTAGCACCCCTAATTCCACCACCTATGGCCCTAGACATAACATAACATGGGCCATTTCTATGGCCCTGCTACCATGTCATCACCCCACTAACCACTTTCAGTAGAGGTGATTGGAGTTCCCCTCTCCTTCCCATAGAGGCAGAGGAAGGACATGGAGTTCTTTGTAACCCCAGTAGTGACAGCATGGACCCACCTCCATTTGGGAGTAGGAAACAGAGGCAGGGACAGCAGCTTGCATTCGTTCTTTCAGTACTTACTTCAGCAGTCAGGGTTGGCGAGCTGGGCCCACTGCACTCTCTCATCTTACACAGGGATGTCTCCTGGAGTAGTGTTGACAGTGCCCTCTGGAGCAGTGTGTCTTGGTGTTAACACCACATTGAAATGTATGAGCCAGTTCTCTCTCTCAGATCTATTGTTTCAGGTTCTCTGCAGACTCAGGCCTGGTCTACACTACGACTTTAATTCGGATTTAGCTGCGTTAATCCGAATTAACCCTTCACCCGTCCACACTACAGAGCCAGTTAATTCGAATTAAAGGGCACTTAAAATCGATTTCTGTACTCCACCTTGACGAGCGGAGTAGCGCCAAAATCGATTTTGTTAATTCGAATTAGGGTTAGTGTGGCCGCACACCACCGAATTAATGTGGTTAAATTAATGGGGTAGTGTGGCCGCACACCACCGAATTAATGTGGTTAAAAACCGAATTAATGTGCTTAGTGTGGCCGCGCACAATCGAATTTATACAACCTGTTTCCCAAATTCGAATTATCTAAATTCGGATTAATCCCGTAGTGTAGACATACCCTCAGGCACGCATTACTGTGTTGTTTACACTTGGTTCACATTTGCATGGTTTCCTTTGCAACCATGAGGACCAGATTATTTTTTTAATAGGAAAATTTAGATTCTGTTATAGACAGAGGAGCCGAGGGCCTGGGTCTATAATACCTATGATTTAATCTGGTCTAACAAATGGCAACACAGTGAACCAATGAATTCTCAGGTTAAAAGAATACATTCATCCAATAAAGCACCAGGAAAGAAGGTAACCTCCTCAGAGCTGCTTTGAAAAACAGGCATTGGTTATCATACTCTGAGGGCATGAATGAATTTCCAGCAGCTTGTAACAGGTGTCTTTTTCAGATTAACCCTCTGATAGATGTCACAATAAACTACAGTGCTATTTTATTTAAAGGATTAGTTGAGAAGTAAAACAAAGTTTATGTTCTTAAGCTCTTCTTTCAAATGTTTAATAAGAAATTCCATGTATATTCATGGTAGGTTCATCAGTTTTGCCAGCCTGCCTTCCTGATGTGGGTGAAAAGTTTGATCCGGGAGATGTTTGTACCACTTGTGGTTGGGGCCGTCTAAAAGAGAGTAAGCCACTGAAGTAACTTTTTAATTTTCTTAGTACTGCTTATAAGCTCCTTTATTTTATTTTCTATTTAGATGTTTAGCGGTTTGTGCAGCCCATCAGATCTACAGACCAGACAAATGGTGTAAAGTGTGTGTGTGTGTGTGTGTGAGAGAGAGAGAGAGTTCTTTTAACTGGGATTCTATTGCAAAGCCTTATACATTTTTCTGACTCTTCAGTTTTGTAACATATTAGGTTGGGTCAGCTTGTATCTGAAAGTCAGAACACAGACAATTTAGGCATCTAGGCCACAAGTGGGCCAGGAAGAAAACAGCAGCTATGAATCAGAATTGGAACCTCAAAACAGGGCTTAAGTGGTACAATGGCTTTATGTGGCACCTCTACACTGTGCACAAGAGTAAATTTCACCCTGAATGTATTACAGAAATCTGAAGAACCGGTAGTTTGCCAAAGGAGGTTGTGGAAGCAGGCGGTATAAACTCAAGTCCTACTACATATCCAAGTAGTTTATTTTGAACATTTGGACTTTTCTTTTAGTTCAACTGTCTGAGGGTGGAATAGTTTTGCCTTTTCTGTAAAGGTGAACTGAGTTTCTTTCTATATGTATCAATAAGGGTTTTATAACAAACTTAAAATACATCTGTGGTATATATGAAAATCTTGACATCAGGAGTTGTATTTCATAGTTACAAAAATGATCCAATTTCATAGGGTGAAAAAGTCTGGAGGAGGTTTTGCATGAAAACAGGACTTTTTTGGGGGGGAAACAAGCTAATTTTTGTTTTAAGTGGTCTCTTTTTAATGAAAACATGTTTTCTAAGGCTCCTATCCTGCAATGGCCTCTGCATGGGCAGATCCCAGTGCCTGCACAGATGTCACTACTGGATGGGGCCTACATTTTCAAATCAAGACAGTTGCAGCCAAAGATCAATATTTGAATTGAAATATATACACCCACATAAAACTTCACACATTCATATACACAATGGCTGTTTCTCAAAATACAACATTTAGAAGATGAAACTTCACCAAAAAAACAAACAAAAACTATCATTATCCACTGAACTTTCAGTTCACCTTTCAGTATGTCTAGCAAACTAGTTTCCTTATTTTTTCTTTAATCTTTTTTAGATGGAATCCTCCCTCAGGTCTTGCATGAAGTAGACTTGCCAATCATAGACCACAAGGAATGTTCTAGAGCTTTGTCAACCTTACGGAATCCGATCCGAGGAGACACTTTAATGTGTGCTGGATTTCCAGATGGAGGAAAGGATGCATGCCAGGTTGGTGAAACAGATAGCCTTGCAGACCATGCTGTAGCTCACATTTGTGTGTGTCTGTGTTTGAGTGAATAGACATACTCTATAATACGATAGGCGGTGTAATCCATTTGATATTTTTAACTCTTCAAGGATGGCCAATATAATCCACTTATGACTTCACTCCATTTTATTCTCACATCCCTTGTGGTATGGGTTCCTCAAAATTACTTAGGGTTTGGAGAACCTTTCAGGTTAGCCTTTTGGAACATGTCCCAGTGCAATAACACTTGGAACTTCTCATATTCAGAACACTTCATAAGCATTAACTAATGAAGCCTCATAATACCCCAGGGAGGTAAGTAACAAAGTGGTGCTCTGACTATCAAGAAGGAAAAACTGAGACGTGGAAGTTAAATGACACACTCCTGGCCACAGAGGGAGTCAGTATCAGAACCAGAACTAGAATTCAAGAGTTCCTCGCTTCAGTCCTGTGCTAAGGCCATAACTCAACCCACTCTGGCACTAAAAATGTGGACATGCATCTTGGAGGCAGGGAACATGTTTGTCTATCTGTTTTTTTCCTCCCTCCCACAATGATCCTGACTAAATACAGCAAGCCCAGCTTTGGAGGCACAGTCTTATTTCCTTGGTTGTCTTAAAGGGACATGCCCTAAAATAGCAGGGGGATTACTCCTGTACAAAATACAGCTGGATTTTTTCTGGAATCATCCAGTGGGAGTTCATATTTGCTTAGTCACATACATGCTTTATATTAAGATGGGTTACCTTTATTATAGGGTGATTCTGGAGGCCCTCTTTTGTGTAGGCGTAAGCATGGTGCCTGGACTCTAGCTGGGGTGACCTCCTGGGGTATGGGATGTGCTCGGAGCTGGAATGATAACATGAGGAAAAAGTATGATCAGAGAGGATCGCCAGGGGTTTTCACAGATCTCCGTAAGGTGCTCTCCTGGATTCAAGAAAACGTCAATACTGGTAATAAAACCTCCACAAATACTTTAATAATATGTAGGAGTAATGACTTCCTGGTGTGTGCTTCATGGCTCCAAATTTTTCTTTTCTTTTTTAAGCTTTGCTTCATAGCAAATAACTATTATGGATTTCATTATGTGTCTAGCTGGACAGCACTCCGATTGCTGATCGAATAGAAAGGTCATTGTTTAGAACTGTTGCAAATGGTGACTATTTTATTATCATTTTATTTTATCTTCACCCTGGACAACCATTGAGTTTCAAGGATTGAATTCAGTTAGTGTGTTAAAATGGAACTTTCATTCATTTACATTTTCATTCATTCACAGCAGAATATTGGTGATCTCTTGGGCCCAAACCTGCACTTCCTGAAGTCAATGGGAGCTTTTCCTGAGAGAGCTGTGCTGGGTCAGGCGTTGTAACTGTATGGAGACGTCCATACTCGCATGAGTTCTCCACCTCTCACACATGTTCCCCCGCTGTGCACAGAGGGTGAAATTCATTCTTTTGCAGAGGGTCAGCATGAGGATTATTCACCACTTCTAAATTAATGGGGATGATGACTTAAATGGTGCATAGGCTTTTTGCTGTCACTCTACACAAGGGTGAATTTTACTCAAAGAGCAGTTATAAGTTGAGCTAATATTTTCTTCAAATTTGGGCTATTTTCTTTAAATGGGATCAAGGATTGTGGGAGTATGAGTGGAGACAAATATGCAATAGCTGAGATTCACATGTACTGGCTGGAAAATGTTTTTTTCCACAGAATATTTAAACAAAAATTAAAAAAAAAAAAGTTTTTAGTGAAAATGTCACTGGAAAGTTTCAACTTCTGATTGAAAAACTGAAATATAAAAAACTGAAATCAAATAAAAAAAACAAACATTTTGTTTTCAGGGTTTTGGTGTCCAATGAAAAATTGAAATGTCTTGAGGAAAGCACCTGCTTTCCATGCAGATTTTCAATTAATTGAAATTCCAATTTTCCATCAAGAAAAGGTTTGAGTGGAAAAATTTTTATCAGCCCTATTCATATACTGTTTTTCTTTATTACTTATTTTGGTTATTCTGCTTAAATTATTTGGAAATAACCTAGCTCGACATAAAAAGGGGTGCTTTAGAAGCAGCCCATAAAATATCATAAATTCCATTTGCACCCACCTTACGGCCCCTTCACAATGTCAGATAGTACAACTGAGCATCCGGCCCAGAATGTCATTTTTATGACCCTACCAGCCAGATTCTGCCCCCAGGTTCTGCTAAGCAGTACCTTACTCCACAAGTAATCACATTCAACTCAATGGGACTACTCAGAATAGGATGCTACTCTACTTGATTAAGGACTTGTCTGCATATGAGTTATTCTGGAATAGCTATTCCAGAATAACTCTGTGTGTGGACACACTTTCTTATTCCAGAATGAGTGCCTTTTTCTGAACTAGCTTAATCCACTTGAAAATAGATTAAACTAAACAGATAAAAAGTGCTGTTATTCCAGAATAAGTGTGTCCACATATGGAGTTATTCTGGAATACCTATTTTAAAATTCACACCCCCATCTTATTCCAGAATTATTTTCATGTGCAGACAAGCCCTACAGGTGGCAGAGTCTGGCCCGGAGTTAGCAATTTCTGATTGAAAAAAGAAGTCTGATTAAAATTCACTGTAGTTTTTACAAACTTATTCATTCCGATAAAGGCAAAGTTTACAGAAGATTTGTCATGACACTGAATGTGCTTCTCTAAAATCCCTTTTTTTCCTCCTCCAAATTAGATTTGAAAATGAAAAGTTCTACAGGTGAGTTCTTTAAACTTCTACTTGTGTTAGAGATATTAAGGCAAATGATATAAAAACTCTATAATTGTTACATTAGCTATGATGGGAGGAAAATACATATTTATGGTCTGATCTTGTAAACAATTAAACTCTGATTCAGCAAAGCATTTGAGCATGTGTTTAAAGTTTAAGTTCATGCTTACGTCTCTATTCAGGAAAGCACCTAAGAGTGTGCTTAAATATGGTTGACCTCAGAAAGGTCGATGGGATTCGGAAAAAAAATCCTTTAGAGCACCTAATATAAGAAAATAAATGTTTTCATTCATTTTTATTTGCATTCCTTGTAAACAGATATTTTAAAAAGTAGGTAAATATTCCCCAGCAGTGTAGGAATGAAAACTCAGATAGTACATGAGAACCAGAAACCGAGTGAGCATATTTTAAAGTGTTATATGTAAAAAATAGAGTTTGTAGTTTGCATTCTTCCTTTCCACTATGTAGTTGTACTCAACTCTTCAGTAAACAAGTAGGTTTATTTATAGGGCTGTCAATCACAGTCAATGCATGTGATTAATGCAAAATAAATTAACTAGATTAAAAAATATAATCACTATTAATCACCGTTTTAATCACACTTTTAAACAATAATAGAATACCAATTTAAATGTATTATAAATATTTTGGTTGTTTTACTACATTTTCAAATATATTGATTTAAATTACAACAGAGAATACAAAGTGTACCGTGCTCACTGTATATTATTATTTTTTCTTATAAATATTTGCACTGTAAAAAAGATAAACAAAAGAAATAGTATATTTTTCAATTCACCTCCTACAAGTCCACTCAGTTCTACTTGTTCAGCCAATCACTAAGACAAACAAGTTTTACATTTATGGGAGATAATGCTGCCTGCTTCTTATTTTCAATGTCACGTGAAAGTGGAAAGAAGCATTTGCATGGCACTATTGTAGCCGGCATTGCAAGGTATTTACGTGCCAGATACGCTAAATATTCGTATGCCCCTTCATGCTTCCACTTCTAGGATCTTAAGTTTTACATTGTTTTGTTTTTGAGTGCAGTTATGTTAAAAATAATAATAATAATAATTCAACATTTGTAAGTTGCATTTTCACTATAAAGAGATTGCTCTACAGTACTTGTATGAGGTGAATTGAAAAATACAGTTTTTTGTTTTTTTTACAGTGCAAATATTTAATCACAAATAATATAAAATGAAGACTGTACACTTTGTATTCTGTGTTGTAGTTGAAATCATCCAAAATATTTAAATACATTTAAATTGGTATTCTATTATTGTTTAACAGTGCAATTAAAACTGCGATTAATTGTGACTATTTTTTTAATCTTGCAATTAATTGCCATTATTTTTTAATTGTTTGACAGTCCTTATAATAAAAATGTTGCACTAATGCTCTTATAAAGGGATTTAGATTGTTGTTGTTTTTCTGGGCCTCACTGTGCATCAAAGCTTTGCTGTCTGTTCACATACCTGTGAATAAAGGGGTAAGCAGGAGGGAGACACAATACAAATCTAATCTTGTGACAAAAATGTATCTGAGAAATTTTAAAACTGTAATCTCGTAATCCTCCTTACATGCTAGATGAGCTTTTTGGAGTAGCAGATGACTGTATGTCAAACCTGATTTTCTGTTGTTTCATTTCAAACCCCCACAATGCAGCATCATGTAGCACCCAGGATGGTAAACTCCCCAGCAATGAAGGTGAATTACGTTTCCCAGAAAGTCCCAAACATTTCTATCAAAACAACCAGTGAGTAGATGCAAGCATTCCTTTTTCAGAAGCTACATGCAATGATCTTGCAGCTGTAATTTGTTGTTTGATTGCAGACAGGAACTCATCCAGTTTGTGTCATTGCAGGTTGTGTGTGTGGACTCTGCTGGTCCCAGAAGGAATGCATATACTACTTAATTTCTCCCACTTTGATGTGGAGTCAGACACGTTCTGTGACTATGATTCTTTGTCAGTGTATTCGAAAGATGACAGACTAGTTGGTGAGTTGTTTTTCAGTGATTTTATGAAATATTTTCATAGAGTCCTTCAATGAAATTTAAAGTTATAATAGAAACTGGATCCACTGGTTTCAGACTGTGTATGTGATGTCACTGATCACACTGAACTCATGCTTGCAAGTTGTATGTCATGTCTCCCTCTAGGAGCTTGGCAACTAGATGATAGCAGTTTACTACTTCCGCTAGCTAATGGAGTTACCCTTTAACCTCAAGTGGTAGAGGCTTGCCTGAGAGCAGCTCGATCCACTGCAGCCCCATTGGGGTCCCTTCCTTCTGCTGCACTAGTGCAAGGTCCAGAGCAGTGGGACCTGAGCCTGACCACCGTCTGAGAAAGGGAGCTGAAATGTACAGAGCAGCAGTGTGATGTGCTTGCTGCTGTGAGCTCCGGGAGGCTGTGCTGCCTCAGTGGGTGCTCTTAGTGATCTGGCTTATGCTGCCCTGCTCACTCTGCGCTCCCACCCTGTCTTTCCGGAGTGCCGGGCAGCTGTCTGTCTGCTCGGTAATAGACAGAGCCCCTCCTGGCCTCGAGCATGGCTACTGGAGCGTTCCTAGCCCTCTGCCAGGGCAGTGGCCATGCTGTACAGTCCCTTGTGCATTTACTGATATTTTTTGCATTGTAAATATTAAAGCAGGAGCTGCCTGGAGCCATTTGATAAATTCCAGAAAATAAAGCCTGTTAGCCTTTTAAAAAAAAAAAAAAAAGAAAAAAGAAAGAAAGGTCCTTGCTTGAAAGCCTGCTGACAACTCATGCAGGAGTGAGTGGTATTACCCAGTTATTACAATTTATTGGGGGAAAGTGTTTGCAGGAGGAACTGGAGGTTCAGTGAAATGATAATGGGCCAGCACAGAGGATGTTAGTTTCTAGCTTTTGGGCTTTTTCTAGCTTTTACAGCTGTAAAAGCTTTTGGACTTTTGAAAAGCCCAAACTAAGGGGCTGTAAGAATTCTAGTTATATCTGTACTTTTGATTTCTTTTATGACCAAATACTATAGCTGAGGTTTTATTATTTTGATGTGTATACATTTTCTCAACTAACTTTACTATGTTTTTTTAAAGATGATCGTTCTCTAATAATAAATATGTAATTTGCAGGGAGATTCTGTGGGGTTGACTCTCCACTACCCATTTTGGTCAGCTCCAATGGTATAAAGCTGAAATTTGTCTCTGATAACAAGGCATCTGGAACTGGATTTTCAATGGTGTACAGAGCTCTTTCACCAGATGCTCTTCCTGGTAAGTGTTAGTGCTGTATTATATCCTCCCTGTCAATTCATTGTATAAAATCCAATGCATTCTTGAAGTTAGCTGTTCTGAGGCCTGTATAGTTGCATTGTCAGGCACATGGCCTGAGGAAGTGGGGATGGATCTTGATTAAGTTCAGACTGAGGCTTGGTTTGAGGCTGAAAAAGCACTAGCATAAAGGATGATGATGTGTGAGTTCTCTTTCTAAGCAGATGATGGGATGGAGAGGACAAGGGAACTAACTGCAAATGGGACTACCGGGGACTGTCCTGAAAAACCCTATTGCTATGAGGACTCAGGAGAGAGATTGTCTCAGTGAGAGGCCCCTCTGTAATTTCCTCCCCACCAACCAAATGGGATCACATCCAGTTCCCTACAGCACAGGGGTGTTCTAAGGCTTATTTAATTAATTAATGTTTGTAAAGTGACAGAGATCCTCAGGCAAAAGATGCTATAAAGGATCCTGAGTCCAATCACTCCTTCCTAGGAGGGAGTCCAAGGGAGACTGCAAAGTAGGAGGAAATGTTTTTGGGTAGTTTGTTTTCCCCCTGGAACAGGTCGCAGGGCCAGCCTCCAAATCTGGAAGATCCACTGATCAAGCAGAGAGAGGCCTCTGTGACTCTGTTTGCTTCATTCCTTGGCAGAGTGATTCCTTTTTAAAGGCTTCTGCAACTGTGTGGCAACTGCCCCCAGCACTCCTCTTAAAGGAGATTGCCATCTGGAGGAAGCACATCCATTGGCCATGTTACCTTTCCAACCTGATCTCCGAGGGGCATAGGGGGGGGTGAAGTGCAGCTCCCTGGCCTTTTCTTGTCACACTCATTCTGCTGTGGCTCTGCATGGATCCCAGTACCTGCAGAGTGCTCTCTGAAAGGTTGGGAGAAGTACGTTACTGCAGTGGGCTGGCTCTCTTTTCCATGTGGGAGGGGGATGATCTGAGGGGAGAGGCTCCCCTCTGTGCATGGATCACAGTAATGGGCCAAATCATTCTCCCTTTCTTTTTCTGTAGTTCACCTGTGAGAGCGCTGCTTGGGAGCTGTTCAGGATTTGAAGTTAATGGATGGACAATTAATAGGAAAACACTTGATTCCCTTTGATTTTTTTCCCTATGTGTTTCTAGATTCTGGCTGCGGGTCCTTGGCTGTCCTCTTTGAAGGAGGAGTGATACAAAGTATGAACTATCCTGAGCCCTACAACAATCTGGCAGACTGTCACTGGATTATTCATGCTCCAGAGAACCATGTAATCAAGGTACAATGCAGGAAGGTCTTACACCTTTCATTCTGTGCAGATAATTTCTTTTGGAAAGAAATAAGTCATACACTAAGTGCTGGCAACGAAAGCTTACTTTAGTTGCACCTTCAATTCTTGTGTAGTGCTGCTGGGTCCAGTGCATGGCTGTTACATGCCACCCCAAAAGCAGCTGTATTCTCATGATATTTCAGATCTGTTAGAACTGTAACAAAGTTTGGAATCATTTAGACTTGGGCTTTTGGCTTGGCCTGCTTGCACTAGTTGCAAATTGTGGATCTGTCTAAACTCAGATTTCTCCAGAGTTTTGGGGATGTTTGAATTGGGTGTTTTGGTTCATTACTAACGTAAATTAAAAGTATATTTCTCTTATTAGTTATGAACATAATGATTTTCCTTCCTTATTAGCCTTTTGTTGAAGACAAAACAGAGCATCAGTTTAATATCACATAGATCTTCTATCAGGGGACTGTATCCTGCCCTTAGAGGAGCAAGAGGACCTTAGAGGGTATTAAAGATCGGTAATAGGTCTTCCTATCTCTTACTACTAACTCTATAATCTAATTCTTTCCTTTTTCTTTTTAAGCTTACATATGAGTATTTTGAAATAGAGGAAAATGAAGACTGCTCCTATGACTCTGTAACAGCGTATGAAGATGTAACAAAAGAGGAAGAAATAGGTTTGTTTTTTGATTTTCATCCAGGTCATTAATTCAGACCTAGCTTCTGTTGTTCTCATTTTGTATCTCCAAACACTATAATTTAGCAAGTAAAAACTTGACAGCCTGTAAAGCCAAGTAACAAATCAAAAAAGAGCAATTCCCCTCTACTGCCACTAGATGCTGAACCGAATACTATTCTCAGTACAGTACACACTGACATTTTTCACCACTGATCCTTTTCAGAGGATTATCTACTATCCATTTACTGAGATAGAGAAACATATCCAAGATTTTCATGATGTAGATATTTAAATTGTATCCTAAATGCAGTGCTTAGGAAATACTGCCAGATATTTGTTTTGCAGCACTGGTGTTTGACACTTGATTATACAAAACACCTGAGGTGACCTGAGTTCAGTTTGCTTTTCAGGGGCTTGTTCTTCTTCACTATCCCTGTTGAACATTGGTGTAACTCTCATTAACTTCATTGGAATTGCTCCTGGTTTATGGCAGTGTACCAATAAGTTAGAGGAGAATTGGGCCCAAGGACTTGTTCTTTGGTTTGTCAAGGGCTTGGAATACATAATCGGCCCAATTCATCCCTGTGCTGGTGCTAGTGTTGGAGCAAAGACACAGGGGAGGTAGCTTGTGCCTCCCTTTATTCAGGGACTGCTGGGGACCAGTTGGGTCCTTGGTGGTCTAAGGAAGCCCTCAGGATTACCTTAACTTGCACCTCCTGCAATGGCTCCCATAGGCTTGTGCAGGAGTACAGGACTGCCATGGCCAATGCCTTGCCACTCCAGTCCGTCTCATGCATGGGATTGGGTGGAGTGGGATTCCTGCACTGGGGATATTTCCCAGGGGAGTCCTATGGTTACTTTCAGCCCCTTTGCAGCAGCATAGCAAGGCTGAATTCACCTGTAGGCTTTGATTGCTCTTTACTGACCAACATTGGCTTTGTTTGGAAGAATCTGAAAGCAGCTGGAGAATGTTGTTGTACTATTGGGGGCAGCTTTGTGTCTTTGGAAGGTAACGGTAGTTTTTTTGAGATGAGAAGGTGTGAGGGAAAAAGGACATTGAATGTCTAACGGTGTGGTACTATTTGTAAACTAAATTGTATTAATTTTTTGTAATAACTTGGTCAGTTAATGACAGTGGGATGCTTGGATGCAAGGAAAGCCAAATCCCCAATGTATTCCTCCCACAGTTGTGAAACATGATGAAAAGGACACAAAATACCCACAACAGAGCTGGCAGATATAAATCTATGAACAAATGCTCCACAAATCCTCATCTTGATAGCTGAGGTTAGACATGGACCAAGATCTAATTATCCTGAGACCTGGGAGGGATCTGAAAACCTAAACCCAAAATTGAATTTTGCAAATGGCTTCTATATTTATGAACCAAAGTCCTGGATCCAAACTCCTTGGATTTTTGGGAAGTTTGGAATTTGTGTCGAAATATTGTTGCTGAGTTCCATGAGAGATCATTCTAACATATACAAAACTAGGTTTCTTTCCAATCATATCTGTGTTTTGGAAAAAGTGTGCTTCTTCTTTCCTCCTTCCCTTTTTCTTCTGTTGCCAGTAAAATGTATGATAAAAGAGTTATATTTAATCATTTGTAAATCTTGGGTCTGTCTTTAGCTAGGTCTTGTGGGTTTGCTGTCCCAGCGCCTGTTTTGAGCACCTCTAGCATGATGCTGATCATCTTTCATTCAGATGAAACCGAGACCTTTGGGGGGTTCCGAGCCACATTCTCCTTCATTCATGTAGCAGGTAAAAGAATTGAAGCATAGTGTATATGTGACAGCCTGCTTTGCCTTGGGGGCAGCATGGGGGCTCTGCAGTGAATCTTGGTATTTCACCTGGTTTTGCTCTGGGTAAGTCTCCCGGTAAAATGTAACTGAAGATTTCCGTCATCAGATGTTGTCCCTCTGTAGATAGGTTTCTAAAATCACAAGAAATTACTAGTGTGTCTCTGTGACAAAACCAGGAGTAACTTCATTTGAGATACACTAATATGCTATTTTCACTTGATAGATTTAAATATATCAGATTTGAACAATGAAGCAGCACTTTCTGAGGGTCTAAATACCACCACAGAAATTCCAGGTAAGTCAGCCTGTGATACGCCTTCTTCAGTGGGAATGTGGTACAATCCAGGCGGGGAGGAGGGGAGAAGAATGGCTTAGGATTGTACCTTGTTAAGATGCTCCAGTTAAGAAGAACTAAAGAAATAAAGGTGTAAAGAAATAGAGTTGGCTTTAGAGTAGTAGAGCCCGATTCTCTGGTGCCTGCACCTTGTGCACTCACTTACACCAGTAAAATGTGGGTTTAAAATGCCACTATTTTGATTTGGTAACATTTTGCAAAAACCCACTTTGTACTAGTGTAAATGATAACACCAGGCACTGGAGAAACATGCCTGTACTTTTAGAAATTGTCTTTTCACCCCTAAAGGTTTATAGACTGGGATGAGTCCTCAATTTACTACAGACCTAAGGCTAATTCATTGTACTGTAGATGATCTTACTCTTATGAATAGGCTCTGTTTCTGCAACGAGCATCTTCTCTTGGCAGTGGTGTCCCTACACATTTTGATGCATTGCAGTGGGGGAGGTTTAGGGTTAGGAAAAAGGTTGTTGAGGTAGGCTACCCTCACAGTAAATGCAGTCAAGCAAATGTAAACTCTTTCCCCAACTGAAAACTGAACTCTCCTTGAGTATATAAACCCTTTCTGTTCCATATAACAGATGACATCTGTGGAGTGCCTTCAAATCAGCCCAGGTTTCTCTTCAGTAGGATAATGGGTGGTGAGGAAGCTGTCCCCTACTCATGGCCTTGGCAGGTCAGCATACAGATTTCAGCCGAGCACATCTGTGGAGGAGCAGCCCTTACCAAAGAGTGGGTTGTCACAGCTGCTCACTGCTTTAATTATAAGTAGGTACACGGGGGAAGAAGATACTGTAAGATTTCTGGGGGGAGTTCTTTATCACAAGATGTCATGTACAATGTGATGTATGTGTTTGGATTTTGTTCTATTAGATTGGTGTAAAGCATGGGCAGCTAATATCTTCTCAAACAATTAATTTGACACTAAAGGGGATACTGACAAGATTTATAGTCCCCAAATCTATCCGCCAGCCCTGGGGAATTCCTTCCTGATTGTCCTGTGCCCCTCCATAGCATGAACTGCCAGGGCCCATCCACAAATCCAGAAGATCCCTGAGAATCTGTTTAGAACCTGGGAGATCAACAGGAGGCCTGGTCTATCTGCCCAGAGGGTTGTGATAGGCTTGTCATTATTAAGAAGCTCATAAACCCACAGATCCTACTCCTTGTTACCGGTGTTGGGGAGGACACTTTTATGGAAGGAGTTAATCATGGACCTTGGCAGCAGCAGCTCCCTCTAAAAATATATTTTCCAAAAAGTACTGTAACTCTCGAGTATTTTCTAGATCATTTGTAATGAATATTATACGACTGTTTTCATTTTCTAATTCAATGAAAAGCACATACAAAGATCCTCCTGTTCTTACCATCAGGTTTTCTTTCCACAGCGGGGGCTCTCTTTCTGCCAGAGCTGCTTCTCCCAGGGTTGACCCTAGAAATTCTGGTCCATTTTCAAATAATTTTGAGATTGTCTTTAAAGATCAGAGGTCACATTTTCAGAAGTCTTAAGTCCCATTTTCAGAAGCGACTCAGGCATTTAGGGTCCTAAACCCCACTGATTTTTTTAAATGGAACTTAAGCTCTGAACTGCCTAAGTCACTTCTGAAAATGGGACTTAGGTGGCTTTGGAAATTTTACCCCACATGTCCTGATTTGCTGTATTTAAAAAAAACAAAAGAAAAGAAAACAACCCTATGAGACCTGTGGTCAGAGGAAAATTCTACTTTGCATGATCTCATCCCATCAGAGTCTTTATATGGCCTCTAGTAGTTCTGCATTAATTGATTTAGTCAATCCTTCAGTGTTTTTGTTGTCTCAACAAAAAGAGAAACAATTGTAAAGGGTTTTTCTGTTGTGTTTTTTGATCTGTGATTCTGTTAATCATTTTTAATTTTTTTTAATGAAAAACTGACGTGAAACTAAAAAATAGTGTTAAGTGTTGGTTTTGTCCCTAGCATGTCTATGTCCTACTGTTTCTCTAGATGCTTTGCATAAGAATCAGAGCCCGCGAGCTCTTTCCTCCCGGCCCAAATTATTCTATTGCGGCACCTAATCACACTGCCAAGTTACAGGACTTGGTCGTACTGCTATTGAAGTTATTCCCGTTGATTTATGGGATAGGATTGGGCCCCTGAACTTAAATCTTAGATTCTTAAGGATTAATCATGCCAGAGATTGTTAGATAAACTTCATGGTGAGAACAGCCCTGAGAATGTTCCTGCTTTCTTCTTCTTTTTTAGGAAACAGTACAGAGATTTATGGATGGTGGTTGCTGGACTCCATGATATTACAGAGCAAGAGCACAGTCAGGTATTATGAATTAAACCTGGTTTGTACATTAAATATTTCTCACTAACTGGTAGCATGGAGGATGCAGCAGATTGTTGAGCTGCTGTGCAAATGGAGGCTACACATGCGCATGAGGAAGTTTAGGTGCCAGCACAGAACTTGGAAGTGAGCAGTAGTGAGCCCCAAACTCTGAGCACTGCTCCCAACTCACAAGTGTGCAGGGTGCAAAGGGGGAAGCGCATGGTGGAGGAATGGCTCAGCCACAACTGCTTCAGTATCTTAGCTCTACATTCTGTAAGACCTGGTGATCGTTGCCAATACGGATGCTGTCCGTTGTCACAGAACAGTGGCAGTTCAGTCTATGTGCAGCCCTTCCGCATCCCATTCGGCTGACTTTAGTTCCTGAATGTCCTACATGTGTGTCCCTTACCTATCATGACAAGACAGCTGCTTTCAAGGCTACATTTTAGTCACGGGTATTTTTAGTAAAAGTCATGGACAGGTCATGGGCAGTAAACAAAAATTCACGGTCTGTGACCTGTCCATGACTTTCACTATATACCCCCTAACTAAAACTTGGGCCAGGGGACTGTGGGTGCTCGGGGGGGCAGGCTGGGGTGCTGGGAGAGGGGGCCGGGCAGCGGGGCTCACAGGCTCTCTACCCGGGGAGAGGGGTGACCAGGGGGGCTCCGTGCGCTGCTCCTGCCACAAGCGCCGGCTCCGCAGCTCCCATCGGCTGGAAACTTCAGCCAATGGGAGTTGCAGGGGCAGTGCCCCCCTGGCCACGCTGCCTAGGACCTGCAGGGCCATGCCAGTGGGAGCCAGAGAGCCCCCCCCCCCAAGTAAGCACCACCCCTCACCCCAAGTCCTTGCCCCAGCCCTGAGCCCCCTCCCACACCCAAACTGCTGCTGCTGGCCCTGAGCCAGCACCAGCCACTGCAGAAGTCACGGAGGTCATGGAAAGTCACAGAATCCATGTTTTCCATGACCTCTGTGACAGACATGCAGCCTTAATCATTAATAATCTTGGTGGTTCTTCATACATCATCACCAGAGCTCCAGGCACATTCATAAAACTGGAATGCTTTAAAGCACCAGGCTCCCAGCTCATTCAATGAATTGCTGTGTCTTCCCTTTTCTAGAGAAGATCAGTGAAGCAGTACATTATTCATCAAGATTTTAACGAGATCACTATGGATTCCGATATTGCATTATTGCAATTGACTGAGCCCCTGGAGTTTAATCACTACGTGCGTCCAGTGTGCCTGCCTGAGAAGGATGAGGTGGTTCAGCCTTCTAGGGTGTGCACCACCACAGGGTGGGGTACTCATAATGAAGGTATGCAAGTCTTTTCACTTTTCACTTCATGGGGCTGTGCATACTGCAGATATATTTTAACAAACACTATAGGGCACATGAGAAAGCGAATCATATCTTTATTTGGCTCCTAGAAAAGTAATGTGTTAATTGGGATCTGTTCTTGATTACATAGATGGTGAGGTGTGCATGGGGCATGGTAAGAATCAGATATATTAAAATGTGGTACAGTCTGCAGAAGGGGAGTACTGGAAACATCGTCACTTGAAACTTTTAAAGCTAGGACAAAGCATGAGAAAATGTCTAGTAGAGAGCAATCCTGCGTTGTCAGGAGGAAGGGCGTGGTGATCCCAGGGGTATTTTTCAGCTCTCGTGTCTATGGCAGGAGGTAGGTATATATCCGTGTTCATCACGGGTCTGTGTTTTTGCTGATTTTAAGATATTTTTCATTTCAAGACAGAGAAAAATCCAATAAACTTCAGCAGCTGGAAGTCCCAATCCTAGTCTCTGAGACATGTCAGAACTATTATGTAAACTATCCTGGCAAGGTGACTCAGCAGATGCTCTGTGCTGGATTCCCTCTGGAGGAGGGAAAGGACTCGTGCACAGTAAGTTAACACAAAGTACCACTATTGTACTTATCAGGGAACTGGAAAGATCTTTGATTCTGAAATAGGGAGTGCTGAGATGTGAGTGGAAGGGACTGTTTCACTGTGAACAAAAATTACTTATATGGTACATTGTGAAACAATTTGTCATTCCAACAGTGCCATCAGCTATTCATATTACATACCCACCCACACACCCCAAAAATGGCACATCTTGAGCCTTTGATAAAAAAGAAGGATGAAAAGAAATGAGTTAAGTATGAATCAAACATATGAGTCAAGGTTTGTCATGGCAGCACATTGAAAAGGCAATGTTAATTTGTAACATAAACTATTTTCTCTTACCATGTAGGGTGATTCAGGTGGACCGTTAGTTTGTCCTTCAGAAGATTCAGGATTTTACACTCTGAGTGGACTAATAAGCTGGGGCTTCGGTTGTGGAAGAAAAAACTACCCAGGAGTATATACAAATGTTGCTGTTTTCATTGACTGGATCAATCACTATATTAACAATACTGGTATGTTGGGGGGGGGGGGGGGGGGGGGGGAAGGCCACTGAGTTTGCTTTAGGTGCCCAGCCTGAGGCACATTAAAAGGGCCTAGTCCTTTTCAGAGGGCAGGTCCTTAGCACTTTCTGAATGGCAGGCCCCTTTAACATGTCTCAAGTTGGGCACCCGGGAATGAAGGCACCCAAAATCAGTAGTCACTTTTGAAAATCTCAGCCTTGACTCTTCATCATATATCGGGGTGGCCAAACCACAGCTCGTGAGCAACATGTGGCTCTTTTACAGTTAAAGTGCAGCTCACGGAGTCCCCCACACCCCAACCCCCATTCTCCACCTACCAGACTTGGGGATGGGGGAGAGAGCTCTGAGCATCTGCTCAGTGGGAGGGGGCTCTCGGGGCCTTTGCCCTGCGGGCCATGCCTGCCAGGGCTCGGGGCTTCAGCCCCACTCCTGCTGAAGCTCTGATGTCCAAGACCCTCCCCTTTAGTTAGGGTGACCAGACCGCAAATGTGAAAAATCAGGACAGGGGGAGAGGGGTAATAGGAGCCTATATAAGAAAAAGACCCCAAAATCGGGACTGTCCCTATAAAATCGGGACATCTGGTCACCCTACGTTTAGTCCAGGCAAGCACGCCCTGCAGGGCTAAAGCCCCGAGCCCCGACAGGCGCGCTCTGAGCCTAGCTCTCGAACTTCTGAAGATTATCGTATGCAGCTTGGAGGATCAGTAAGTTTGGCTACCCCGTCATATATTATTATTCCTACCTTTGATTCTATTTCTTCAAGTCAGTAGTGTGTTTCCTTAATCTGCTTTGCTTTTCCAATTTTTTGAAATGTAATGACACTAGATGACAAAACAATTTCAGTGGCATCTCCATTTATTCCAGTGTATAAACGTGTAGTCTTGACTGGTTAGTTGAGAACCCTTGGAAGTTTTCACCAGGGAATCTTTTAAAAGTTTTTCCAGTTGTCATTTTTCTAGATCTACTCAATTTCATGCTATACAGCTCAAAAGAACCAGTTCTAACAGGCCTTGTTGTAGTGCATCCCCAACTAACAAATACAAACTTGGCATATAAGTCTGGCAAGGAAAGCAGATTTCTCCTCTGTTGGTAGGGTTCCAGCAGTGTAACTGTTGGCAGAATTTGACCTATAGTGTGTTAATCTGTCTGAACACGTTTCCATACAGTAAAGGCCAAATTCCAAACTCATTGATGGTCGTCTGAATCTAATTTCAGTTGTTACCCATTGTTACATGTATATTTTTGGAGCAGTCACACATTACAGGTTAACATAATTTCAGAAATCTGCAGGTATTAGAAGGAAGATAGGAGAGGAGGGAATGAAATGAACGTGACGCTTGTGAGTCACGTCACTCAGTGAACTATTGGAAGGTGCTCAAATATGACAGTGATGAGGGTCATGTAAGAACCTGTATTGACTAAAAAAAAAAAATCTAGTTTTCAGGAGCTCTTGCAGAGGTCAATGAGAATTTTACCATCAACTTCAATGGGAATAGAATCAGGCTCCAGCTTTTTCAATTTGAAATCTGTTTTTCAGGTATGGAAGACAAAGGTTTTGCTTTTTATTCAGTAACATGAATTGAGTGGGACGATATCTCTTTAAAACATACTGTGGCCGCCTTTATGGGCCAGATCGTCAGCTGGTATAAATTGGAGCAGGTTTGTTGACTTCAGCCTAGGAGTGATGATTTGTAGCAGCTGAGGATCTGGCTGCAGGTGTCTAAACTTGTAGTGATAGCCACTACAGCAAGGAAGCTGAGTTAGAATGCAGAGTAATCTACTTCTCTGCCCCTTTAGCAGCAATTTTTAAACTTTGCAACATTTCTGCTAGTTAAGATAATTTAACATTAATTGCCAGTCTTGCTAACATATTTAACTACAGAAATTCTTGCTGAGGGCTTGTTTATATAAAATATAATCAGTATAGAGCTGATGCAACAGCTTTGCTCTCTGTTCTGTTCACTAATATGAATGCATTGCTACCATATGCAGGCAAGGCACAAGGATTTCCAAACTACTCAAACTTTCAAGACAACATCTAAATTCAGTGAAGATCTGGTACCTCGCATCATCTGCACCAGCAGTTCTGCCTTCACAATGAAATTCGCCATGACCTCTAGCGACCTTACTTCTGTGGCTTCTGGGTGGCTTACAGTTTTCCAAGTAAAGATTAAAATTCTTTTGAATGTGGCTTTTGGACATTAAGCTCCTCATTTTGTATTTAGAAAACTCAGTGGATCTGTAAGATAAGGGATGCGTTTCATGGGCACATATTCATTTTAATCCCTTGCATCTTTTTAATAATATCAACATCCTGTAAATTTAGCAGAGTTTTGTTTTGTTTTGTTTTTTGGTACATTTTACTGGGTCTGATTTGCCTTTAACTCGTTTACACCAGTTTAACTCCACTGATTGCAATGACTGTCATCAGTTTAAGTGAAAGGAGAATCAGGTCCATTGTGTCTGGCTTTGAAACTACACTTTATGAATTGTTGATAGAGGGCTTGAAACCAGTCTTATTCATCTATTAGTTTCTGTTAGGCTGCCCTCTTTAGTAGTGACTCAGTCAGAAATGGACTTGTTGACTGGAAGGACTGAGAAAGGACTGTAGGATTTGGCTCAATATTTTTATATGTAATATCTGACCGTATAATAAAAATTGTTATGCACTGAAAATGGCTGCATGAACTTTTGTAGAGTCTAACTGCTTGGGGGGTTAGGACTCCATTATGGCTCATAGATTCCAAGGCCAGAAGGGACCATTGTGATCATCTTGTCTGACCTCCTGTACAACACAGGCCATGGAACTTCCCCAAAATAACTCTTAGATCATATCTTTTAGAAAAAACATCCAATCGTGATTTTAAAATTGTCAGTGAAGGAGAATCCATTGATGTCATTGGTAAATTGTTCCACTGGCTACTTACACTCACCATTAAAAAATTATGCATTATTTCCAGTCTGAATGTGTCAAACATCAACTTCCAGCCATTGGATCACATTACACCTTTCTCTTCTAGACCGAAGAGCCCGTTATTAAATATTTATTCCCCTGTAGATACTTGTAGCCTGTAATCAAGTCACCCCTTAACCTTCTCTTTGAGCTTTTAGTTTATCAATCTATTTAGCTCATCACTATAAAGCATATTTTCTAATCTTTTAATTATTCTTATGGCTCTTCTCTAAACCCTCTCCAATTTATCAACATCCTTCTTGAATTGTGGGCACAGAACTGGACACTATTTCAGCAGTGGTCACACCAGTGCCAAATATAAAGGTAAAATAACCTCTCTACTTGTGCATGAGATTCCTCTGTTTATGTATCCCAGGATCGCATTTGCTCTTTTGTCCACAGTGTCACACTGGGAATTCATGTTCAGCTGATTATCCACCATGACCCCCAAATCTTTTTCAGTGTCACTGCTTCTCAGGATAGAGTCCCCCATCCTGTAAGTATGGCCTATGTTCTTTTTTCCTAGATGCATACTTTTTACAGATAGCTGTATTAAAATGCATATTGTTTACTTGCACCTAGTTTACCCACTGATCCAGATTGCACTGAACCAGTGAACTCTCCTCTTTGTTATTTACCACTCCCCCAATCTTCATGTTATCTGCAAATTTCATCAGTGATGATTTTATGTTTTCGTCCAGGTCATTGATAAAAATGTTAAATAGCATAGGACAAAGAATCGATCCTGTGGGACCTCATTGAATGATGAGTCCCCATTTGCAATTATATTTTGAGTCCTATCAGTTAGCCAGATTTTAATCCATTTAATGTGTGCCATGTTAATTTTATATCATTCCAGCTTTTTAATCAAAATGTCATGCGATACCTAGTCAAACGCCTTAGAGAAGTATATTACATCGACACTATTACCTTTATCAACCAAACTTGTAATCTCATAAAAAAAAATTGAGGTACTTTGACAGGAACTATTTTCCATAAACCCAAGTTGATTTGCATTAATTACATTACCCTACTTTAATTCTTTACTAATTGAGTCCCATAACAGCCACTCCATGTTGGGAATGTGGATTACAAGGTACATCAGGGATGTGTAAGATGTAGGATTTTTACTGTTGAAACTTCAACCACTTGCCCTTCTTTATTCCAAAATATTTGAACACATGAATAGTTGATCACATCAGCTCAACAAGTAATGAGAAAGGTTCTTAGCATCACTTAACTAATTTAAAAGCATTTCAAGGGCCAGATCTGCCAAGTCAAAAGCCTAGAATTATACACAGAACTGATACACATGCAAATACTGTAACAAGGTGGTCCTTGCAAATCAGATATTTTCACATGCAAACCGGAGTTGTTTACCTAATGCCCACATGGCTACTTGCATGCACAAATACCTGATTTGCAGATGGAATTTCAGCAACCGTCAATGCAAATTAGCCGCACAATTGCACATGCATTTTTGTGCATGGCTGAAAGTCAGTTTAGAAAAGATCATAAATATAATGGTACAATATTTAGTTTAAAGAATAATCAAGTCAGAGAAGAGTTATTTTAATGACTAAGGTAAGTAGTCAGAATGCAGGTAAAGAGCCCAATTGTGATTATAGCCATTTGAATGGCAAAATCCCTGTTGTCTTCAGAGATCGTCACTAAGTTTATCAGTCTGACTCAATTGTTTGCAATCTAACCTTTGAACCTTTGTGTGGTTTGGGACTCCATCTTCTGATTTTATTTTTCTTTTATTATGGTGCAACTGAGAAAGTTTTAGGCAACTGTGCAAAACAAAGAGAATATTGCTTTCCAAACCTATGTGTCAGGCACCTTTGACAAGAGTCTTCCCTCCACTGAAAATATTCTGTCAAGACCTAACCAAAAACTCCCAGAGCACATGAAAATACTTCAAAATCTAAGGCTATAAAACCTAAGGAAAGTGTGAGGAAAAGAGATTGGCCGTTCACTGCCTGAAGAACAGTGGACGTAAGCTTGTTTTTCGTTGTATGCGGTCTTTATTGCTGGTCAAGTGTACTGAAAGCAGTTCTGTTGCTTTTGCACAGCTCTGGTTATAACTTTGTTGATGTCATTGGATGTTTGATTTCATCCACCTTTGTCAGAAAGGAATTTGGCCCTTGGGTGTTACCGTTGAAACAGAATTGTAGGTGTGATTGAAAAGGATGTGTTGGAAAACTGCTAAGGCTAAAGAGTCAAATACAGAATGTTACTTTGCCAAACCTTTGTTTTTACTGTTGAATATAATTTTTCATAACAGAGACCAGGCCCTGATTCTCATTTTCACTAAGACCACTTTACCCCGCTCTAGAAAATGACAGTTACACCAGTTCAGGGTCCTTCTTCACTGCTGTGGTGGTGTAAACTGACATTAGTGTAAATGAGAATCATGCTCCAAGAGTCTAAAATCAAGATGAAATCATTTTGTTTCTTGAAATGCAAGTGAAAACAGTCCTCTCAGTAACAGTGTGTGGAAGTAAATTAAAGCTTTCTGTCTAGAACAAGTACACAGAGGTGCTTCTACACAGTTCAGAAGGCCACTGATAATCTAGTCACACAGCTCTGCAATCATTAGAGTCACAGTAAAATATGCTGAAGACCACATGTTTGAAACTAACATATAGTGAAGTTTAGGATTAATTCCTGACTGAGAAATTTGAGTGTTTTGTGTTTAGAGGTTTTTTTATTTTAGTTTCGGGAGCTGTTTTGTCAAGTCTCCAAACTGTAAATTGAACAACATGGAAACTTTATATAAAAATTATTTTGCTTTCATTAGTCTTTATTTTAAAATTGAACAAGTATAAATTGTTTTTCCAACTGAACAAATAACCGTTATTCTGCCATGGCAAATAAGAAGTCATGCCACCTTAATCAACCTTTGTGGCATCAGAATCCAACAGCTTCTGCCATGGAAATAAATCTTATGCTGCCACAGAATTCTGTGGGTTCTGATTATGACAGTGTGTGGGCTTTGCCCACTATGTTTCCCTGACTGAAGGGATTCATTAATGTAACTACTGAATTGTAAACCAGGGCATCTTCCAGAGCACATCTCTGTTCTCTGGCAGTCTGAATAATACGGGGGAATTAATGGTATTTGAGGCTAAACAGTCTCCTGTTTTTGAAAGTGATGAGTGGAGAAAACAGTGGTAAGAAAGGTAAAAATGATAGGAACCATGAAAATAAGGGTGTAGAGATATTGGATTATGCATTTTTCCCTTCTTTTTATAATCCTGCTCATGTCATTATATAACAATGGATGACTGCATGCATTTTACTTTGTTTGGATAACTTCACTAGCATGACAAAATATACAAGTGTTATCAAAGTTAATGCACCAAGAAACTGTCTAGGACAGGTTTAATATGGTACTGAGGTTTTATATCTTGCAACCTTATTGTACCACTGTCCATAACCTGACAGTGGAAAATTATTGCTGGCATCTCTTTCTCTTCTCCCAGAGTTATGCATTATTTTCCATTCTCACTCTTTAGTATAACGTGTGTGCACGGGCTATGTTAGGTCATGTCTAAACTGTGGGGACTATATTGGCATAGCTACGGTACCATGGCTGTGCCAGCATAACCCCATAGTATCAACTACATTGATGGAAATGACCTATATAGTCTAGCTGCTAGCACAGTGCTGAAGCAGGGAGAGGGGGAAAGGATTGCAGGGACCAAAGGTCGGGAGGTGTTGAAACGGGTGGGCGGGGTTTTCCAGTGGGGTGAGGGAGCAATGGGAGTGTACAGAGAGGCTTGCA
>NW_020664447.1:8628138-8767199 GCF_002925995.2 Terrapene triunguis
GCAGGGCGGGACTCGGGAGGAGTTTGCACGGGCTGGGCAGAGTGTGCAGGGAAGAGGACTCGGAGGTTGCACCGGGGCGGAGCGGGAGTGGACTCGGGACAGTGAGGCGGCGCTGGGGTCAGGAGCGCTGCCTGCCGCAGTCATGGAGCCGAGCGCGGTACGAGGGGCGCTGTGTCCGGCGTGCAGTGCAGGCTGGGCTCTGTGGCACCTGCTCCCACCCCTCTGCAGCCTGTGCCGGGGCGGGGCGAGGGCTGGGGCTGGGGCTGTTTGAGAAACTCCTGGGAGCGCCGGTCAGCGGGGGGAGCCGCGTTAGCGCAAAGGAGCGTGGGGTGGGGGCAGTAATGGAGGCTGGGACTGTGAGGGGGATGCTCAGTTTGTGTGTTTGTCTCTTGTCCGGCACCCGCAGGTTCTCAACATTTCCGAAGCCCCAGATCCTCCTCACAGCCTCGCCTCCCGGGGAGCCGCCCACCCCCACCCCCACCCCGTCCGTCCGAACTATGTGGCCATAATATTAACGTGCCCAGGGCCACTTTCTCTGTGTCCCTTCGAGGCTGGAGCATTTGATGCACTAAAACAATGACTGAGCGAAGGCTGCCTCTGATGTCATTTACAATCTGTTTTCGTTTTTTTAGGACCTGGCCTTGCTGATTGCTGTGGTTGTCATTGCCGCGACAGCCGTGCTGTTAGTTTTCAAGGCTAGGAAATCCCAGAGGAAGAGTGATCCCATTACATTACAGGATCCACACACTAAGTATCCATTGCCATTGATAAAGAAAGAGGTGACCAAAGCCATTTGGTTTGTTCAGAATCTTGCCAAACTGCTCTGTGAAGATCACTTAGATTGTGCAGCCTACACTTTCTCAGGGAGGAAACATGGTCTAATGACCAAAACCGGACTGGAGTTAGATCTGTGCTCTTTCCCTGGCTCTGACACTGGTTCACTTGAGCAGTTCAATGAGTCTTTGTTATGTCTGTGTCCGTATCTGCAAAATGAAGACCCATAATGCTAAGTTATCTCACAGGAGTGTTGTGAAGTTTGCATAATTAGAGATGGACTCAAACAGAGATCCCCTCATCTCTGAAATTGGGAGTGGAGGTTTTAAAATTTGAACTTGGATCCAAAGAGTTTCTCTGGTAATAATGGGCTAGCTCAGAACTCTGATATGAACATCCCTGAGCTTTGGGATTTCCAATTGTGAGTGTTGTGGTTTGAAGGCATGTCTATACTTAATGTTTGTAAAATGTTTTGAGGTCCTTGGATAGAAAGTAAAAAAGATTATTTTTTAGTATTAAACAACCCCTTTAAAGTATCTCCATGAGTGTTCCAATACAATTTTATCATCACCCTTGGTAATAAACTTTTTATATGGCATCCGGATCTTGTATCTTCCTTGTTCCTTGAGTTGGGTTTACTTAAGACAGGATTCTCTATCATTAAGTATTTAAAGTATTTGGGGAACATCTCATATTCATAGCTGCTACTGGAAATGTCTTGGAATATTTTTTCTAGATGTTGCATAATTTTGGTTCCTAAAACATAATGCAAAAATTAGTGTTTACTTTAGTTACCCTTCAAAAGAATAAGTAATTGGATTCGTTTCTTTGGATGCACAGTTCTTAATCCAGAGGCATATCTTTCTTTTAATACACTTAGAATTTGCATTGGTGGGAAGTAGGAGTTACACATTTACATTAAGGAAGGCTATGTCTCTACTTCAGGCATGGCAGTTCTGTCATAGATCAGGAAACGTCAGAGGTACAATGAGCATGCATGTTGATTAGAGAAAATCTAAAGATTTTTGTTGTAAGGCTGCAGTTGTCACAATGTCCTTAATCAGGAAAAATTCCCTGCCTGTTGGCTTCGGGGGAGGGGAGAGGACTTGAAGATTTGGCCCTTTATAACCAGGCTTAGAAAAAGATGAACTGTTAGACTTCCCTGTCAATACTGTTTCCGTTTTGCTGCTTGGATTTTGGCTTGCACTGTAATGAACAGTAGTTTCACCAAAGAATATTGTGCTGTTTTCCAAATTCAGAGGGATACTGTTGTTTATTCTCCATCTCTTTGCTTTCCGTCAGGAGATCAGCCACGATACCAAGAAATTCAGGTTTGGGCTTCCGTCGCCGGATCATGTATTAGGGCTACCTATAGGTAAATATTGAAACTCTTTCCTGTGATGATTTTTATTTGTAAATTTAGGATTTTGCCCTGATTTTTTTTTTTTTTTTTTTTTTTTTTTTTAAGCGTAGTGAATTTGGGGCTCAGGAAGGTGAGGTATTAAAAACGCCATCTAGAGGCAGCCATGGTACTGCATTGTTGGACAAGCTCTCTCTATTGTATAATACCATGCTACAAGAACCATAGATTAGTACTGACAAACAGGAAAAGGAACGGAGGCCGTGTGGATACCTATTAGGCTGGGAGCAGCAGCAAAAGCCAAATTACTGTGCTTTCATTTTTTCATAAATCCCAAATATAGGTTGACTCATGTATTAAACCGAGCCCCTTCACAAATATACATGTATAGGAGAAAGTCCTACAACTGTAGGTTATATGTGAAGAGACATGGGTAGAGTCTGCAGCATCTTGTTCTAACCATGGGCCCAGCCACTAGACCAGAGAAAAGGAGATGTGACAGTAGGAATAGTTTGATAAAATTGTATCCCCTCTACTGTCTAAACTGCAACAAAGCAAAAATCTTCTGTCCAGTAGAAATAGTGACTATTATCTATATTCGTTTTTCAATAATAGGGATCTGGAATTGTAGATTTATACATGGTATTGCTTTATTGGCATGAATTGGGAAGAGCCACAATGGGCAAAGTGTTTTTTCAATATCTGGGGTGGCCCTGGAAGAAATGGGTTAGGGTCCGTGTACTGGTAATGTCAAGGTGTGCAAAACAAATGGACAAAATAGCCCACATGACATAGTTCAGCAATTTATTTCATGGTTGTAAAAGGAATTTATGCTATTGCTGTTCTCATAACATATGGTATGTGTGTATTTATGTATGTATTGCATACTCCTGATGGTGTTATGATAACCATGGATTTTGTAAATATACATATTGAAGGATATAGAATATATTCTCAACAATAGCATTTATTTGATTAGACTTAAATGTAGTGAAGAATGTTTCTAGGGTTGTATGACTAGATGAGACATAACTTCTGTATCCCAACAGGATTTGCCTATCGTGGTTAGCTTCTAATGTTTTTATTGGAGTTATTGTATATATTTAATTCCTTATTTCCCACTCCATTCTTTTTGTTTTCTCTTCCCCAGTCCTGAAAGTGATAATTCGATTGTAACTCTTTCTCCCTAGGCCAGCATGTTTACCTCTCTTCCAAAATCAATGGTAATCTTGTCATCCGGGCCTACACTCCAGTTTCCAGTGACGAAGTAAAAGGTTATGTTGACTTAATTATAAAGGTAAATATTAGCTGCCTTAATGTAGACAAATAATTTAATCTAACTGGACATGTTCGCTATCCAAGTGTAGAAGTCAATGCTTGCCTTAGGAAAGAGAGGATTGGATTTCAGTGACATTTAAAGTGATGCTGTCAAACACTGTAGTTTATGCCCAGAATTTGACCTTTCTTAAAATACGGTGATTTGATGGCAAAAGTCCTCCAGGTTAGTATGTATTTTAAAGTGTATTTAGTGAGCCTGGAAGGTGCTGGATATTAGACATTGAGAGTGAAGCCTATTTATCTGTTGAATAGGTACAGCGGGGGACACTGCACATTTCTCCCTACAGCTCCCTACCAATGTCTGTCCTTTGAGAGGGATGTCTTTTTGGTGCCTCATTCTTTAGGGATGAGAGGCTGCCAATTGTGATAGCAGTTTTTATGATGTGACACCTGGCTGTTAGGAATGTGAAACACCAGCTTATTTCACAATGTCCTTTAAATGATATAAATCTCGCTAGTAAATCTGCCATCACAACTCTGAGAGCGAGAAGAAAACAATAGTCACTATTTCGGCACAGTATCCAATAAAATGGAGTCAGGAGCTCTACCCTGCTATTTCTTCAGCAATGATTAACTAAGGACTGTTCTTCCTAAAACTATGCTGCTGCCATTGATAGGGTTTACATGTAAGTAGAAAATAAGTGACAAGGTGCTTGCTAACTTGGACTTGCAGATCTTTGCATACATGGTGCAGTGTCATGAAAGAATGTTGCATTTTCTGATTCAGTGTTAGAATCCTGGAAGATTTTGAGTAGGAGAATTTATAGGGTCCTTTGCTGGAACCTTTCAAGCTAGTGTGGATTGTAGAGTGCACTGTGGTTTGGTCCCTGGACTCCTGAGTTCTTCTAATCCCCATTCTAATGCTGACTTTGTCTGCCTTTGGGCAATCCACTTTCCCCTTCTGTTTTCTCTTTTGTTTCTGGGTTTCGCTCTTGTTCTGATTCCTCGTGTTGTGAGAATTTGTTAGTGGTTTAACATTTGTAAAGTGTTTTGAAGGTGAAAGGCAATATTTAAGGCAATATTCATCGCTGGACTTTATGGTGGAGCCCTTTTGAATGCTGTGACGTAAAAAAGGAGCTCCTGCCATTTTCTGGAGGGAGAGTAGTGATGGAGGTGACTTGAGACTGGTGTTGCAGAGGTATAGGGATATAGATGCAGCGTTTAGAGTCCACATGGACATTCCCATTAGCTACACTGCCTGTTATGGATGGAACAGCAGCAGCTGCATGAAGCAGCATTTTGTTTATTGCACTGTGGTGGTTTCCAGTTACAGTGCAGAAACGAATACTGAGAACAAGAGATTTTCTGGGTCTCATTTCAGGTGTCCAGTGTATTATGCAAGATGTTTTTGAGAACACACTATTGCCATCTGATAGCTAAATGGTGAAACACTAACAATTGTTGTGTTTTTTTCAGGTCTACTACAACAATGTCAATCCCAAATTCCCTGAAGGCGGGAAGATGTCCCAGTACTTAAACAGCATGACTGTTGGGGATACCATTGACTTCAGAGGGCCAAACGGGCTCCTTGTGTACAAGGGGACAGGTACTGTGATGTTAAAATGGAGGGAGGGGGAATCTAGTTATTTTCAAAAGCAATTTAAATCTTGAAGGTTTTCCAGATTGGGACACTGCTTTCTTTTGAAATGAAATGGCAAGAAGGAGCCCCAAAGTTCTCCTCTGGGAGTTCTCTCCCAGTGTTCTTGACTAGCGCCTGTTGTAGTGTGACCATGTGGGGGAATGAGAGCTTTGTACTTGTCTGAGAATGGGATGACTGGGACTGTTCAAACACTTGCCCTCCTGTCAAGGGTAATTAAATCCACTCTTCTCTATTGATACATTCATATTGTTTCGTATCACTGAGAAAAATGTATTTGAAGTAGCTGAGAGTTTTTTAATCTTTGTGCCAGATGCTCAGGCTGCAAATCTTAAAGTGCTCCTCTGGGAAGCACATCCTTCCTGCTCTGTAACTCCCTGGCGGCAAGCCAGCTTGCCCTGTTTTAAAACAGGCTTGTCTTGGATAAGGATCTTTCGGAGTGGGAGGGACTGATGTGTTGAGGGACTCTCACATAAGATAGTTGTAAAAGAGTATAAGGGATTTTGCCCTGATCTTAATTGACTGGGACTGTACACCTAAAATTTCCATATATTTCAGTGGCAGCTCTAGGTGCTTGGCACTTCTCAGGATTAGGCCCTTTATTAGGAATAAAGTACAAATGAGTCTTATTTTTTGGATGGACTCAATGAGCCACATAAGTTACAAATCCACACACTTTTCTGTTGCATTTTGATTGCTATAGACAACAGCAACTCTGCGGCATTGGTTACAAATCTGTTAAATGATTATCAGAGTGTGCATTTGTAAAGTGTTTGTCATAAGGCTTTCTGTTTGACTCTTGGAGATATGTGGCATCTGAATTGAGTTACAAGTTGTGTCTTATTTTTTGATTACCCCAAAGCAGCGGTATCCACTGGTGTACAAAAGAAGTTATGTAGCTTTTTTTGAGCCCTGGATACTAGGGGTCAAGGTCACATGGCCTTTAGGTCAGTGCCAAGGGTTTAATTGGATTCTTGTTAGCTATATAGGTATCTAGAGATGAATAAATTACTATAATAAAAAGGGCCTGATCTGAGTGTGCAGAACACTCATATATTTAATTGCTGTATTCGTTGCAGGGTCTCATGGCTCAAAGCTCTTGATCTGTTAATGTTTTAGTGCAAGTCTGTTGAACACTAACGTTATAAAAGGCCAGATCCTCAGCTTTGCTCCCATGATGCAAAGGGATCATAAAGATGACTTAATTAGCCTCCTGAGGATTTCCTCAGGGGAAATCCCTG
Organism: Terrapene triunguis; assembly: GCF_002925995.2. Lineage (NCBI taxonomy): Eukaryota > Metazoa > Chordata > Testudines > Emydidae > Terrapene > Terrapene triunguis. The sequence goes on from NW_020664447.1 coordinate 8,634,449, forward strand.
GGTGACAGTTGCTGCTATTCCCAGCTCTCAGTGTAGGGCGTGTGGCCACTGTGCTCCAGCAATCCACAGCTGCAGGGTGACCTTTTGGTGCATCTAGGTGCAGTTGTTCAGAGGAGCCTCAAGGCTATTCTAAATTATGCTTGTGGCTAAACTAGTCCTTGTCCAGCAGTGAGATTGGAGACTACAAAGGGGGCATAAAGCTACTTTTACCATTTCCACCTTGGCCTGAGCTGAGCACAGCTTGGCCGGATCTGAAGATCTGTCCCCGTGTGTCAGGTTGCCAACTCCAACAATTGGACTTCCACAGCAGTTGTATCTGTTAAGAACATAAGGACAAAAACAGCCATACTGGGTCAGACCAAAAGTCCATCTAGCCCAGTATCCTTTCTTCTGCCAGTGGCCAATGCTAGGTACTTCAGAGGGACTGAATAGAGCAGGCAATCAGAGTGATCCATCCCCATGTTGTCCACTCGCAGCTTCTGGCAGTCAAAGGCTAGGGACACCCAGAGCATGGAGTTGCATCCCTGACAATCGTTGCTAATAGCCAGTGGTGGACCTATTCTCCATGAACTCACCTTATTCTTTTTTGAGCTCCATTATAGTTTTGGTCTTCACCTTTGCCTATCCCCTGGCAATGAGTTCCACAGGTTGACTGTGTGTTGAGTGAAGAAGTACTTCCTTATGTTTGTTTTAAACCTGCTGCCTATTAATTTCATTGGGTGACCCCTGGTTCCTGTGTCACGTGAAGGAATAAATAATACTTCCTTATTCTCTTTCTCCATATCGTTCATCATATCCCCCCTTAGTTGTCTCCTTTCCAAGCTTAAAAGTCCCAGTCTTTTTAATCTATCCTCATATGGAAGCTGTCATATACCCTTAATCATTTTTGTTGCCTTTCTCTATACCTTTTCCAATTCTATTTTTTTTTTTTTTTTTTTTTGAGATGGGGTGACCAGAACTGCAAGCAGGATTCAAGGTGTGGGCATACCATGGATTTATATAGTGGTATTATATGTTCTGTCTTATCTGTCCCTTTCCTAATGGTTCCTAACATTGTTCACTTTTTTCACTGCTGTTGCACATTGAGCATTTTCAGAGAACTATCCACAATAGCAACAGCTAATTTAGATCCCATCATTTTGTATGTAGAGTTGGGATTATGTTTTCCCATGTGCATTACTTTTCATTTATCAACATTGAATTTCATCTGCCATTTTGTTGCCCAGTCACCCAGTTTTGTGAGATCCCTTTTTAACTTTTTGCAGTCTGCTTTAGACTTAACTATCTTGAGTAATTTTGTATTATCAGCAAATTTTGCCACCTTGCTGTTTACTCCTTTGTCCAAATCATTTATGAATATGTTGAATAGGACTGCTCCCTGAATGTATCCCTGGGCGACACCACTATTTACCTCTCTCCATTCTGAAAACTAACCATTTATTCCCCCTTTGTTTTCTGTCTTTTGTCTTTCTTTTATCCCATGACTGCTTACTTTGCTTAAGAGCCTTTGGTGCACATTTTCTGAAAGTCTAAGTACACTATATCCACTGGATCAACCTTGTTCTCATGTTTGTTGATCCTCTCAAAGAATTTTGATAGACTTGTGAGGCATGATTTCCCTTTACAAAAGTTGTGTTGACTCTTCCCCAACAAACTGTGTTCATCTGTGTTTCTGATAATTCTGTTCTTTGCTATAGTTTCAATCAATTTGCCAGGTACTGAACTTAGGCTTACTGGCCTGTAATTGTCATGATTGCCTCCAGAGCCTTTTTAAAAAATTGGTGTCACATTAGCTATCCACGAGTCATTTGGTACAGAAACTGATTTAAGTGATCGGGTACATACCACAGTTAGTAGTTCCGCAGTTTCATATTTGAGTTCCCGTAGAACTCTTGGTTGAATGCCATCTGGGGTCCTGGTGACTTATTACTGTTTAATTTATAAGTTTGTTCTATTGTACTTTATTTATTCAATTACCTGTAAGTTTTGAATTTTTCTTCCAGGTAACTTTGCTATCAAGCCTGACAAGAAGTCTGAAGCACACAGAAAGTTTGTAAAGCATCTTGGGATGATAGCTGGAGGAACAGGTGAAATTGTTGTGCTGAGGGTAGGACCTTGTGAGAGAGCAAATAGAGGTTTAGAGGGTTGTGATGATTATTGAGACATTTTCTGTTTAATTTATTTTGTGACTAAAGGTTCTCTCTCCATTATCAATTGAATCTGTTGCCTAACAGTGCTTTCTTTGATACGTGGATGTAATATTTTAACATTCCATTTGATTAAAATTAACATATTATTTTAAAGTGTTCATCTATGTATTTATGTACTGAACATTGTGGATTTCCTCTTTATACTAAGATATTCAGGGCAGGGACTGTTTTCTCCTGTTTTTACAGTCCCTGGACAATAGGCTCCTGATTCTGGTAGCAGATGTGGGGTATTGCCACAGTATTAATAATCATAACAATACAGAGAAAGAGAGACCTGGTCTGAGCTCACATGAGTTCTGTCCTGGTTCTTAAACTAATTTATCATGTGATCTTGGGCAAGTCACTTAACCTCTCCGAGTCTGACTCAGCCTCTGTACAATGAGGTTATAATATTTACTTTATCTATCCTACCAGAGTGTTTATTATTTAATGTTAGTAAAGCACTAGGTAAAGTGTTACTTTGTGGCTTTTTTGAGTAAAAAGAAGAAACTTTACACCTGACATGGATCAGAAATTGGGATATTATGGGCCTGATCTTGTGGCTTCATGCAGACAAAACTTCCACGGAAGTCAGCTTGCCATACTGCCTGATAATGCAGCCTTCGTGTGAGCTAAAAGGAAAAGCTCATCTATAATTGTCTTTTGTTTTGAATAGGAATAACACCGATGTTGCAGCTGATCCGTCACATCACAAAGGATCCTAATGATAATACAAAGTGTTACCTCCTTTTTGCTAATCAGGTAAATATATTGTGTCACTTGTTTGCCCTCTTTTTTACCCCAGGGACATTATTAGGAGGACTTTGAACTGGTGATACTGTTGTGATATTTAATTCTGAAAAATTACTTCCCTGAATCACAAGATTTTTTTCTTGATCTGTATTATGCATATGTGCCACACAGTTACGTTAAAGCATGTGGTCCTAGTCCATATATTTCACATGCAGAACTCCCTTTGATTATCAAGGCTGCTATGTGATTTGCCATGGTTTATTTAAAAACGATCTATATAAGAGACATTACGGTTTATTGCATCTGCTCTCATACACTGTCCTGAGTTCGGTTTCTTTTGTTCTTAAACCAACAAAAAGGGAAAAAAATCTCTAAGAAATCATACTAGTACAATGTACAAAGAGTTTGTGCATGTAAAACTGCCAGAAGCCCCGAACTCCTGAACTGAAGTTTGTGGGTGAAATCCTGGCTCCATTGATTTCAGGGATGTCAGGATTTCACTCCCTGTTCTTAACTCTCACTGTTACACCTAGGCACTGCCATGTTTGTAATATGCAAAAAAACCCACTGGTGGGGAGACCAAGACTAATCTGTGCAAATGGATTAAAGAGTTTTAATCTTGATTCTGAATTTCCTGGCATTTGGCTGTTTAACTATTTAACACTAGTATCAGCTAGGTTGCTGTTTGAATCTGATTTGTTTTTACTATTAATCTGGATTTACAGTGAAGAAAATTATAAACTACCATATGCTTAAGAAAAATTCAGTTTGTCTACTGACTTGATAAATGAGGAAAACTCTGATTCCTTCCTGCTGAAAATAAAGTAAGTGCCATGTTAGTCCATGTTACTGTGTGCACTGATATGGTCTGGTGACAAACAATTCCCCCCCCCCCCCTTTTTTTTTAAACAGACTGAAAAAGACATATTACTGAGAGCAGAGCTAGAAGAGGTAGCCAAGAATCACCCTGATCAATTTAAAGTGCGGTATACATTGGACAGACCTCCTCACGGTAAGTTACTGGTGTTTGATTTTCTTCTGCCCTCTTTTCTGTATCCACAAGTTTTTCTTCCTACTAATATTGCTACAATATCCAGCCATCCATTCCTATGGTATCTGAGCACTCCTAGCAAACTTACTAGTATCTGACAACCTTACCAAAGCAGGGAGCTGTTCTGTAAACCTTAGAAAACAGGAACTAATAATTAACTTCCATTGAATGGTGCAACCATTACCTGCGGAGCTTTGGATAGTGAAATGAAATGTTTGTCATTGTACTAGTAGGGTAAAGTGTCACTTTCTTGGACTTCTCAGCAAAATACACAACTCTGCTGCTTTGTCTAGTCTATGTCCCTCCCTCCTCATTTCGTCAGCAGAATCATGTTACTTTGGCATCGTCTCTGCTTAGTACTTGCTATGGGCACAACAGGCAAATGTACAAGTGCCGCTTACAGTAGGTCAGTTTTAAATAGGGTGCAGTTGCACAACACAAAGACAAAGAATGAGTTGTGGATTTCTATGTAGTACTGTATTGGGAGGGAAAACAAAAAGCTAGAGCTTGAACTCTACTGTATCTAGCTCACAAAACAGTGAGCCAACTTAATGGCTGGTGTAAGAGATCACAACATGTTGATTTTAAATATTTGACTTCAATGCAGTCAGACCTAGGCTATGTCTACACTTAAAGCAGCATGGGTAGATGGTGAAGCACTGCTTAAGCGAGTAAAGACATGCCAGAACCTTAGGGTATATACCCTACATGGCTTTCTACATGCCCAAGCAGTGCCTCTCATGTCAGTGTCCCACTGCCGCAGCTTTTCCCCAGGGCAGGGGAGAGGCAGCAGGGAGAGCGGCAGCTTCTCACTGGTGGAGCCTTTCCCCGCTGCTTCCCTTCTGCTAGAGCCTTTCACTGCCGTGAGTAGGTACATAGATTCTTAGATTCTAGGACTGGAAGGGACCTCGAGAGGTCATCGAGTCCAGTCCCCAAGCATGCTGCAGTGCGAAGCAGCCTGCTTTTCACTGCAGCTTATTGTGTACCCTACTTGCTGCTGCTAGACAAGGCTGTACTTAACAACAGTGGTGGATGTAGTCCAGGGTTTTGATCCTACCCTTGTCAAGTGCCTGCTTACAGTAATGTGGTATTAATGCTGATTCTACAGGGATATTTGTCAGTGTGTGTGGTTGGTGTCATGTTGAGGGACAGGATGGGGACCTTTAGTGTGAATATATGTTTGAATTGTTGTAAGGTACTAATGGTATTCCTTGTTTGTTTCAGATTGGAAGTATAGCTCTGGCTTCATTACTGCAGATATGATTAAAGCATACCTCCCTCCCCCAGGCAGAGAGACTCTTATTCTGATGTGTGGGCCTCCACCTATGATTCAGTTTGCGTGTCAGCCCAATCTGGAAAAACTTGGTTATCCCAAAGATAACACATTCGCTTATTGACACTGATGCAATGCAGTGCGTCTCATTCACATGCAGAAATAATCCATTTGCTACAGCACTTTTAGAACAATGTAAGTTGATTGCAATTTTCATAGTCATAATTAAGGGTTTTATTGAACAGCTGAGTAATTTTGTTCTGTCTCTGTTACCTTGAATGTTTTTAATACTGAGAGCTTGAGTAATAGTCTTTAAATATCTTCTATTAAGCAATAAGACATGGAGATGCATAACTATAATATGGAGAGGGTGTTAATATACAAAGTTAAAGGCCACATGATTCTAGCTACCCAACATTAAGTTGCCCTGAAATGTTCTGCCTTTTTTGCTATAATGAGATAAAATTTGTATCCAACAATACGGGGGGAAATCAGTTTATTTTATTAATTATATACTTGGGTATAGCACTGACATTCAGTAGCCTACAACTGTCTTAAATTCTGAACCTATTTCCTAACTTACGCAAGGTTTGTGTGACAAGACTGTACATGTAATCCATTCATTACAATGTGAATAAATTAATTTCTTTCCTGTATGAAAGAGGGGATAAAGAATACAGTAACTCCTCACTTAACATTGTAGTTATGTTCCTGAAAAATGCAACTTTAAGTGAAACGTTAAACAAATCCAATTTTCCCATAAGATTTAATGTAAATGCGGGGGGTTAGATTCTAAGGAAATTTTTTTGGGGCAGACAAAAGGCATTATATACTGTACAATACTGTACAGTATACTGTGGTTGGAAGGTGCCCCGGCTTACCCCACACAGGCACAGCCCTCTGCAGACAATGAGGCAGGCAAGGATGCTCAGAAGCACCTTGCGCAGCGGCAGCTTCCCCCCAGAAGAACAGGCGCCGACTTTGCCGGGGGATGCTCCAGGCCTGCCTCTTCCCATCCCCGCTCCACTCCACCTCCTCCCCGGAGCATGCCACGTCCCCACGCCTCCCCCTCCCTCCCAGCACTTCCCTGCTGCCAAACAGCTGTTTGGCGGTGCTTAGGACTTTCTTGGAGGGAGGGGGAGAAGTGGAGACACGGCCCTTCTCCACTCCCTCCCAGAAAGTCCTAAGTAGGAAGCGCTGGGAGGGAGGGAGAGGAGGCGGAGAAGAGGAACTTGTGCTATGCTCCCTTGTAAATTCGCTGCTCTTCCACAGAATCCTACAAGCAGTGGACAGAGCAGGCAGCCAAATGACATTATAAAGAAGCATTGCACAACGTTAAACGAGCATGTTCCCTAATGGAGCAGCGACAAAACTTCGAAACAACATTAAGCGGGAGGACGTTAAGTGAGGAGTTACTGTATTTCTTAGGAGTGTGCTGCCATAAAACAGCAAAGTAGATTAAGAAATCTGGTCTGGGAAGAAATTGCAGTACTCAGGGACAGTGAAAGTGCATGAAGAAATTCTCATGACTGCTCATACTGTTTTGTTAAAATTTCACTCTAAAATGAAAATTTTATCTAAAATTTAATTTAGGGGATTCAATGTTAACCTTCATGCTGAGTCATTGAATGTTATTTAGGTATATATACTCTATCATAAGCTGACCCCCCCCCAAGATAGATAAGTAAAAATGGAAAAATTTTATGACCCATTCATAAGCTGACGCTATAATTCAGAGGTTGGCAAACTTTGGCTCCCGGGCCATCAGAATATGCTGCCGGTAGACCGAGACGGTTTGTTTAACTCGAGCGTCCGCAGGCACGGAGGTAAACCTAAGTAAACAAAGTGTCCCGGCATGCCAGCTGCTTACCCTGATGGGCCAGGACAGCAACTGGTGGGGAAATTTTTTAGGGGGGAGAAGCTGGGGGTCAGGGGAGTAACCCCTGTGACTAACCCCCACATGACCCCTCCCCATCCCGGGGCACCCCTCCCCCCCCATCCATCCCCATCCCCATCCCACCTTAGCTGGAGTGGGCCAGGGAGGATGTCTCTGGCCTGGCTGTAGCGTGCTCCAGCAGGCGGGGCCGGGTGGCGCGGCCGCAGCCTGCCAGCCCTGGAGCTTCAGCTGCTTCGGAGGCTGGGGGGAGAGCAGCATGGCCAGAAGTGGAGAGATTCTAGCCCCGCCTCTTCCCTTCTGGCTCTCCTGGCTGTGCTGGCTCTCCTTGCTCCCTCTGTTGGGGGGGAGGGGCTGTGTCCCCACCTCTCCCTCTCTACACCTGTTCATAAGCCAACCCCCTTCTCTGATGCTTCCCTTTTTTACTAAAAAAATTCAGCTTATGAACGAGTGTATACGGTATTTGTTTGCCAGTACTTAGATTTCTGCTCTACAAAGAGGAATTGATTGACAGTCACTGAAAACTGCATTACTGCCTTACGTTGGACTGAACTTCAATATAAGCATCTACTGTTGTTATATGTACTGTCACGGACTCAGACCAGACGGGATATAAGAGAGTAGTGGAAGGCAGGTATCTCAGCCTCAAAATGAGCAGGTCTCTGTTCCCTGGATAGCCAAACAAAGGCTACTCTAGGCCAAGCAGGACACCTGATGCCAGTTCAACCAGTTAAGGTTGTTAAGCTAATGCCAGCACCTGATCTCAATTAACTGGCAAAGGGTCAGTTAAGGCCATTAGGCTAATGGAGACAGCTGGAACCAATACTCATACTGCTTTAAAAGCTCTCCTTTCCAGTTCTCTTGGGAGAAGCCCAGGTGAAAGGAGCTGGGGGAGAGGAATTGCTGAATCCTGAAGTAAGGGTGAAGCTAGGAAAAGAGGACCACGGGGAAGTGGCCCCGGGAATCAAAGCAGTGTCAGTGGTGAAGGGAAAGCTGCCAACAGCTGCTACCATTAGGGTCCCTGGCTGGAACCCAGAGTAGAGGGCAGGCCTGGGTTCCCTCCCTTCCCCCCCATGCTCTACAGAGATCCCCTTGAGAGGGGAAGCAGACTTTGGTCCAGGCAGGAGGCCAAACTGCGCCTACTGAGCTCTAAGGAGCAACAGAGACTGTGGCTATTCCACCTCCCATACTGGCCTATGATGAAAGAAGCTCAATAAGCTGTGACCTTTGTCCCTGTACTGAGAGAGAAAGGGAGGTCACATTGAGGGCCTTAGCGAGCTTCTGAGGCCACTGAATCCGCCTGGAAGCGCAGGCCCCACCAATCCAGGCTTGGAGCATTGTTACAGTACTTCTGAAATACTGTTCTCTCCATGAAGTACATGTGCTGTGAGCAGTTTCAGAAGTTTGCCTCCCCCAAAAGAAAATGTTTTCACCCCTCAGCTCACAGAGAGCCCTGGTACTTCCACACACAAGATACATGACTCATTCTGTGGACCCTTAATCTTCATTGTTTTTACTATATATCTCTTCACAAACACTTTTCAGTTTGTGACTGTGCATTCACCATCTCAGGGCTGGTTTGTACGGTCTTGTGCCTTAAGCTTGGAAAGTGTGGGGCAGGGATCCTGTTTTTAATCTGTCTGACTGAAAAAACATTAAGTGCTACTGGGTAAATGCAATTTTCATCAGATGTTTGAGACCAATAAAATTTGCTCTTTATTACTTCACTGATTAAGTCTACTCAGTCCACTATCCCAATAACAGTCATAGCAAACAGAGATCAAAATGCTTCAGGCTTGTAGGCCAGCCATCTTAAAAGTTGCGATGATCCCAGTGCCACTGAGGACTAAGCCCTTTTAATACCATTTCATTTTGGAGAGTCATAATCAGGGCCTTTTGTAAAGTTTTCTTCGCTTATGTTTTTGCCAAATTATTTTCAAGAATGTGTGTTGTTATGGATTCCAGACAGCCTGGGCCACTGCTCCTTCGCTGTTATCTGGGCCAGTTGTTTTCAACCAGGGGTATGCATACCGCTGGGGGTACACAGAGGTCTTCCAACGGGTACATCAACTCATCTAAATATTTTAGTTCAGGCTACGTGAAAAGCACTAGCAAAGTCAGTACAAACTGAAATTTCAGAGTCAATGACTTGTTGATACTGCTCTATATACTATACCCTGAAGGTGTAAGTACAATATTTATATTCCAACTTATTTATTTTATAATTGTTTCAGTAATAGCATGCTATGCCACTTTTATGTCTGTAAGTAGTAGTTTTTAAATGAGGTGACACTTGGGGGAACATAAGACAAATTGGACTCCCAAAAGGGGTACAGTAGTCTGGAAAGGTTGAGAGCCACTGGGTTAGGCTGTGCAGCTCAGAATCATCATCTTCCCTGGGAAGTGGCAAACATATAGCTGGCTTTAACTGGCGCACTGTTCACCAGCCTGCACTATGGCTTCCCTCATTCCCTGGCTGCAAGCTGGACTGCAGAGATGAAATCCTGGCCCCATTGATGTCCATGGCAAAACTTCAATAGACTTTTCTGAGGCTAGGATTTTGTCCTAGAGGAGATTTACTTGCAAAGAGAAGCTCTTGGTGTGTCTTCTCTTAAGTCTCTTTTGAACCTGTCAATTTCCCCCTCTTGTCCATTCTACATCTGTTTATTTTTAGAAAAAAACACTTATTTCTTCTTAAACACTGCATATTTACTCATTGTGATACAATAATTTTAAAATGTTAAGTAATTGCTAAGTATTATCATTTAGCTTTATAACACTTAAAGGTTATAAACTTCACCCTCAAAATGAGTGAGAATCCTTTATGAAATGCAAAAGAATTGCCTAAATATATTTTTACACTTATGTATGACGCTTAGCTGTTATGGAGCATTTTTCCAGCCATAGACTTTTTCTCAAAGTGAGTATGCTCATTGAATAGATACAATAGAATAGAAACAAACACTCAGAGGTTAATAGAAATACCCAAGCATTCAGCAAGTCACTGGCAGAAATGGGAATAGAACCCAGGTATTCTGACTTCATCAGTATTCTATCCACATTGCCTCTGTGGGTGGAGATGTATTTTATGTAAAATCCCTACCCAGTACTCTGGGCATGGTATAAGTACCCGGTACTTCAAGACAGGGTAGTCTCATTAACTGTTGAGCAAATGGGGGTGAATGAATAAACTTTAAAATTCCCCGAAGACCAGCTGCCCAGGCATATCTAAAACGTACTACACAGAGTCAACCTGGAATATAGACAAACATACAGCATTTATTCATTACGGTCTGATGCCCCAAAGATCAGCGTTTGTATATCAAATAAGATACTCTAGTATTCAAATATAAGTTAACAGAACACTTAAGTCCACAAACCAACACACTGGAACTGGATTTTTAAAAATAATAATACTTACAGTATCATAGAATCATAGAATATCAGGGTTGGAAGGGACCTCAAGAGGTCATCTAGTCCAACCCCCTGCTCAAAGTATGGCCTGCTTGAAACATCTCAGGGTGCAAAACTACCCTTCTCTGCTCTGTCAGTGTACACTGAGTCAACATTCATACAAAACAAATAAATTTAATTACACATTCACTGGCAGATTAATCTAAGGTGCACAGAGTACACTAAACTAACCATGTATTCAAACAGACAACAGGGAGAATTATCAAAAGTGTTACTTAAAAACCTAACTCTGATCTCTGTTAGAGGTTGGGATTTTCAAAAGTCCTATTCACTTATCAAACAATTCTGCTGTCTCCATACATTAAAGCTCATTTTGCACAATGGGCATAGTGGAAATTAGCTGTTAATTTCTAGCATTATAGAGATTTATACACAAACTTGTTAACTAGTCTTTAGGAGAAGTCAGTTCTATGACCACAGTTCAAGTCTCGCTTCCCCACTTGGGTCACACTCTGAAGTTTGTGCAGTAAGGGCTAGATTAGGCCATCTTTACGCTGAGTAATGTCTTGCTCTTTAACTAGTCCTATTGAATAAGGGCCACCCCTTACTCATTCTGAATAGCACTTCAGTGAAAACAGCCAGACTTTAAGCTCTTTTGAAAGAGGCATGTCTAGTATTGACATACCCTTGAGAAATATTTCCAAACATGGTCTAGCATCATAACACATAAAATAAAACCTCATTGCAACCACAAGGGATGAGATATAACCAGTAACCCACTCAGACAGTGTTTAATTCAAGCCCATTATATATATATCCCAAAACAAAATCTCTGTTTCAACACCTGGTCAAGATTGTTTTTGGAATTGCCCAGTACAAAATATCCTGCTTGTACCGTGGTAGTGAATGTGTGTGTGGGGAGTCAACACTGTAGCCCCACTCCTGGGGGACCCCTGTTGAGGCCCATAGAGCCCTGTCAGTCTACCTGGCTGACAGCTGAAGAGAAACCTTAAGGTAGAAGGGTTGTTAGGCAGCATTACATGGAAGGAGGCCTTGCAGGCGTAACATCTAGCTTTTACGTGCAGCAAGCAGGACTGCCAGTTACCTCCAGCTCCAGGGGCAGCCCTCACTGGTTTGGTATGTCTGCACTGGAGCTGGTAGGTATAACTTCCAGTTTGAGGAGACGATACCAAGATGGGAGCGGTTGAGGTTTGGAGGACAGGATTAGAATTCAAAATGATATTGACAACCTGAAGAAATGGTATGAAATGTAATAAGTGCAAAGTACTACTCTTAGGAAGGAATAATCAGTTGCACAAATACAAAATGGAAAAGGACTGGCTACGAAGGAATACTGCAGAAAAGGATCTGGGGATTTATAATGGATCACTAACTGTGGATCAACAATATAATACTGTTTCAAAACAAGCAAACAATTCTGGGATGTATTAGCTGGAGTCTCATAAGCAAGACAGGAGAAGTAATTCCTTCTTCTCTACTTAGCACTGGAGTATTGTGTCCAGTTCTGGGTACAGGGTACTACACTCCAGGAAAGATTGGAGAAAGTCAGGAGGAGAGCAACAAAAGCAATTAAAGGTCTAGGAAACATGACCTAAGAGGAAAGATTGAAAAAACCAGGAGAAGACTGATGAGGAACATAAGTCTTCAAATACATAAAAAGTTGTTAAATTGTTCTCCTTAACCACTGAGGATCCGTCGAGAAGCAATGGGCTTAACTGAAACAAAGGAGATTTAGGTTAGACATGAGAAACTTCCTAACTGTAAGGTTGTGTAAGAATAGGAACAAAGTATCTGGGGAAGTTGTGGAATCTGTCTAACCTGTTCTTAAAAACCTCCAATGACAAACACCTGTGAGGGATGGTATTTAGTCCTGCCCCAGTACAGTGGACTGGACTAGATGACCTCTCAAGTTTCTTTCCAGTCCTATATTTTTGTGATTCTATACCTGGGTGATAATCAGGTCTCCAGAAAAGAACTGCACCACTACATTTATGTCCTATTGGAGATGATAAAACATTCATCATTTGCCCTTCCTTAGATGCAAGGGAGAGTCAATCTCTTGCTATATTTCATCATTTAATTTCCTTTGGAGCAGAACACTTCTGGATTCATTGCAACACATCCTGAGATATGTAGCTCAAGTTTCTCTCTCAGCTATGCTAGCACGATGCCACTAAAATCTGTGGAGCTGCAGAGCTGATGTGGCCAATCTATACTCAGCAATAAGCTATACTAACACCAGTTAATGGCAGCAGCACTACCTAGCATTTCCTAACTAGTGACCCTTTGCATGTCACACTGGCTAGAGTTGTTTGCTACAGTTACATTAGAGTAGTGCTCTACATAAGCACATATAGGAGACTGGAATGAAGAGCGAACAGTTAAGGGAAAAGTGTAACTGCAGTAACTGTCTTAAAAAAAAAAATCACATGCAAATATTACAACTTGTTTCTAACCACATTTCAGTCATGCCAGTATGTGGAATCTATATATATTTACATTGCTTATAGTATGCTGAATGCAATTCAGGGAGCAAAGAGTCTTAGAGCAAAGGGCTTGGAGTTTATCACTTCCTCGTGGTTTTCTAACCATCTGTGCTAAGTTTCACACTACATGTTAAACTGTGCTTTGTAGCTCTAGTCATTTTGACTCAAAATTCAGCGGAGCTTACTGAAATGTTCCAATTGTACAAGGAACTTTCATCAGTCATAAGGCAAACCATGTACTGGGCTAAAAGTTCTATTGCACTCACCTTGAGGTATCTGTAACGAGGGTGGTATGCACCATTTTGGTATTTTAAATGTGCATTTTAAGTTAAATGAATTTTCTGCCTGTTCCACAACCACTAACACACACAGTGCTTGTTTGAAGTCATGTGTTAGTCATTTTCTAAGAAAAGCCAACTTTTAGGTCTCTGTTTCCTTTGCAGTCTCAAACTGAAGATGGGATTGTGGGATTTCCTGCTGTGAGCAAATTTCTCATTGCAGAGAGAGCAGAGTAAGGATCCGCATGCTCTCTGCTGGCCTGTCTAAGAACACACCCACCTGCTAAGGGCTTCAAGAAGGGTGAAAGGTGATCTGACCTTTCTCTTCATCCCAATGGTATAATCAGGATAGAGAAAGCAGAGACAAGGAGAGGTGCAGAGGAAGAAAGAGTGAGGGATGAAGTCTCTTCTTCCTCTTTTTAGGGAGTCTCAAAATCCTAAAGCCAATCCTATCTCTAAATCAGACCAGCTTTTTCAGCAATGGTTCAGTGAACAACTGTCTGCACCAGTGTCTGTCAGATCCCAAGACAGCATCTGCTGCACCATGTATCATATGGCATGATAGAAAGTCACTGGAATTGTCAAAGTATCATCCTCGCCACTATCATTTAATATGAAGAGGACCCTTATTCTGTGACAGAGGCATATTCTACTTATGTTATCGCTACATTGCAAGTTAATTATAAAAGTACAAAATTATAAAACAGATAATTTAGCAGGTAACAGTGCATAAATCCACTGTATAAAAGTCATCCTAAATCTGTAAAGAAATCTTTTACTAGTCTTAATCATTTTCCAATTTTACCCTCTCTGGATGATGAGGAATAATTTTGCATAGCTTTTCTTAATGCCCATGTAAAAATACTTAACACAGAGCACAGGGTTTTTTTTACGTGTAAGGTATTGCTGCATAAACCTCATATATATTTTACACTTTTCTCAGTGGCAGAAAAGCCTAAGCTATTTTCTGCATATAGCACCCAGCTTTCATCAGCCAGCTCTCTGGATACATGTGAGGTATAACAATGTTCTTGGTCATGTTCATCATCTCCAGTCTTCAAAGGTAGGTGTTAAAAATCTGCTGTCATTCAGCATTTCATCTTGGCTTAGCATATCCTGAAAGTAAACCGTATGAAGACCAGTCAGAAGTATGTTCAGTTAGATGTGTATAGCAATGGCAAAGCAATCCAACTGTAATTAGATCTGATTCATTACAGCAGGAATTTACCATCTTGATGTAGCTTATTTGCTGATATAAATATTTAAGGAATTACAGATCACCTGATTATATGTAACACAGTGGGATGATCAGCATCAATGAGTCTCAGAGATGGGTGACATAGTGAATAAAAATACTTTCACATTACATGACCATAAATCAGCTGCACCAATGCAGCCGTTAATTGTACACATTGTGATTCTATGTATTGGATACAGAATCAAATCCATACTGCTTCAGTCAAGTGAACTCTAAGGGAGCAGGGACGGCAATTGCTTGCAAAATGTTGGAGTTACTTATTTTCAATTGGTTTTTATCAGATATAGACACTAATTTACTGTGGGCAAAGGTCACCCCTTTTCAGAGGTTGAGCAGAATCAGTGGAGACTATGCACCACTTAAGTTCAACTTAGGCCATTCACTATGAATAGAGGACTGACAACTTATTTCAAAATAAAGATTTTTGAAGTATGGAAATATAAGTAGGCTGTAAATAAGGAGTCTATAACGTGAACACTGGAACACTTACTCTAGAGGATTGCTGGTCCTTTAACTTTCACTGCATTCTAGCAGGATAAGTTTGACTTTACAGCAAGTATAAATTGGTACATACCGTGAGGTTGCTTATGCCTTGAGAGAGCACCCCTATTTGCATTACTGTTCCTTCTGAATGTTCCATCTGTAAAATCAGTCAGTAACTATATCAAATCAGACAGCAACTACAATTTTATCCAGAGCATGCATGTATGTAGCGCATGCATCTTTTGGAGGTGATTCTGTCTTGAGAAAAACAAAATCTCAACATAATGAATTACTACTCTTGGAAATGTGCTAACAATTCGTTCTCAAAGTTATACGGAAATAAATATACATATTGTACATAACACCTCAGAAAACAAAAGGAAAAATACTCATATGCCAGCATAATGCAGTGAAAATGAGGTTATGATAGGAAGATCAATTTCTGATGAGAAAAGGCATTCCTTAATCCTTTAGTACAAATATTACACGCTCTAGCAAATTTAAGAATTTATCAGTTTGCTCTCATGAATTTTAGTGCTGTGTGTTACAGTAATATTTTTCAGAAGTCAAAAGCATTCAAGATGCATTCAATAACGCATATGATACATTCCTACTAGACAGGCAATCCAAGTACTCTTCATGCTCTTACTGATTTTAAAAAGAGATATAAATTGTTTGAGCACATCCGGTGGCCTAAAATGTAAAGGGGGTTCCGTAGTAGTTCATTAAGAGTATTAATTTTTCACTGTACAAAGGTGTGAATGTACTGTGTTCACTTCCAGGTCATTTTTTCAGCTGGAATGTCATCAATTTTTTTAATATACAAAATATTTTGTAACAGTTGCACAGTTGTATTTAGTAATTTAAAATGGGGTCAGGAATGGTGGAATATTAACATTAAATCAAATCCATACTGCTTCAGTAAAGTGAACTCTATAGGAGCAGGGGCAGCAGTTGCTTACAAAATATTGGAGTTACTTATTTTCAGTTTTTCAATTGGTTCTTATCAGATATAGACACTAATTTACTGTGGGCGAAAGTCACCCCTGTTCAGAGCAGAATCAGTGGAGACTATGCTCTACTTAGATACTGCTTTTACCTTGTTACTGGACGCTTCCTTTCAGTAAACATGTCAAAGCATCAAACTACAGTACATTCACTACAGGTACTGACAGCGTTCAATTCTATTAGGATTTGGTCCTCTCATTTCCTTAACATAAATAAGATTAACAATACTATTTTACTTTGTAAACACTAACACAGGAGCCACTATATATGAAATATATCACCCTTTTATCGCTAAAACATTTTTGTTAACGGGGTCCTCTAAATAACACAGTGCAAACTTGCACAAGAAAAGACAGTGGTTAGGTAATGAGTTACTTTACAGATGAGCACAAATGATGCGTTAGGTGTAGTAAACCATGCAAATGAAAAATGAATTGTCATCAATTTTGTGATCATTCTCTTATCTGGTTTTTCACTTAGAATTATTTAATCTGGCTTCTCTCTAGAACAGCCTGAGCTAGTGTAAATTGTCATAGTTCTACGGAAGTCACTGGAGCTATGATAATTTACACCAGCAGAGGATATGCCCACGTCTGGCTCTTGTACACTACAGAAGCTCACACAAGCTCCAACAGCTCCCTTTTTCAGGGTTTGCAATACTTTACACATACTTTGGCAGGAAGGAGGCTGGATAAAGGTTTTTATGGAAACCTACTGTTTTTGTGTGTGTAAACTAAATTCCATTACAGAGAGAAAGTAATCACTATATATGTAAAAACAATGGAATTATTCAAAGTATTCTTTTATTGTCTAATTGATAATGTTCATGAGTGTTTATATGCTTAAGCATAATTATTTCATAGAGTATGTAATACATTTACGTGGTGCAAATGATGCACTCTTCAGTTAACGTCTTAAAATATACAATCCAGTTGTACTTTTATGAGAATAAAATATAAATTGATACCTCTGTACAAATTGATCTGAATAAGATTTTATTACATTACAAACCACTTATAAAGATAAAATTTATCTGTGCAGTACTCATGGATTATGTAATTAAAAGTACAAAAAATATTTGGTGTTTCTATTATAATCCCAAATTTAACAGTCCAATAGGTTAACTTTCATAGTGTAAAGGTTTGATGTACCTGAAAAAGGGCTTGAAGATGGATGGGTTTACGCTTACAAAGATAAAAATATTATTCATCTGACATTCTCAGTATAAAAAACTGTTCAAAAGTGTTCACAACCCATATGTACGTTCTCAATGAGTTCATGCGGATGTAGCAGAGATTTTGTTATATGGTAACAAAAGGTTATTGGCAAGCTTTGGAATGCATGTAGAGGATGAGAGATGAGAATGACATCAATCTATTTGTCCCACCTGATCTAGTTTGTCCAATTCCCTATCAGTGAGTTGATTAAGTCCTTTGTATCCACTGTAGCTCTTCTGAGTACCATTAGTTGCACCTGGACTTGTGTCCATAGGACAAATGTAATCTGTAGATTCATCAAATTTCTTTTTTCGTAGGTTTCCAAAATGTGAAAATCCAAGTTTCTTTGGCTAAAATAATGAAATATAAAGTTTTACACAAGAGAACCAATTTGTCTAACATGTACATGCTTTTTATCAAACTGTCTGTACTGAGCCATCTTGATTATCACTTCAAAAGTTTTTTTCTCTTACTTAATTGGCCTCTCAGAGTTGGTAAGACAACTCCCACCTGTTCATGCTCTGTATGTGTGTGTATATATATCTCCTCAATATATGTTTCACTCTATATGCATCCGAAGAAGTGGGTTGTAGCCCACGAAAGCTTATGCTCTAATAAATTTGTTAGTCTCTAAGGTGCCACAAGTACTCCTGTTCTTTTTATGTACAAAATTGTAACTTCAAACTTGATTTTACATGCCAACAATGCACAAATCTTGACTAAAGCTGTATTTTTCTAGTTTGTAGACTTCAATCATCTGTTGTATATTTCTTACTAAAGGATATAATAGCAGAATACTGCTGAGATTAACAACACTTGATTATCTTTGCTAGCTATACTACAGTACATTTACTAGGATAATGATGGATTCTCAGTTAAACTTGTCAAAATAAATCAACGAGTGTGTGTGTTGAGATAGTGGTTTTTTTTTTTTTTTAAATAATGGTTTTCTGTATATTTGCTAATTCACAAAAGGTCTCCCCCATCATTGGTGTGATTAAGTAGGGTTTGACCATAGCTCAGATTAACATGATATTTTCAATTGGCACCTGGGTGACTAGTGAAGTCAATTGTGCTAGTTGTGTAACTTTAAGCAATAGTTCAACTATTTCATTTGGACAATTCATGTGTCTAAAGTTATGCAGGTGCTTAAGTACTTTGCTGAGTCAAGGCCACACGTGTGGGCTTCAGTACTCTGAACAAGGATGGTCTTAAGTGCTTTCTTAAACTGGGGTCATAGGTAGCAAGCATAGCACTTACCTGTCTGAGAGAGACCCCATTGAAATCAATAGACTGTTTACAAAAATGAAGTCACTTGTGCATAGGTATCCGCAAGATCAGGTCTACAAACAGCCCTTGCTCTATTTTTGGCTACAGTTAGAGCTGATGTATATGTTCTGCAAATCCTAACACTGTATTAGGCCATTGGGAAAAGCGCAGATTTAACAGACATATACTTGGCATCAAACATACTGTAGGAACTCAAAAGAAGAGGATTTTTAATTTTCAACGCTATTCAATTCAGAATAATTTTTATGAAACTTGGTTAAATCTTTGTTAAAACTGGGAGCAGTTAATGATAAAAATGAACAATATTTTGTTTTGGATTGCGTTTCCTTTGAATAAAAGGTTATAATATTGCATGTTTATTTCTTTAGTAAATCATGATGAATTTGTGCTGAATCGCTGTGTATTAAGAATAACTAAAATGTAACCATAGTGGGAACTGGCCTCCCCCACTTCCCAGAGTTGGCCCCTTAGTCTGTAAGAAAAGCAAACTGAATTAACACAGTGGCATACCCGAACTTTAGCAGTGGTGGTCAGAGGTGTGTAAGCTGTAGATTCCATTATTTCTCTTTTTTCTTGTTGTGCTTCTGGCCCAATTAACACATTAAAGTTAGTGGTCAGGTGACGTCTCAGGAGGGTCTTTTGAGGTGGAATGTTAAGAAGCATTGCCAGTGTGTCACCATTAAAGCGAGGTTCAAGAATCTATTAAGAACAACACACAAATTATGCTTTATGTAGACAAACCTCTACAACATACATATATACAAACATATTTAAAAAAAAGTAGTCATCCTATAATGCTGATTAAAATGATCTGTATGTTCTTAATTACGTTTCTGTCAGACACTATCAGACAAATAAATAAAAGCCTCACTCATTCTCGAGTAACTACTGTAAGTGACAGGAGTCAACTGAGAGAACTTTCCAAATGCCTTTAACTAAACAATATTACGTCTGTATTTGCAGTGTTCCTTACATATAGAGAAGTTAGGAAGTACTTGTGGTAATTTTATGTTGCACAGAAAGCAAAACAAAGAAACAAAAGCCCTAAAACATTTGTAAAGGCAACCCACTTCACTCAAAGTGCCCTTAGTGTAGATGTACCCTTAAGTAAAATGTATTTTAAAAACCCACAGCGGTGGTGTGGACATTCAGGATCAGCCTAGAGCGCAGGCTGGGTTGGGTTTACGAGCCTGAGGTACGCTGCTGGTTCTAACACCGTAGCACAAGTCCAAGCCCAAGGCTGGAGACCCGGGCTCTGAGATTTGCTGCTGTGGGTTTTAAAACAGTGTAGATGTACCCTAGCTGCTTGTCATCTTAACTCCCAAGTCTAAACAATTCCTGGTTAGTGGCAAAGGTGCCACAGCTCAGCGACCCAGGGCAATTCTTTTTCTGTGACCAGCCTCTGTCTCACAAGTTAATTTTATTTCTTTGAACAGCTCTGGTGATGTTTTATCAATAAGTTATTAAAGTAATTTCCACTGTATAATTTCTTTTCTGTAGCCAGCACCTCCCACAGTTCTGGACATCTGGGCTGCTCCCCCCTCTGAAGCTCAGAGATGCATAAAAGTCTTGGCACTACCCCTTCTGGCTACACCCCCTCTGCGGCAACATGTGAATGGTGGTTCTGTTGCTGTCACCTATTTTCCTCTCTTCAAGAGTTTTTGGGGGAAATGGTGAGCACTGTTTTCCCTCCCTAGCCTTAACTCACCCTGAGCTCCGCTACCAGCCTCTCTGCTGGCTCCTCTGCACTGCTCAGATGTGGCAGAGCAGCCCAAAAAGCACAGGGCACAATTTAACCGACGCCCCATCTGTGAGACAGCCTTCCCGGGCTCGGCAGACAGTGACCTGTACCCAGCCTTCTGCCCTGAACTCTGTTAGGTCCTGGGGCCATGAGTCGAAGAGGGATGTGCGGGTGACTTTACCATGGAAAAAACAGACCAGGAGTCTCTGAACAGAGCAGGGAGAGGCTCTAAAGATGACGACAAGGCCAGTCAGTCAACTCAGGATGCAAGTCCCAAGGGGCGACTTTTGGGGGCCACAAATCTCTTCTCCCTCCTCCCCTTCCCCCTCCCTCCCCGCAAGTCTTAAAGTGGGTCCTGAGTGCCCTAGGAAAAGAAATCAGACTCAAACTATACCCTCCTTCCCAATTTGACCAGGAGGCCGCTAGTGTTATAGTCCCCTCCCCACGCCCTGGAGGAATGGACTCAGCCAGGGAGGGCTCCGGGGGTACATCTATGCAGTGAAACTCCCCCCACAGCAGCAAATCTCAGAGTCTAGTTCAACTGACCTGGGCTTGTGGAGCTCACACTCTGGGCTAAAAATAGCTCTATACTTGCTCCGGCACCCAGTGTAGGGGGGAGGGTCTTAGAGCCTGGACTCCAGCCCAAACCCAAACACCTAGATGGCTGTTGTGAGCCCCAATCAGTTGACATGGGCTCAGACTCACTGCCACAGGGTTTTGCACTCAGAGTTCTCTAGGCCCTAGGGACAGCTGACTGCCAAAGGTCTCACCCCAGAGAGCATCTGTGCTCTCAACGCATGCGAATACATAAAGGGGAAAAAAGCACACAAGATTCATCAGGTCCTCTGACCTTTTCTCTCTCCCATGCCTCCAACAACCCTGTAACTCAATCTGCTCCAGAACGAGATCTCTCATCTTTTAGATATGGGAGGAAGAGAACACTTCTTCAGAAGAAAGTTTCTTAGGGTTCTACTCCATCTTCTTCAAAAATGCAAGGGGGAATCTAAGCCATGTTGACCTCAAAAGGCTCAAGTGGATGGAGAGCCTGGCCTGTACTGTGTCATCCCTATCCCAGGGGATATTCTGACTTCAGTGGATCTGGCGGATGCATACCTCCTAAGTTCCTATCAGACCTTGTCCCCACAGATGTCTAAGGTTCTCTTACAGTAGGAAGCATTATCAGTACTGGATGCTTCCATTTGGCCTGTCCTCTGACACCAGGGTCTTTACAAAGCTGTTCGTGGTAATGCTAGCCAGGCTCAGGTTAAAGGGTATACATCTGTGTCCCCTTCCTGGACAGCTTGATCAGAGCTCCATCCCAGGCGCATAGGTTTGTTATCAATATCAAGAAAAGCTCCTTGACCTAGTCTACCAAAACAGCTCATCTAGAAGTAGATACAGACACCTCAATAACAAAGATTTACCCACCTCTAAAAAGATTCCAAATATTCAGGACCTTCTCACATTGTTCCAGAGCTGCAAGAGGCTTACCATAGCACTGGACCTTCAACAACTAAATCTCCTAGGGCTGTGCACAGGGAATCACTCCCTGGGCACAATCACACATCAGGCATCTTCAAGGCTTCATCTTAAAGGTGTGGGCCACTCCCCAGAACACATGAAGGATTGCATAAAGGTCCTGCTGCTGGTGCTCAGCTCCTTAAAATGGTGGTTAGCCCAGGGCAACATCTGCAATGCTATGCCCATGTGTCTTCCAGATCCTCTGGATCTCATAACTGAGGAGCACACTTGGGAGTCCCAAACCACTTAAAGCAGCTGGAGCCCGGAGGAAAGGGCTCACAGCATAAACCTCCTAAGGCTAAGAGCAGTCAAGCTGTAGCTCAGATGGTTCCAATCCAGTGAAGAGGAGAAACATGTTCTGATTCAGTCAGACAACACAACTATGGTCGTGTATGTGAACAACCAAAGTGAAACAAGGAGCCCTGACAAGTCATCCCTTCAAACCACTGATGTCAATACCAGCATTCTATTTCTCCATCAAAACTTGCTTTCTGATAGCCATCACATCTCCCAGATGAGCATCTGAGCTGGCAGCCTTATCTATGTAGGAGCTTTACTGTGTGTGACACAAGGATAAGTCAGTGTGACTCCTGACTCTTTTATTCCTAAGCTGAACCCTTCCTTTCACACTTCCCAAGAGCTGATCCATCCTTCACTGTCCACAGAGAAGAGGTGAGACACCTTAGATGTCAGAAAAGCTCTGAAAATCTACCCCAAACATAAAGAATCCATGAGAAGATGGGCCAGCCTATTTTTAAGTGGAAAAAGGGCCTGGAGCTTTCAAGTCCTCCATTGCATTGTGGAGGCACACAAGGCATTCAAAATTCTGTTCCTGAAAGGGGTCAGGGCACACTCCATGAGATCCCTGGCAACCTCAGGAGCAGAAAGAAATGCAGCCATCCTGGAACTTTGCAAGGAAGCCACCTGCTCAACAGCTACTACCTTTATCATCAAGCACTGTAATGTGTCCTTCCTGTCATCTGCAGAGGCTTCCTTTGGCAGAAAGGTGCTGCAGGAAGTGGCCCAGAAATAATATTGCCCTTTGAGCAAATCTTGTAAATGGGGAGGGATTCCTTCCTTCCTTCCTCCCCCCCCTTCTTTTTGACCTTTTCTATAATCCTCCCTGTTCACTGCTCACTACTTTCCAAATGTCCAGAACTGTGGAGGATGCTGGGCTGCAGAATGGGAAAACATTTCTTATTGGTGATTTCCTTTTTGCTAGTAGCATCTCCCATAATTCTGCCCACCTTGAATGGCTTATGAGCCAAAAGGTCAGATGTTGAGTGGAACCTTTACTATGTGACTCTTTTTTGGTCTGCTTACTCTGGAGTTGCTCATATTGTTATACAAGTTTTTCTAGTGTTGGAATAACTCCTTTGGTGGCAAGCAGCAGCAGAGGGGGGCGTGGCCAGAGCATGCAGCACCATCAACATTAATTCCCCTGTGAGAGCTGCAGAGAGGAGGGGAGCAGCCCAGACATTCAGAATTGTGGGAGATGCTGCTAGTAGAAAGGAAATTATTGTTAAGAAATTTTCTGTTTCACGCACTCCCTGTTAGTTTGGAAGACAATGTGACATCATTTTGCTTTTTAGATTTCTAATATTTCTTTTTTCTTTACATTTCCTATGTTGTAAAAATTAATTTACATACAACAGACTCAATAGTTTAAGAAGGTTGATCAGTGAGCATACAACAACAGATTACTAGAATTAAGATATATCCTCTTTCTGTTTTATACTTGGAAATTAAACAGAAAATGCATTTCCAAATTACCTTACCAAAACTACTATAGCTAAGTTAATATACAAAAAAAGGAATACAACTATGAACCAGTTCTCACAATGAGGCCACCATGAACTCCACTTCCTCGAAGGTTTGGTGCATATTCTGCCAGATCTACTGATCTAAGCCATTCCATCACTCTGTGATTGGACCACTGCACTACTTCAGAAGGTGAAATATTATTCTGTAAAAGTAACCACAAAAAGACGATATACTACTCTTCTTTACACAGATAATTTTAGTTTATATACATACATGCAGACACAATTTAGATAAGAAAATACAGTTCAATACTTGAAAAAGGCTGAACCTCAGCTAATGAGTTTACCTTTCATGCCTGCCTAGTTATCAGTTACTATTAAGTCATTCCTCCTCCCTAACAATCAGTATTTCCTAAATTCTGAGGTAACCGGTTTTGCTCTGAGCATCTTGTGCAGCTCTCAGAAGACTTGGAGAATCTGGACCGGCTGGTGAAATGGAAAGTACATTCTATTACAGATGGAACCCTAAGAACTACTGCTTCATATAAAAGACAATATGCAGAGAATATTTATGCTGCAAAAAATATTGAAATAATAATTATTATTATTATTAAGGTTTCCATCACTGTATTATCTAGGTACTTAATACAGAGACTAAGAGAAGAACTGATGCTTGCTGGAGAAAAACTAATTTAGCCTATGTGCTGTTGGGAGTACTGCTTGAGAAATTAGTAGAGTTGAGTAAATAATAAAAAAAATTCCAATGACTTCACTCAAAAATGTTATTAAATTCTAACATAGTTGTGAATGATTTGCCAAACTTTAGAGACTGGGAGAACAATGGAAAAAAAGTGGTTGAATAATTAAAAATAAATGTAAGATTCACTGAATAATTTATTCAACCAGCTCTGGCACTTACAGATGGCATATACTTATTGCCATCGTAGTCCATTTCACTTTCAGTGCAGAGTTGGTCCTAATGTGTGACCAAACAATGGGACTTCCACCTTGCCCTACGGGAAACTGTTCTACAGACAGTGTTGAGAGATCTCACACTTCAGAACTTTTTCTGGATATTTAGCCAAAATTGTCCCTTTCTCAATACATCCATTTCTTCCAGTTACACCACCTGTGCCAACCTACTTAATGCCACCTGGCTCCCTTCCACATGGGAACACAGAGGGGAACCTGCTTCCTTGGGTTTGGGCTGGTGACATGGAAGAGGATAAGCAGTAACTTACACCATTTTCTTCCTCTGGGATGTGGAACTTCCCTGAGGAGACTCCAGAGGCAGCTCCTGACTGCAGTGGCAGGTATATTATACAGTTAATTTTCTTTCACGTTCACCTTTGACTAGCGTGGGTATAAACAAGCACTAGTTCAGTGACACTAGACTCATGACACACAAATTTCTTCTTTACCTCATCAACTGGCCTCCTACGTAGACAATGGGGGTTGAACTGGTTGACATGCAGCACGTGAATGGCACATTTAATACTGAGATGATGCAGCTGGCTGGTGACTTTCAGAAAGAGAAGGTCATTCTGAAAGAGGAAAAGCCTGGGTAAAAGTAGCGTAGAATACCACAGCACAATGAGATTTACCCCCCCGCCCCCGGCCAATAAATGCTGTGACATTTGTATGTATCAAAGAAATCCAGGTTAGATTAATGGTATGCATTCCTGTTAGAAAAACAGTTGAATCTTAATAAAATTAATGTAGAATCTAGAAGACTATTAGTCTATTAAGTAGAAACATGAGATGGAATGGTTTCAGAGTAGCAGCCGTGTTAGTCTGTATCCGCAAAAAGAACAGGAGTACTTGTGGCACCTTAGAGACTAACAAATTTATTTCAGCATAAGCTTTTGTGGGCTACAGCCCACTTCATCAGATGCATAGAATGGAACACACAGAAAGAAGATATTTATACATACAGAGAACATGAAAAGGTGGAAGTAGCCATACCAACTGTAAGAGGCCAATCAATTGAGATGAGCTATCATCAGGAGAAAAAAAAAACTTTTGAAGTGATAATCGAGATGACCCATAGAAGGTGTGAGGTCATCTCGATTATCACTTCAAAAGTTTTTTTTTCTCCTGCTGATGATAGCTCATCTCAATTGAATCCTTTAGATTCTTTTGAATGTGACCAAAGTCTCAAGACTAAAAGGAATATTGCTGGAAAGTTACCAGTAAAATAGTAGCTAATTCCCCCCTCTTTCCTGAATACAGTAGACTCTGCTTATTAGCAACCCCTGGGTTGAAGCAAAAAGTTGCTATTATGTGGCAGTTGCTAATAAGTGGAAGGCAGGTTTATCAGGCAGCAGCTAGGAAAGAAAGCACTGGGCAGGCCTTCCCTGTCTGAAACCCTGCAAACATGCCAGCAGGGAGGGAAGCTGCAGCCCAGATGCAGGGCCCATGGAGCTACTCGGTACCTCTCCCTGCACTCTCCTGGTATCAGGGTTCAACATGTCGAGTGCTTCCTTCCCTGCATGCAGTCCCCTGGCAAGGTGCAGCACGGAGAATGCAGGGAGAGTTACTGTGCAGCTCCAACATCTGGGCTGCAGCCCCTCTCCCTGCTACTGCTCTGCCCACAGCCCCTTGCTTCCTGTGTGGGCCCTGTCCGCAGGAACGTTTGCTGGGCTGCAGCCCCAGAAGGAAGTACTGGGATGTGCTAAGCATGGCCACAGGCAGGTTTGTGAGGCTGCAACCAGAGAAGATATATCCCAGCGCTTCCTTCCCTAGCTGCAGCCTCACAAACCTGTGTGCAGGTGGCTCTTTTCTTCCAAAAAAAGTTGCTAATAAGGAGCATGCTGTTGCTACTATCTGAATCCCATTATCACTGTTGTTAATGGGATGGGACTGGTTCCTGGCAGTATGTTGCCATTAATCAGAAGTTGCTAATATCAGAATTGCTTTTAAGCAGAATCTACTGTATTTGCAAGATGGAGGGTTCAGAGTCAGTCTGAATGGAAGGAAAGTGGTTTTATGGTAAGCCATCTTACCACAGTTAAGTACTGCAACATTCTCCCATCAACTCTGGATTCATGAAACTGATCTTTGTACTGAGGTAAGCCAATATCATCAAGCCATCCTGAAAATATAAAAATAGTGGAGAAAACAAATCCAGATTTAGGAAGTCTTTTCAGATCAAGAAACAATCCCTGAAGATGAAATTCCACGCCCTCTGCACCTTCACTAATACTCAGGGTCCTCTGACCCTCTTCAGAAACTCATGTGTCACCTATTCTCTTTTTCACTGCCCTTTCAAGGCCTTCTACCCAAAATGGCCCTCCCTTTGTCTGAGAACGGCAGGCAACTCCCACCAAAACCCACAAATGACATTCCCGAAATGCTTTAGAGGACAGACTTTATGACTGAGCATGTGACTTCTACAGGACCGTTTAGTGCCTCCCATACTAGGAATAAAAAATCTAGTTACTCGCACTCAGTCCCCCTCAAGGCGGTTACATTGGAGGGGTTGCTTGATTCCTGGCCTGAGGTATTTTAAGCTGAATTCCAGTTGCCTTTTTCTGAGTCCTAAATTCAGTTATGATTTCCACAGAAATCAAAAAGCAAGCAAGCTGTTAAAAAATAAGGCATATTCATTAGAACTGGCATTCAAGAAAGCCAAAATTTTAAAATATAAATCTCTAAAATATTCTTCCAATGAAATCTTCCAACTGCCACTATGGTACAGTACGTTTAGACAATCAATCAATCTTATAATCAGCTGACTTTAACATACATTTCTATGAGAAACTCTCATGCACTGTGTACAAGAAATACTTGAAACATTTTAATTACTTCTCAGTTGAGGTTAAAAAAAACCCAACCTCTGGTCCCACAGTTCAACAATACTTACGTGTCACCCAGATATGATCTAGTTGTGCAGACTTATCATCCTGTTTTGTATTTATTGATTTAACGGCCAAGACTAATTTCTTCCTGTGCAGAGGCTGTTTTATTCCTAGTTCCTGTAATAAAAAAAATAATTATAATAAATAGCTTGTCCTTATGTGGTGCCTTTTATCTCAGAACTCATTCATGTGAGAGAGACTGATTTTAGTTTTTGCTACATGCACCTTTTTGAATTAGCTGCTATATTTTGATGCTTGGATCTAAAGGTGGCCAATGGACTGATACAATGAAGGACCAGCCATTTACACCTGCCTAATAGACAGCAATAATTCCAGATTTCTTACCTTTTCCATGTCCTGAGGTGTTGCTGTTAATAACGTGTGGCCAGAAGTCACCCACTGCCGTGCAAAAATGACATACTGACCAAGACCAAAGTCCTCAAGCCAGTTACAAACTCTTTCAGTGCTCCACTGAGCAAAGGGGGCATTGTAGTCACTGAAAAGCACAAGTGTTGTATGAGGATCACGCTAAAGAGAATTAACTGACACTTTATTGTTAAAGCATCACTAACCTCTCCATACCAGGTTAGAAGGCTTTTCTAGTTGTACTTTAACTAAAGTCACTTTTAAATATATTTTTCCAACTTCTGTTAAAAAAAACAACCCCATACCAGGTAATAACTTAGGGCCTGATCCTGCAAGGTTCATTAACTTCAGCTGACAACACTGAGAAATGTTTAAAAGATTATAAACAAATTAACTCAATTCATGGACCAATTGCTTATACATGGTTTTAATCTTGTTTGTAGAACAGCCAAAAGGTGCATTTCTACCAGGGTCTCTGCCCTGTGGGTAATTACTAATACCTACTGATGTGCTCCCTGTTCTCTGGATTACAGTAAAAAGAATTGACATCTAGTCTTGCAGAACATAATATGGTAAATAGACATTGCAATATAAGGTATGTTAATTTGAATGTTCTTACATAGATTCAGCTCAACCTACTCTTCAAAAACTCAGAGGAGAGCGGAGAAAGGAGAGAAGTTTCCATCATCCATGTGGACAGAGTTAAGGTGAAATCCTTCACTCCCAGTCAGCCTGCAGCTATTCCCAAAGCAGGGAATGAAGAGGAGGACGTCATGCTACACTTGCTCTGTGTTACAAGAGCAATTATGGCTTCTCAGACTTTCCAACCAGCAGCTGTCATTACCGCCTGTAACCGCAACAGTGCAGATAGGCTCAGCCAGAAAAACCCTTTCTAGTTACAGTGAGATTCATTTGTAGTGAAGTATGATGGGCAATACTTCACCACAGGAGATATGCTCTGTTCACAATACTACCTTTCATGCACTGAAAGTAAGAGAGAGTGATTACCTCTTCTGCCCCTTAGTTTCCTTTGATCTAGATAATCGAGGTCCAGCTGTTGCACGGAGACCACCTCTTCGAAATTCAGCTAAACCTAGATCGTCTGCATGGAAGTTTCCTGACTGAGTTCTTCTTATTCTTTACAGAGAGCAGAACACCAAGTATTAGAGCATGACATACAGCATTTCCATTTCATTCATAAAATGTAAATTAGCCCTCCAGTAATCCCAAAACATTTATACTAAAGCTAGAGAGAAGATGTGGAACTCACTGATAATTTCAGCGTTTGTAAGTTCCAAGGTAACTTTAAGATCTGGCTATTACGTTTTTTTTCTGGGACCATTTAATAATCTTTTCTTGAGCAAACTATGAAAGTTACATAGATGGTTAGATAAGGCAGCTAGACCAAATCTTGTGGAAAGCAATGTGCTCTGCAAGTAACACTGCACTCCAGTCCAAACGCTGGGACTCAGACTGTCAAATGACTGGTGACCTGAAATAGGCAAGTGTCTGACGGGACAGGGTAAGACTAAACCTGTATTTGTAACTTATGCCTTCAGAAATGGAAGGCTAGTGAAAAAAAATGGTAATTAAAGTTTTTGGCTTCCAACTAATGTATTACATTAAGAAATCAGAGGACTTCTCCTTTGTATTGAATTTCTTCCTATAGCATGTCTGCTCCTTTATTAGTACTGGAATCCATTTTCTCTCAACCTGATGTGTACACATATACCTGCCCATATGGACACTACAGAGTTGCTGGTTTTGCTTATTGCATTTGACATTTTGTTTTATTACAGGTACAGATCTTCTAGTTCTTCTAGAAAATGCTGTAAACTGAAAATGTTCTCATCTGAAACATTTTGACAGGACATGGATAAAGAATGAGAAGGTCTTACTTTCCCCAGATTTTCCTGATGCCTTTTGGGCTCTTTTTATTTTCTGGAGACTGTGGACCCGATTCTGTTCCAGAAGAAAGGGGTGAAAGTTCATCTGAAGTTATTGTACCATCCATATTCTCTGTCTCTCCTGATATTAGAAACAGTAGACAGGTTATTTTTTAAGCTACTTGTTCACAACGTACAAGATATTACTTCAGAAACTATCTGGAAGGCAATGCTTCACAGAAATTAAGCCATAACGGCTTTAAAAATGAATTAATTCACTAACAAATTCCACTATGCAGAAAGTCACAATACACATCAGTCAGACAATTTAGACCAAGTGTGAAGTCTGTGAATCACTGAGCAAAAACTTGTACCCCCACTCAGCTTCATCTCTGAAAATCATTTGGATTGATACCATTTATTACAACTCGTTCAAGGAATCCTACTTTGAAAAAGGTCAAATTCTGCTCTCAAGTACACCAGTGCATTCCCACTAACTTCAGTGGAGCAGAATTTAGCCCTTGTCTGTGGGAAGAACTGAACTTGTGTCACAGTGGTACCACTGATTTAGAAAGTTCCTTAAATAGTAATGACATCAGTCATACAGTAAATAGCATTTAGAATAATGCATGGCTGTCACCATGTAGGGGGATGGCTGGGTCAGCTGTTTAGAGACTTAGGGAAGGGAGTGAGGGGCCCAACAGACCTGTCACAGTGGCTCTGTGTTGCTTTTGCACAGTCAGTCTCATTAATGAACAGCAGCAGCTGGTCTGGTCAATGCCCTTTATATCCTGTCTGTAGCTAACAAAATAGTTTGTCTGCATTGGTAGCACTGCCCTCTGGTGGATGGATTATCAGAGCTGGCCAAGTGTGTGTTATAACAACTTCTAATTCCCTCTTCTTACAATCATGAAGTCTGAGGTGATCCCAGTTTATGGATACAGGGCCAAATAATGGAGTTATGCTTTCCAAAAATTTGGGCCAGTATGACAACTGTGAAGTCCTGATTGGTCAAGAAGTGCCATAAGAAACTAAAGAAAAGTACTATGCAGCTTTTCTCTAGTGGGGTAGAATCCTCACAAATTTGTGAAATCATGAGGAACAGTATTGTACGGAAACTCGCCTTCTAGTACACTTGTCTAATTCTAGAGAGTTATTTTAATTTTCCTGGCCCTCCATCTTAGAAATGCCATAAGAAAGAAATGGAAACAGGGCTAAGGTTTGTTACAATTGTTCCTTTTATTCTTCCCTACATCCTTCCTAGATATCGGGGTGACTGAGCAACTTGGTTAAATATTGGTTCCAATCCCTACTGTAGGGGGTGCTTCCATGGAAAAAGGTCCCACATAGACCCAGGGATGTCTCAAATCACTTGGGTAAGACATTCAACTTGCACTGCACAGTCTTTCTGAACTAAGGTCACAATTCTCTCAGATTTACACAGTACATCTTGAGTACTAGATTCCAGTCTCCCTATAGTATGCAAAGAGAAACCACATTGGCTTCAATGGGAGTTTCGGCCCAGGAAAACAATCAGACTAAGTTCCTTGGAGCAGGGACTGTCCTTTTTTACTGTGTTGTACAGCACCTAGTACAATGGGGTCCTGCTCAAAGAGTAGTTATCAGTGGTTTGCTGTCAAATGGGAGAGTGTATCTAGTGGTGTCTTGCAGAGGTCAGTCCTGGGTCCTGTACTATTTAATATTTTCATTAATGACTAGAATGGATAATAGTGCGTATGCTGATCAAATTTACAGGTGACACCACATTGGGAGGGGTTACAAACACTTGGAAAGACACTATCAGAATTCAAAACAGGTTTACATAAAAGCAATTGTATTGGTGATGTTTATCAGTTTATAATTAATATTTAGTATCTTAACACTAATTTCTTAAGAGAACAGTGACAAATTGGACAATTGGTCTGAATTCAACAAGATGAAATTCAATAAAGACAAGTGCAATTTCACTTTTCACTTAAGAAGGAAAAATCAAATGCACAACTACAACAAGGGGAATAATTAGGTTGGTGATAATATTGGAGGGCTTTATAGTTGATCACAAATTGAATATGAGCCAACAATGTGACGAAGCTGCAGAAAAATGATAATATTCTGGGGTATAGTAACAGGACTGTCATATGTAAGACATGGGAGGCAACTGTTCCACTCTACTTGGTACTGGTAAGGCCTTAGCTGGAGTACTGTGTCCAATTCTGGGCATCACATTTTAAGAAAGATGTGGACAAATTGGAGAGAGTCCAGAAGAAACAACAAACATGATAAAAGGTTTAGAAAACTTAAGGAAAGGTTAAAAACTGGGCATGTTTAGTCTTGAGAAAAGAGGACTGAGGAGGGACCTGATAACAGTCTTCAAATATGTTAAGGGCTGTTATAAAGAGGATGGTGATCAATTGTTCTCCATGTCCACTGAAGATAGGACAAGAAATAAGGGCTTAATCTGCAGAAAGGGAGGTTTAAATGAGATATTAGGAAAAACTTTCTGATTATAAGGGTGGCTAAGCTCTGGAACAAGCTTCCAAGGGAGATTGTAGAATCCCCATCATTGGAGGTTTTTAAAAACAGGTCAGAGAAACACTTATCACCGATGGTCTAGGGATACTTGGTCCTGCCACAGCACAGGGGGCTTGACTTGATGACCTCTCAAGGGCCCTTCCAGTCCTACATTTCTATGATTCTATAAGATTGGGGCTTATAGGCACAATCTCAACACAAATAATAAATAATAATAGAAGTTGATTAAGTTTTTTGCATAAAGGGCAAGTTTACATAAAATCAAATGTTTATCAGTTTATAATTAATATTTAGTATCTTAACACTAATTTCTTAAGAGACTTTGATTTAATAAGAATAGGATTTTTCTAAAGCTCTTATCATTGGCCTCTCTCCTCCTCTCCAAGTTAATGGGAGTTTTACCAGATTTCAGTGGAAGCAGAGTAAGTCCATTGTTGAGTGCTTCTGAAAATCCCACACTAAGGGTATGTCTGTACTTATAACGCTACAGTGCACAGCTGCAGCACTATAACACTTCACTGCTAACACTGCCTACATCGATGGGAGGGGTTCTCCTGTCGCTGTAGTTAACCCACCTCCCCAAGAGACAGTCAAAGGAAGAATTCTGCCAATGACCTAGTGCTGTCTATACCGGGGGTTAGGTTGGCATAGCTACGTCTCAGGAGTGAATTTGTCACACCCCTGAATGACGTTGCTCTGCCGAAATAAGTTCCCAGTGCAGGCCAGACCTAATACTTTCTTTTATTTCAGGATTATACTCGCCTAATTTAATTAGGACTCCCAACACGCACCTGCAAGGAGCATTTTTAAAGGAGAAAAACAGAAAAGAAAGCAAGTAGGAAAATTCACAGTAGGTTACAATTGCATCTTGATTGGATACAGTACCTAATATTGGTGCACTAATACTCCTGATGCGATCTTCAGTCATTCCAAGAAGCAGAAAGCCAGATGAAGAAGCAAAGATGATGGAAAATCCAGCAAAATGAAGTTACAGAAAGCAAAGAAATAAATAACCAAGCATCAAAGGCAGGGGGGAAAAAATGACAGAAAGCAAAATTACACTGTAAATGAAGGTGGATTTGCAATGGCATGTATGAAACTTAAAAAGTTTTGCACAAATTGTCAGTTAAAACAGATGGGGATGACTTTTTTGTTTATTATTAATAATACTTTTTTTTTTTACCTCTTTCCAGTCAATTGTAATGTGTTGCAAACCTACCGTACAGCTCAAAAAAAAAAAAAAAAAATCTCAAAAGGAGCATTCCCCAAAGCTACATGGAATTCATTAGAAATGGGGAAACTGAGTTCAATAGGAAGAGAGGGGTACTCAGCACATTTGATAATCAGACCTGTTCTAGTAAAGCACTTAAGTATGTATGTAGCTTAAGCACATGCTTAAGTGATTTGATGAAACGAAGTCTTAGTTGCTTAAATATGGATTTAACAGTGAGATTTTCATAGGCACAAAGGGCATTTAGGCACCTAGCCCCCTTAGAAAATCCCATGTTATATATCTAACTTTAGGCCTTAATAATCAAAATACATGCTTAAGACAGGGAGCAGTTTGAAAAGAAGCTAAATGTCTTCCTCCAAGTTCTAAATCTGATGGGTCTCTTCTCCCTCTACTAAATGCATCTTTCTCTCTTTAGTGTCAATGAGTTATATGCAATATATACTGATAACAAAATAGACCACCAGGACTTTCTCCTGAAGCAAGTGTTTACATTCATGCTAGACAGACTGTAAACAAAGAATAAAATACAGATTTTTTTTTTTAGTTAGATGGCAAATAACTTGGGGCAAAGTCATTCGTTAAAATAACTTTGTTAACCAACTGCTTTATAACTTGTCTTTATCTTGGCCTGGCTAGATGTTTTGTTTAGCAAAAGAGGTGAGAGAGCTCTGCAGTTCCCAGGAAGGTTTTGCATTGAACAATGATCACTTATTATTCATAGAGTCACGTGTGCGAGGGGCTTGATTAAAGTCCTGATTTTAAACAGCAGAGGTTTGTCACCCACTATAATAACCGCCCTCCCCGCCCCAATTTCTAGCCTTTTTCATTGCTTAACAAAATGATTTAGCTAACATCCAAGAAGCACGTGACATGTGATGCCAGCACAGTTTTATCATTCAACGTAACAGAAATCAGTATACTGACCTTAGAGACATCCTTTACTTTGCAATCTGGCAACTTAATGCATCATTTTGATTTTAAGTACACTCTTAAAAAGGAACAGAAATTTCTTTCCTGAATCCTCTGAATGAAACAGCCCACTATTCTAGTTTAAAGGATTATAAAACATTTGCTATGTCAGCTGGATCTCACAAAGGAATTTGTTTATATTTATACACAATTATTAAAACACTTGCAGGGAAGTATAAATACATACTCAGGCTCAGTACACTGTTGTCCTCATTGTCATTCATTCCAAATACATTTAGGGAAGTGGGAGTATTGTATGTTCCGTGATCTCCGTTGTGTGTGGGTCGAAGAAGCTTCCCTGGCAAGGTCTGATATTTGTTACTCTTCACATATGGTTTATTCTGTATTTTTTAAAAAAAATACAAATTATTTGTATAATATTTGTAAAAAAAAGGCACTGTATTCATTCAAGGGACAGGCAAAGCTATGTGAAGGTTGCAAATATTTTTTAAAACCATGGTTTTCTCCTAAGGGTGATTTAATTTAAACACAACAACAACATGTTTTTCTAGCTAAAGGGAAATTTGTGATTTTTTATAAAGGGTATAACACCCCCCACCCACCCTCCAAAGCTATGGTAACACAGTGGGTACCTATCTACTATGTTAAAGTGTAAAAGTATTGTTAAATACATTGTATTTATTCTGTCATTAGAATTTCTTTCTTTGCCCTTCTTTTCCTCCTTTCCCACTCCACAGTTTCACTGCATACTCTCTGGTCCATATTTCACCATGTTTTTCCAGTGTTATTTCCCCCCCTTCTTTTCTATATGCTCCCTCCGACCTGTACCCTTACTACCACACAGAGTTGTACCTTAGTGAATGTGAACCCAGAAGCATTTGAGTTTCAATCAAACTTAGGCCAAATGTAATCACCCATCTCTAGTAGCAAGGTATAAACACTGATGCAAAACAAAGAGAATATTAAATAGAAGACACATTTTTACAAAAACCAAAGTTAGGCTAAAAAAATTTACTAAATAACTACATATAGTTAAGATAATTTTCATATATTTAATGTACTTTGCACTAACTTTTTTTTTTAATTACTAATAGTTTTAACATAACTTTTAGAGGGAAAAGCATGGACTAACTTATATTTTAAGAGTCATTTCTGTTTAGAGTGGTTACATGAACTCCACTAACTATTCCATACAGTTTTTGCCTGTCTCATACTACAGCAGGTCCCAGTCTACACTCACATCCAGCCACAGGGCTTAGCACTGTACATAATGTCATTGAAGTCAATAGTACTATACATTGTGGTAGGGCCTATGCCTGGTAGTAAGTGTTCACAGCATGAAGCCCTCAAAACATCAACATTCAATATATTGTACTGAAAGTGAGCGGTACAAAGCAACCATTCACCTTTCTGTTGTATAGGCTAAGCTAAGTATAGGAAAACACTGAATTTTGTTACAGTAAACCTTGGTAAGGTCACCTATTCTGGTGGGCCAAGTTCTCTAAATAGGCATGATGGATGCCTTAAAAAAACTGCGTATGTGCCTGCAAAAACCTGTACTTGCGCATACAAATCTCATTGTTAAGAGCCTAGTGAGACTATTTTTAAGCTGAAGTGTGGGTTTCACAGGTGTACTTGCTGTTCCCAGCTTTGAAAAGTTGTCCAGTTAAAGTGTTATTTCTCAGTAGAATATTGGTATCCCTATTTGTTCAGGGTTTCTTCCGAATGAAAGGATGAGAGGCCATCATTTAGGACTTGGTGCACATTCCAGAAGTGGGAGAAATTTAGAAATACCAAATCCTCACTGGAGAAGTGCTGAGCACCCTTTGACTTTTACTGAAGACAATGGGAGCTGTGGGTGTTCTTTGGGTCAGGGCCTTATTGCTAAATGTTTATTTTGGCATTATCTGAGAGTACATGAAAGGAATGCATGAGGATAAAGAATGCAAAACATATTTAGCCCACAGAAATATATCATGTAACCTCATGTACTAGCCCTACATTTACTATGCTGCTCCAGGAGAAATACAATAGAAACGATGGCTTCTAAAATATACATGGGAAATGTACAATTGTACCCCAAGAGTAATGTGTAATTTACTTTACACAGCTATTATATTTCATATGCAATAATTTTATGTAACTTTGTACATAAGTATTATTTTCATGTTTTGCTGCTAAGTTTTTTTTTTTAAAATCCTTCCCCATCCCTCAAACTAGTGAGGATAAAAGGATAAAAGTGAGGATCTAAACTATTGCTGTGTGTCATATTTTCTACACAGAGGGTCTTATTCAGCTCACATTGAAATCAATGCAATTTTCACCATAGATTTCAACGAGAGTTGGATCTGGTTTGTCTTATTTTCATAGATTAAGACCAGAATAGAACAATAGATGATGACAATCTGACCTCCATCATAACACAGGACAAATAACCTCATCAACAATTTCTGGATCAAAATGAAAACTCCTGTTCAAGCTGGCTATAGCAGCTCTTTCAGACAGACATCCAGTCTTGACTTAAAGACAGCAAGCAATGGAGAATCCATCACATGTCTAGGTAAATTGTTCCAATGATAAATTACCCTAGGAGTTATAAAACCGCACTGTAATTCTTTTCTGAATTTGTCTAGCTTCAGCTTTAAACCACTAGATCTCGTTATGCCTTTTCTGATGGACTAAAGAGTGATTAAAGAACTGATTTTATTTTCCTTATTAGACTATAGAGTTTTTCCTCCTGAGTCCTACCCACACGTTTTTAAAATGTCGGTACTTTAACAATACAAAAACAATTTAAGAGACACTGAATGAGAAGTGAAAAAGTAGCCACTCCATCAATGCACAATCACAGAAGGCAAATGTTAAAGGAGTTAAGATACAGTCAATATACCTCTTGCTCTACAACAGGCTCTACTGGTTTCCCGTCTACATGCTACGGAGTTGCAGGGAGGGTAATTTCAAAATTTGTTGGAAAAAAGTAACAGACAAATGTTAGTATAAACATACATACAACACAAAAGAACAGTTTTAGTTTGATTTCTAGACAGCGATTCTATTTGAAGATATTAAGAGGTCTATTCTCTCCTCATTCAATAATGTATAGCTCATTTGTCTTTCCCCAACCACTTTACCAAAATGACGCCCATCTAGATTCTGTTGAGGTCAATGGGATTTTTTGCTTTCAACTTCCACAGGAGCAGGATTCGACCTAAAGATTAAGAATTACTTCATCCAACACTTATTTATTGCTTCCTCTGGTGTTAGATATGTCGGCTGTTTAACAGACCACAACAATATAATATTACATAATGATCTATGATAGGAAATGAAGAATATCTTATTTAATTGAAGCTGTATGAAGAATTTAGGTAGGAACGTAATTATGCAAACAGTACTTTGGCAGGGTCAACAAGGCTAACTTCTACTTTAAAAAAGAAATGTTTTGGGATCTTTAATTGTTGCAAGTAAAAAGGACCTAAGTCTTAGACCCCATGTAAAATATTATACCTTCAGCAATACAGTACCTCTACCATTGGTCTATTACAGCCTCAATGGTAGAGTACCAACTATTAAGGCCTTGACTCAGCAAAGCAAGTAACATGTACTTAATTTTAAACACATGAAGAATTCCATCCATATTCAGCATAGCACTTAAACACATAGGTCCCACTGATTTCCTCTGAACTAGTCATATGCTTAAATTTAAGCATATGTTTCCATGCTTTGTTGATCTCAGGCCTAAACTCACTAATGCTATTTTCTGTGTCATCTTGTTGGTTTCTCCTCCAAATACTGACCAAGCCCTACAGTGCTTAGGTTGTCAGATCTGAGTAGCTCAGAGCCCAAATTAGAATACCTGCACACCTACCTTTGCATATGCATCCTGTATAGCCTTTTAAAATTAATAGCATATTCAGGAGCACATCAAGGAGAAAATAGACCTTTAAATTCTACAAGGAACTAAAAACGTTAGTCCTTGATTCATTTACCATATGTATTACTACAATAAAATGAGTGCAAAATAAGTTTAAAACAAGTTTTGTTAGGTTACAGTTATATTAACAAATCAAAAGATCACAGAAAAGGTTTTAGGAAAATCTAGAAGAAATTTTGGAATTAACCATATTTTTACTGGATATGGTTACATTAATTCCATTTTAAAATGATGTATCAATGTGCATGGATAAGTACTATTACACAAACCTAGTAAGTGTGTCATACAAAAAAAGCAACAAAACTCAGGCAAAATTAAAGTGGCAGTGGGAGAAAACCTAAATTTAGCGAGTAAAAATATGATCCATTTGATCGTGTTGAAATAGTGAAAAATAAGCCAACCTGAAATGCATTTAGCCTTGACATTAACAACACTGCTCCCCCTGTTTAAATAATGTAACAGCAACTCCAGCTTCAATAATGCCACTTATATCAGAAGTCTAACTTGGGAAGTAACAAATATATTTACAAGCAAAGAATCAAACCACAATCCTGGGCAGAAATAATACCACAGCCGCAATATTTAGCAATTTATTTTTAAATTGTGATCTAATTAATAGTTTAAAAGGTTTGTTACCATTAAAGTCCTTGCAACTCATAGGACTTAAAGTTATTTTAAAATACATAAAACAAGTGTATGTTAATTGTGTTCATGATTAAATCTATTTTAGCCTGAGCAAAAGCATTACAATTTGCTGATAAGGTGAAATTACACAGTGAATAAATACTGTATAATGTCATAAAACAGAATTGGCTAATGGTTGTCAATCAGGACCTGCTAAAAGCTTCCTGCTGTACATTTAATAGGAAAGAAGAATCAATATGCTCATGGTGTCAGATGCTGAATCTGAAGAATATACTACAAAAATAGAGCTATTTTATGAATTCAGTTAATGGTGAGGCCTGAAAAGGTCCGACTCCGAATAAAAACATCTACCTTTAAAAAGAAAAATATGAAAAAAAAAGTATATTGTTTATTTGTAGAGTAGCCCAGTGCACAACTCTTGTGATCATGTGTCCTGAAACTTAAAGGCATATTGAGATGTGCAATTCAAAAGGATATTAATTCCCATTACCATTTATACACTGGAGATACTTCACGTCAATGCATTTTCCCTTGTTTAGCTGAAAAGCTGAATATTAGGATGTGTTTGTGTGGACAAGGCAAATACTTGGTTCATTCTAAGCTCAGACATGGGGGTGGGAGAGAGAGGGTTTGAACTACAGTATTATAAGCCTTTTTTACATACAGTATTGTTGTTGGTTATGTTTAGCATATGTAAACAGACAGAATATATATTATATAAATTGGCATTAATGTCTTCAGATTTCAAATTAAATGCTAAAAGTTGTAAATACTTATGAACCAACCTTTTCCAGGGATTCACTCTGCAAGTCCTCTAGACTACTTGACATTTTTTTCTGTGGAACCCTAGAAAGTATAAAATAATGATATTGGAAAATTAAAACAACAACAACAATTAATGCAAAATAATGTCTGTGGAATTATATACATTCTCAAGATGATACAGAAATGGTGTGATACCACTCTGGGAATAATCTGCAATTGATAGAAATCTTTAAAACCACCAAAACTGCAAAAACTGGCAAAGTCACCTGTAGATTACTGATGAACTACGTGTTTTGTAGATTTCAGTTAATCTTGGTGATAAGTGTCTCAAGTAATATTGTTCTTACCTACTTCTGGTTTCCAAAGATTCCTCATGTGGAGAAATAAAGTTATTTGAAGGAACTGGAATGCTTCCACTGTTAATCAGAATAATATAGCTTGTTATAAGTGTTATGTGCTATGTACACATCTTAATCAATTACATTGCTAAGTCAGCACTATAAGCATATACAACAAGCAGTGCATCCTCATCTGACCACATATTGTTAGCTTTGTACGAATAGGCAAGATTAAATGTAAATATCTGAATACGTTATTTAGACCTGGGACAATTTACAAAACTAGGGTCTTACCTGATTTCCAGAGTTTTTTGTGGCAGTAAAGACTCCATAGTTGGTGACAATTCTCCTGGAGGTACCTGTGTAAAATATGAGTCCCAGTTTGTGATTCTAGTCCATGTGTGTTTGAATCTCAAAACTAACCCACCAAACACACACATATGTACAAATAAATTCACCTAGAGCCAAATTCTGCCCTGAGTTATTCTCTTGCAACCATAGTGAGATCAATAGTGTAGACCATCTCTGATATGGTGGAGCTAAAAGAAGAATTTACTCCTAAACAATATATTTGTTAAATACCTCGGGTTTGAGTAATTCTGCTTGGGGCTTATTCATGAGATTCCACTTCTTCAAACTTGCCTCAAATTCCTCTTCACTGCTACCAGACAGAATTCTCTCTGAAGAGCCTGGAAGAGTTAAAGAATAGAAGTACTTTAATAGACTAACTGGCTAAATGAACATTTTATGGGTTCCTATATATTCTTTCTGCTTAAAAAAGCAACTGTCCTATACAGTATTTTTAAGTGAGATTTTAAAATGGAGCACTATATCTATATGTAAATAAAACAAACTGAATATTTTTTTTGTCACTGCACATGCTACATTTCTCTTACTAAAAGGCACATGCGTTAGAATAAGCATTCTCTATCACAATCCAGTTTCTCATACTTCATTCCAAAGTGAAGTTATAAGCTGGCATTTATTCATAGAGTCATAGATTCTAGGGCTGGAAGGGACCTCGAGAGGTCATCGAGTCCAGTCCCCTGCCCTCATGGCAGGACCAAATACTGTCCAGACCATCCTTGATAGACATTTATCTAACCTACTCTTAAATATCTCCAGAGATGGAGATTCCACAACCTCCCTAGGCAGTTTATTCCAGTGTTTAACCACCCTGACAGTTAGGAACTTTTTCCTAATGTCCAACCTAAACCTCCCTTGCTGCAGTTTAAGCCCATTGCTTCTTGTTCTATCCTTAGAGGCTAAGATGAACAAGTTTTCTCACTCCTCCTTATGACACTCTTTTAGATACCTGAAAACTGCTATCATGTCCCCTCTCAGTCTTCTCTTTTCCAAGCAAAACAAACCCAATTCTTTCAGCCTTCCTTCATAGGTCATGTTCTCTAGACCTTTAATCATTCTTGTTGCTCTTCTCTGGACCCTCTCCAATTTCTCCACATCTTTCTTGAAATGTGGTGCCCAGAACTGGACACAATATTCCAGTTGAGGCCTAACCAGCACAGAGTAGAGCGGAAGAATGACTTCTTGTGTCTTGCTCACAACACACCTGTTAATGCAGCCCAGAATCACGTTTGCTTTTTTTGCAACAGCATCACACTGTTGACTCATATTTAGCTTGTGGTCCACTATAACCCCTAGATCCCTTTCTGCCGTACTCCTTCCTAGACAGTCTCTTCCCATTCTGTATGTGTGAAACTGATTGTTCCTTCCTAAGTGGAGCACTTTGCATTTGTCTTTGTTAAACTTCTTCCTGTTTATCTCAGACTATTTCTCCAATTTGTCCAGATCATTTTGAATTATGACCCTATCCTCCAAAGCAGTTGCAATCCCTCCCAGTATGGTATCATCTGCAAACTTAATAAGCGTACTTTCTATGCCAATATCTAAGTCGTTGATGAAGATATTGAACAGAGTCGGTTCCAAAACAGACCCCTGCGGAACTCCACTTGTTATACCTTTCCAGCAGGATTGGGAACCATTAATGACTACTCTCTGAGTACGGTTATCCAGCCAGTCATAACACCCACCTTACAGTAGCCCCATCTAAGTTGTATTTGCCTAGTTTATTGATAAGAACATCATGCGAGACTGTATCAAATGCCTTACTAAAGTCTAGGTATACCACATCCAGCGCTTCTCCCTTATCCACAAGATTCGTTATCCTATCAAAGAAAGCTATCAGATTGGTTTGACACGATTTGTTCTTTACAAATCCATGCTGGCAATTCCCTATCACCTTACCACCTTCCAAGTGTTTGCAGATGATTTCCTTAATTACTTGCTCCATTATCTTCCCTGGCACAGAAGTTAAACTAACTGGTCTGTAGTTTCCTGGGTTGTTTTTATTTCCCTTTTTATAGATGGGCACTATATTTGCCCTTTTCCAGTCTTCTGGAATCTCTCCTGTCTCCCATGATTTTCCAAAGAGAATAGTTATTTTTTTAAATTTAAATTAATTTATTTAAATACAGAAATGTACCCTGAAATTCTGGTACTCACAATCCAGTGTCATTTTATCCTGACACAGAATATCAGTAATGACGATCAATAATGATTCACGTCAACAGAACACCTCTCGTTAAATTCTCTATTTTCCAGCTCGTCAATCTACAGAGTACTTTTTTTTTTTTTTTAACCACAGCAGTTGCTGGATCACTGATCCCCCAGGGACAGTTCCTCCACCCTAATCTGAAGATGCTGCACAGAACTAACATTTTTGGCTTTCATTTGACTTTAGTGACAGAGTACTTAAGCTAATTCACAATGAAATAAATCCATGTCACATGTCAAAGCAGCCTTTAACTCTGACACAGAAGCCTGCAGGGTAGATGTATGCAATTGGAAGGTAAATCTGAAACAGAGGCTGAAGTGGAAGAAGAGACACTTTTCTTTCTGAATTATGTTCTCTTCTAGGCCTTTGAGTAGAGCAAGGTTTCCTTTGAGATTTAACCTGTTATAACAGCTAATTTCAATAACTGCTGCAGAAATATAGAAAGTATCAAATTACAGGTCTTAACGTGGAACTTGTTCAAAGAGTGTCTGAACAGATCTTGTGCATGTGTGTGCCTTTACAAAGACTGATAAATGGAATAATATTGAAACAGAATGTGCAGTATTTTAAAATTTCCCACCATGAAAGCTGTTCTCTCAAGGCCATTCTAGGAAAGAAGTGAAGTACTCAAAAGGCATTGTTATTGTTGATAACAGTATAATCTCAGATGTACAATCAGTAATTTACAGCAAGACATGTAGTACATTTTTAGGTTTCTCTGCCATACGCATGCGAGTCTGAGGATAATGTTAAGTGATGTGAATTGTACCCAGCTGATATGAACTGTATCTTCATTTCACTATCTTTTACTAGCTGATCTATACAACCTATGATCACTAGCAGATATAAAAGAAACTGTCTTCAACTATGCTGTTCAAAGAAAAGGATTTATATTTATTAGTGGATGTGAGGCATACTTGGAGGATAAAATAGATGTTACACAGCTATGTGTAACTGTTTGTAATGTTTTTTCTTTTGCCTTAACATGTATTTTGCAAGAAGATCTGTCTCTGAATATGCTTGAAGCTCTTCCCCATATAAACAGCCCAGATTTTTCTCAGAAAAAACCCAGCCACCACCAAATGCCCCCCAACACAACTAAAAACAACTCTAAACACCAACACAAACCCCTAGGACAGCTCCAATCTTAGGATCTTCCTCTGAAATATCTTTTCAGTTCTTTGGTGGTACTTCTTCAGATAATAAAGGTTTCTCTGGAGCAAACAACCAAATGCAGTACATTATAATGTACCAGACTTTTTTGAAAATAAATAGGAGCTATGAAAACTTGTGTTCACTTGAGACACAATTCTGAATTCTGGAGAAAACAAGGATATCTGGTCAATTTATTTTTTACATTATTCTATACTTAATGATTTTAAAGACTTTCTCCAAATGTTTTGTATTTAATTATAGAAAATTGGATCACTGCAAAAGGACTCATAAGAGTTTCATTATGTCTCTGGAAAGTGTTATAATTATGTAAAACAAAATACTGCCTAACAACAGCAGACCCTATTCAGCTAATGAAAATGCATGACAGGTCAGAAAGCTTCCAGCTTTTCTTTTGTCTTTCAAGTCTGCTGAAAAAGAAGATTACTCTGGTTGCTATGCTGACTGACCTGCTCTTCAGATGTCACAATGTTGTGTTAACAAGAAGTAAAGGAATAATAGTATAGGCAAACTCATTGGCGACCATATTACGGATCATATGAGACCTTCCAAACCCAACCTAACACCATAGATGCTGGAACTAGGGGTGCTGCCACATCCCCTTGCTTGAAGTGGTTTCCATTATATACAGGGTTTACAGTTTGGTACAATGGCTGTCAGCACCCCCACTATAAAAACTGTTCCAGCACCCCTGCCTAATGCAGTGAAAATGCCAAGCTTGGTGTTTAGTAAAATTTCGAATGGTGGTAATGGTACTAACTTAGGGTCTGACCCACAGCTCATGGAGTCAACTGAAGATTCC
The DNA here is from genome assembly GCF_002925995.2 of Terrapene triunguis. Lineage (NCBI taxonomy): Eukaryota > Metazoa > Chordata > Testudines > Emydidae > Terrapene > Terrapene triunguis. The sequence goes on from NW_020664447.1 coordinate 8,679,129, forward strand.
CATTAATTTCAATGGGCTTTGGATCAGGTCCTTAAAATGTGCATTTTGTGGTGCATTTTTTTAAAAAGAGAAATTGCTTTGCTTATGCTTGGTCTTACCTTCATGGCTCTGCTATTCTAAATGCAGACAGGATGGATGATATTTCCTAGGCTTGTCTAATCAGATGGGCTAGTATTTCATGGTGGATAAATCTGTTTACTAAAATTTCAATTATCCCTCATTTACCGGACTGAGGTGGTTTGATCATAATCACCTATGGAAAACTATTGCCAGCTATATTAAGCCTTGCTGCTGCCACAAGGATAGACTATTTCCTGATTTATTTGGACTAGTGTGCATTATTACCTTGTTAGGTTCAGAAGACAGCCAGCAAACCTGCTGTTGTTGACTGAGCCCTTGTGATGTGAAGTGGAAGGTTATTTGGTGTTGCCACAAAGCCTGGCTTCCTATGGGCACATCCTTAACTGTTGTAAATTATCATAGCTTTATTGACGTCAGTGGAGCTATGATAATAGAGGTAATCTAAAAGTGAGACTACCCCTAAAACACCTATCCCTTCTCAATGTAAGTGATGCAATGGACAAGGATGATCCCCAAGTACATCCTAATTAATTAAGTAGTGTTTTGTAATACATTGATAAGGCTGTAGTTTTTTCTCATATCAGCATTTGCCCAAGTAGTCAGCTGTGAATAGTTGTTTTGGAAGAATTTACTATTCTCATTTAACAAATCATCATATGCAAAGAAAAAAAAAGGTTCTCTTAACACCGATCAGCTGCATCCAAAAATAAAGTTCTTTGTAATGAACCTACTGTAAAAACACTTCTTTCATTAAGGAAAACAGTGACCTGTACAGAAACATTGCACCCATAATTCTAGCTTGCTGTTTGACAGCTGATCATTGTTGCTGCACTTGGAGTTAAATTGATATGAAAGAAGTCTGAATAGTATTAAAAGTATAGTGTGACTTATCATCCCATTAAGGTCTCCTGGAGCCATATTGCACTGCTGAAATTTGTGTCTTATTATTAATTAAAGAAGAGTATAATAAAAGAATTAAAGCATCTAGTCAAGCACATTGCAAACCTATGTTAACACAAGCGCTTATTGCTTTTGAGCCCTCTTCTTCTCACTTTTGTTATAACCACTCCTGGTCTTGTCTTTAGATTCTGAGCTTTACTCGGGCAGAGTTTTTGTACTCTGTACAAAATGGGGTCCTAATTCTTACTGGGATTCCTAAGTGCTAGTATAAAAACAAACAATAAATCTGATTGACTGAGAAGCTCTCTTGTGTAAAGGAATCTTAATGACACCATTTAGAGCAACACAGAATTTTAGAATTACATTCCAACCTGCTATTGAATGATGTAAAACAAACTTTTAAGTTAAGACTTTCAAAACTGACTAAGGGATTCAGCCATACAAGTCTATATGAATGGGAGTGGTGTGGCTAAATCTCCTAATCAGTTTTGACCCTAGTTTTATGATGTGTAGTATAGCATGTTAACCAAAATTAAATGTCTAGAATGTGACAGATGAAAATTATAATTTGCCTTAAACAGATTATTTTTTTATGCCTTATTGTGTGGCCTTCTTTTTATGCCTTATTAAGGAATATTCATTACAGAACATACAGTATTCAGGAAGACCACACATCAGACATTATCCACAACACTTATTTTACCATGAGCTGCTAACATTATCTCCTTCACCCTTCTGTACTGGCTTAGCAGCACTGTTAACTCCTCTATTCGACGGTCCTGCAAAAAAACATTAAAGGGAACTCATATTCAAAGTGCCAAATTTAATACCATTACATTTGTAGATATAAGAAGTTATACATATTATTAATAGCTATACATTCACTGTGACGCCTGGGGATTTGTGCCTATTCTCAATAGGAATCGTGTCCAGAATCCCATGTGCCTTGTATAGAACATCAATTCCTCAACTTTTAGCTGGCATTGTACATACTATTTGGTGAAATGTATAAATTTACTATTATATTTAAAACCCCCAGATTAATTTGATGCCAAATCAGTTATTTACAGAGGCACAGCAATAAAGGAATTTGGTTTGATTGAACTGAATCCTCAGCTGTTCAGGAGCAGCACTTGATTTACCTTTTTCACCAGCTCATCTCCCCCCGTCCCGAAGGTCATAACTTAGAGCAGCCCTACAGCGGTGTTAAGTTGCACTGGCTTGATTGATGGGGATCACTGAAGTACAGTGTGACCTGGCCACATACTCTTCCTACATTCAACATGCTCCCACACGGTGGGCCAGGAGGGGATGGTATAGAGTCAGATATGACAGCTATATTTTGCCTGAGGATTTCCCCTTACTGAGAATCCCCAGTTCGCCCACTTAAGGCCAGATTTTCAAAAATGGCTCAGCCCGCAACAGCTCTCCCTAAAAATCTTTTGAAAACCTGGCCACTTCACTGAGATGTCTGAGTGGGAGCACTGAGCTCAGTTGGACAATCTGGCTTCAACTGTGGGTGCCAACTTCTTTTGAAAAAAACTATCCTTAGTTATTAGTCCCATTTGTGCTGCTATAATAGCACAAAGCCAATTTAGTGGGGCTGAGTATCTGGCCCAACGTCCCCTTTTCTTCCTCCTGAAGTTGCAGCCATTAGAGTGGAAGAGCAGAGGAGAGGAAAAAACAGCATAGCAGAATGAAGAGCTGACCACTTGGCCTATCCCTTTAGGTGTCCCCTCAAGGTGTCAGATGTATTTGGGGCTTGGACAGTGAATGATGAAAGACACCACTGACTTTAAAGACACCAAGAATTTAAACTGACAAATAGTGTAAAGATTCTCAGCTGTCTAGGTACGTAGACTCCACAGCTTCTGCCTAAGCCACCCCTTCCTTGCCTCCCCCCCAAAACTTAGGATAAAAGTCATGAATTTCCACCATGAAATGCACAGGCCTCTATCATTAGAGTTAAAGGAAAATCTCCACAAACACTAGTAGTAGGGCTTAATTCCCCTTCGTAGACCGGTGACAAGAGAGCAAGGCAACTGAGGAAGTCTGATTCAATGCAGCAGAGAACAAAAATGTACATGCCACCAACTAGTACATTCCCTAATGTGAGACCAAGGTTTATTGACAAGCAAAACAATTTCAAAAAATTTGGAGGAAATGCCCTCTAGTCTTTATGTTAGGATGGACTTCATTGCTCTCTGCTGGAATTGCACAGGGTTCTCATAGCAGTCCAGACTGGCAACAACATTCATTTCTCTCTCCCACCCACAACACAAGGCAAAACAGTAAATTTGTAGACATGGAAAGTAGGAGTTTGCCAGGTAAGAAAAGAGAAGGTGCTGCTGTTACATGGCCTAGGAAGACTAAAAAAAAAAAAAAAAAAAAAAAAAGAATTGGGCTTATAATAGACATCCAGCTTTTACCATAACTATGGAGACAATAGGGTCTCTCTGTAATGAAAAGCAGACACTGGAATATTCACTCCAAAAAAGTATGCATGCATCTTAAACCTAAACAGAGCAACTTCCAAAAACCTTAAGCATCTGACTACTTTACTTGCTGTCCGAAATGGCACATGCAGCCACATTATTCAAGATGGCTGCTTTACACACAACAGCCATGTACCCCTATACTGGCCACTACTCAGCTACTTAAACACTCCATATGTGCTAATGGAATGGGTCTCCTGTCCCTATGAATACAGTCCCTGAGACTAGAAAGTGAGCAAAGATATTTGATGTTCCTCTTAGAATGCAAAATGTTATACAGCCTTGTAACAGCTCTGCTAAAAGATAATGCCACGGCTTTTATTGTCCGGATGTAAATTTTGGCTTTTTGACCATTTAAGCAGCTCAGCCTGTTATGAGTCACGTTCATATATGAGGTGCTTAATTCTCTAGAATTATCATTTGCCCTTTCAGTGTTCCCTGCTTCCATATGAGGGTGTGTATTAAGAGGCTACTTGCCCACACCTCGCATCTATTGACATGGACTAGCAACTTACTAATGCACACCCCGGCCTGCCTTTTTGCTATTACGGTGCCCTAATCGTAATTTTCTTAAAAACCTCCATTTAAAACCACCAAACTTTAATTTTTATTTATTTATTTTTTGCAAGAGTGAGAAACAACTTAGACAATAAGTAAATGGGATTTGAAGCTGCTCAGCATCTTGCAGGATTGTGCCTTAAAACCTCCCACTCAAAGATAGTTCAGAAGAACTAGCACATAGCGGCGGAATCAAAAGGTAGGAACACTGTTCTATTTAAAGATGTTGTCAAATTATTTCTTCTAACTTTTCTCTTGGCTTTTTCTGGACTCTTCTGGCTCTCTCCACCCGTGAGTTCAGTTTCAGACTCAAAGGTCACTCTCAGCCCACTCTCTGGTGCAGAATTTAAACGGACAGTGTCAAGGCACTCCTGATTCAGATTCTGTAATGGAAAGCCATGTAAGAGTGGCTGGAGGGCCACAAAGTGTTGCTGAAAGGTCAGTGAACCTTATAAGGCTGAGAAGGCGGGATGCCCGTAACCCTGGATCTCTGTTCCCCAGGCAAAAGAGCTCCCAGATGAGAATCCCATTGTAAAGATGCTGCAGCTGGGCTGGTGGGGAAAGGCAGCATCACACTTTCAAGGTTAGCCACATAGGTCCCATAACCCCATGCGACACCAGGCAACTCACAGTGATGTTGGCCTTATGAAAGCAGCATTTTAGATCATTGCAGAGATGCAATAAATTAGACCTTCTTGACACACCTCCATTATTACTGCAAAGGGGCAAGTTAATCCTAACCATTTCCTCACCTTTTCTTCATTTGCAGCTAACAACGATTCCATTCCTATCTTCAGTCGTTGAACTTCTTGATCTAAAATAGTTTTAAAATGTTAAGAGAAAAATGTTTATTATATTTAATCTAGGTTAAGTCATTTCCATTCTATTCTACTTAGGTTCTTATACAGGGCCTATCACTGGGCCATCTGAGTGCCCAGTACATAGTATAAGTAAAGTTAAACTGGGACAATCACACTTTTTGGAAGTCTATAGCTCAGGCTTGCCAATTGCTGTGATATTAAAGGTGCTACGTATAATGAATACTATATAATGGCTTTTGTTTTAAACATTTTATTTTCCTAAAAATTTGAGTGGAAAAGATTTGACACTTGTTTCTCCTCTGTGTCATATTTATGGAAATAATTGTAAAAGAAATTACCTTCCAGCTGAGGAGAATGATCTATAGTTTACATGAACAGTGGTTAAAGAATATTTGTGAAGCCTGAAGATCAACAACAACAAACAATAAAAAAAGAAAGCCTGACATCCTGCTAAAAGCAACAGATTCAGACTAACACGGCTACCCCTCTGATACTTGACATCCTGCTGTAATTCTGAATGTCTTCTTGTAGTCTTCACTGCACAAGAAAAAGGTTTCCGTGGACTCCAGAATCTATTAAAAACTTTCTAAATTTGAATAATTGAATAAAATCTGTGGCAAAAATGCCAACAGCAAATACAGAGCTGTACCACGCATATCACAATCTTTACAATGCAAGATTTGTAGGTTCTTTATGAAAGTGCATAGGCAAAAACTGTCTCTTCACAAACCTGTATTTCTGTAAATTTACAAAACTTTTACAATGGGATTTCTTAACTAATCATAGGCACAACTCTGCCATCAGTTCTCCATGTACTACTTCCACAAACTATCCCACATCCCCATTTGTACGAACCAAATGTAAATGACCAAGCAGAGCCTAAAAATATTTGATCTATCGTAGCTTCCATGCAAGGAACACACTCCTGGACATTTTTAAATTGACGTATTTGGTTCACAAAGAACTGTGCTACCAGTTCTCAAAGACAGTAATACAATGGATAAGGAAATGGGAAAAAATTAGTGGTGCAAAAGGCGTTGTTAGCAAACCTTTTTACAACCAATAGTTTAAGGTTGAACATTCAAGCTTCACATTCAAATTGTTTGTAAATACTTTAATTATTAATTTTAGTTAGTTATTACAAGTTCCATACATTTTGCAATAGTTGGCTATGATTAATATATTAACAAACATTCAAATGAAGGTACTGAAAACATGTTTCTCATGCAGAAAACAGCATTTAGTCAACATGTGAGATGCACTAACACAATCAAATCAAAACAAATACAAAAACCAGCAAGCAGTGAGCAAGCAATCAGACAGGTTTAAAAAGAAAGCTGCTTTTTTAGAAAAAGCTTTAAAAAAAATCAACCTGGAACTAATTTTCATTCATCGCTATTAAACTTTCAAAAGAACCGTGTCAAGGTATTTTAATCACTTTTAAAATAAACTTCATTCTCACTGTTTGTAATAATCCCAAACAAATCTGATTGAAAATCTATTTCCTTACCAAAATGTTTTCCCTTATTTACCTCAATGGTGAAAAGAAGAAGCAGGCTTTCAAACAAAACTATTTCCCACAAATCACAAAGAGAAAAATGAAAAGAAACACATGCACAAAACAACTATCACATTGGCTTTACATACAAATAAAAAAAATGAAGGTCAAAACAAGGGCCTATTAACCTTGACAGTGTCCTTTTAAAGTCCAGCTAGTTGATTTAGCAACCTATGAGATTTCATTCATATTTGTTTGAAGTGATAAATCAGACTCAAGCTTTAAGCAGGGCCAATAGCTGTCTGCTTGCTGCAAACAATGAAATATCTGTCTCATGTACATTATGATAAAGCAGCTGAATGTAAACAGATATTAAATTATTGCTGCAGAAGTGCATTTTAGCTATAATTTGTGTGAAAACGAACATTAAGAAAATGCCAAAAGTGAATCTCAAGGCTTACGTTTTTCTTTTAGCCTTCTCCTATATAGTTCCTCTACGATGGTAAATGGTGAAAGTCAAATAAAGTTTGTAGAAAAAGCACAATTAGATACTGTATGGCAACTTAGTCAGAATATGCATTCAAGCATAATAGGTACATCTTGACATTATTGTCCTTGTGTGTCTCAGAAGAAAACCAAAAAGTTTGACCAGAAAATTTGGCAATTTCTTTTAGAGGAGATGTTGCTATTACTACATACAATTCCTTTCAAATATATACCAATTCAGTAGCTTCATTAGGGCACTCACAAATTTAGGCCCTGCTACTGGCTCCGTGCTCTTGGAATCAGAGAGTTTAAGCACTGACATCAGTGGGAGGAGGAATGGACCCACAGTTGGAAAACTGAAAGATGTGGAGCTCTTGACTTATTGGTAATACATACTCATTTTTAAAAAATTCTTTGAACATTCTGTAGAAAATCTCAAACTATTCACCTAACGGAAAAATTCCTTTTCAATTAATTGTTAAAGTTTCAAAACACTGTTAGGGAAACTGTATTTTCTAATGTCATATGCAAACCTTGTAACACTCAACATGCACAAGCTCTACAGATGACTAGCACCAAACACTGCTAATACGGTGTTAGAGCACTGCCTGAATAGGCAGTCACCCCTTATGGAAGATACAACAGTAAAGGGCTAGATTGTCTCCTTCGCTTCTGGAAGAGGAGACTCAACAATTCTCTTTGGGAGGGGGAGCAGTGGTGAGGGAGGGAGTCATGGGCCTATAGCATCATCTCCTTCTGCACCCTGGTATCCAATGGAAGTTGGGTGAGGTCAACACTCCGGGGAACGTTGGCGAGGTTGGCTGAAAATGGAAGGGGAGTGAGGGAACGGGACCAGTTCTTCTGTGTAGCATTGTTCCCTGTTGATAGTGCAGACGTACACAAAGCAATCTGATGGAGATTCAGTCCAACCAGGGGATGATGCGGTCCTAACAAGTTATGATTTTGAACGTTTGAATACATAGGGGCGGCACATGGCTATTACTGGGAAGTGATTGTGACGCTGTATGATTGGACTATGACCATTTATATCATGAATATTGCCACTGTTAGACAATTGCAACAAATCTTGTACAAAGTATGTCATGTAAGGTATCAATGGAAAAGTCACAATCTATCAGCTATGATTACCCTGGAAGCATCTCTATTTTGCCTCTTTCCTGCTCTGATCTCTGGACCATGGTCTTACATGAAAAGGAGCATTCTAATCAATGGACTGAGGACCTTCCAATCTTTTGGAAGTTAGCAGAGACTTTACAAGCCAGCATTTTGTAACATCACTGCTTCAAACCTGATACAAGAACTCTGCAATGATTGCATTTATTTGATTTCCTTAACCATTTTAACAACAAGGAGTCCGGTGGTACCTTAAAGACTAACAGATTTATTTGGGCATAAGCTTTCGTGGGTAAAAAACCTCACTTCTTCAGATGCATGGAGTGAAAATTACAGATGCAGGCATTATATAATGACACATGAAGAGAAGGGAGTTACCTCACAAGTGGAGAACCAGTGTTGACAGGGCCAATTCATTCAGGGTGGATGTAGTCCACTCCCAATAACAGATGAGGAGGTGTCAATTCCAGGAGAGGCAAAGCTGCTTTTTGTAATGAGCCAGCCACTCCCAGTCCCTATTCAAGCCCAAATTAATGGTGTTAAATTTGCAAATGAATTTTAGTTCTGCTGTTTCTCTTTGAAGTCTGTTTCTGAAGTTTTTTGTTCAAGAATAGTGACTTTTAAATCTGTTATAGAATGTCCAGGGAGATTGAAGCGTTCACCTACTGGCTTTTGTACGTTACCATTCCTGATGTCCGATTTGTGTCCATTTATTCTTTTACGTAGGGACTGTCCGGTTTGGCCAATGTACACGGCAGAGGGGCATTGCTGGCACATGATGGCATATATAACATTAGTAGACGTGCAGGTGAATGAGCTCTTGATGGTATGGCTGATGTGGTTGGGTCCTCTGATGGTGTTGCCAGAGTAGATATGGGGACAGAGTAGGCAACGAGGTTTGCTTCAGGGATTGGTACCTGGATTGGTGTTTCTGTGGTGTGGTGTGTAGTTGCTGGTGAGTATTTGCTTCAGGTTGGGGGGTTGTCTATAAGTGAGGACTGGCCTGCCTCCCAAGGTCTGTGAGAGTGAGGAATCGTTTTCCAAGATAGGTTGTAGATTGTTGATAATGTGCTGGAGAGGTTTTAGTTGGGGGCTGTACGTGATGGCCAGTGGTGATCTGTCATACTTAACCATTTTAACTCTCTCCTTTTTCTTTAATCTTCTAAATAAACCTTTAGATTATAGGTACTAAAGGATTGGCAACAGTGTGATTATTGGGTAAAATGTGAGTTATATATTGACCTGAGTATGTGGCTGATCTCTTGGGATTAGAAGAACCCTTTGTTTGATTAAATTGGTTTTAAATAACCACTCGTTATACAGTCTAGTGTATGAGTGGAGAAACAAGGGCTGGGATGCCTAAGGAGAATGCATTTTTGACTTCATGTTAACCAGTGTGGTGAGACAGAAGTTTAACTTTTGTTTCTGTCTTGGCATATCTAATAATAGAATAACCACCAGTTTGGGGGTGAGTCTGCTCTATTTCTCAGCAGTTTGTCCTGAATCTGGTATTCTCAGCTGTGATCCACTGAGGCACGGTGACAGTGATAAACAACAGTTTGGTAATTTAAAAAAAAGGTAACTAGAAATACCCTTTCATTTAACTTTGAGATCAATATTTTACAAATATATCGCTACAAAGAACATTAAATGGTCTAGACAGTATTTGGTTCTGCCATGCGGGCAGGGGACTGGACTCGATGACCTCTCGAGGTCCCTTCCAGTCCTAGAATCTATGAATCTATGAATCTTTCAATTTAGAACAAAGTTCTCTGCATTAGAAGTTTTAGTGCTCTGTGGATACCAAATTCTCTTACTTGGCCTGTCAGTAGAGCAGTCTCCTCCCACCTCCCGTCTCCTTACATTGCTTTAAATGCTGATCAGTTGCTGCTTCACAGAACTGAAGACAAATGTTTTCATTTCAGCTTTGATTTCTTCCCCATCCATTCTTACCTCTTTCTGCAATTTCATTATGTACCAAGGTCCTGGAGAGCTGACTCTGTAAACGTTCAATTTCTGCATCTTTGAGAGCTAACTGCTCCTGAAGCTGGGCTATTTCAGCCTGAATGAACAGAACAGAAATTCAGAAGGTCACCATCACTGGATACCCACTCGTTCTCAACGCCCAAACAAAACGTCACTTCACTTGACTCCAGGCCCTGATTTATAACTTCTTTTAATATTACGAAACTCTTAGATCCTTAAAAATGCCACCTATCCTGCAGGTACGCACGGTTTTTCAATGGTATTAGCCCTGCAGAGCAGGAAATGCCTTGCAAGGATGGTGTGATTTTAAGGATTCAGGACTGTACAGCCTGATCAAATACAATCAGGCTGTTTCCTTAGTAAGTAATCTGGGAATAGACAGAAAGTATTAAGGGCAGTTGTTTTCCCAACAGTTTGTACAAGGCTTTACTTGGGCCAGCAATATAGTGCTAAAAGGGAACTCAGAGTCATTTGCAAGAGAGCAGAATATTTTCCCAAATTTTACCCACGTTTTGGAAGAGAGCCCTGCAGTGTTCACCATAGTCATGGGTCATTTTATTATGTAAATTGTAGTTCGGATTAGGTGTAGCTTCTACTATTGTGATATAATATTTCTGTTTCCATCATATTAAAAAAGATAAATAATCAAACATAAGAAAAGTGTCCTGGGTTGACTTCTACTAAGTTTGATCACTGCTGTCAGACATTTGGTAAAACTTGCTCTCACCTGCATCAGATATTTTAGATGGCAATTATGCCAGAAGCAACGCATGGGCTGAAAACCAACCATGCATATGGATCAAAACACAATCGTTAATTTCCACACATCAGAATTCAGGCTGCCCTTATGACTAGGTAAAATCTCACACTCTAAAATTTCTCAAAAATCCAGCAGGGATAGAAATACAGACTTGTCCAACTGGCAACATAATGATACTATTATCTCCTGTTAGTCCGTCTGAGAGCAGCTGGCTGTAACACACTGGGCTATTTTAGAAAACAGCATCATTTTTCAGATTTTTGTGCATCTTCAGAAGCACTTAAAGCATTTGCCTCAGTAAAAATGTACTGTGATCTACCCATGACATTTCTAATAGACATATCACTTTAGTATCTAGCATCTTGGATGTAAGGTGTTACCAGGTCCTCAAGACATTATAATTAAGAAAAAGCCACGATCTGACAGGGAAGAAGGGAAGAGATTTAGTTTAGTCGGTGAAAACACATTTTGACAAGAAGGAGCAGACAGCTGGGTGGCAGCAAAGGCTCACCATTTCTGCCATCAAATCCTCATGGAATATAGGAACTCAGCTTACTAACCCTCTGAATGATTGCCATGCGTTGTTAGTGACTAATACGCTTTATATATCCCAGCCAGGGAGACATTTCACATTTTTCTTTCAGTAGCTGGAGCAATAGGAAGACAGAAGTGCAGACTTCCTAATAGCAGATTTGGACTTGTCTCCTCCACCCCATGCTTCAATCTTGGTTTCTCCCTTTCCTCTTTTAATTCAATTGCATGTCATCGCCACAGTTAATTTTCCTCTTCCTTTCCCTGCACTTATATTCCTTTCCAGTCCCATATCTTCTCCCACTCATTTCTCTCAAGAAGTCTATTTCTCTCTCTCTCTCCCCCACCTTTTCTCCTCTTTCCTCTGCCTCCACGCTCCTCCACTTTTCCCTTTCACAGTCACTATGATAATAGATCGCACATCATTTTGACAAAACATTTACCAAAGACCTAGAAAGTTCATTGTCACTGTTTCAGAAGATGGATTTATTACTGTGACGGAATACAGCCCTGTATATACACTACTGTAATAATCTTTGTAGAAAGTATACCTTGTAAGATACCATTTAAAAACTCATAATTTGCTGATCAGTATTGTCCTGCTAAAATATGTGTGGCAACATTGTTAAGATTCCCCTGTATGATGTTATTAACGCACGTTCCAAACCCCACTGACCTGGCCAGGCAGAAGTCAGGTCTGTCCTAAACAAAGAGAGGAATGTGTGCTTGTCTTAATTTGCATTTATGCAGGAAGCAGAGTCATCAACCAGGGAGGGAAAACAAAGGAAATTTACACATATTCTTCCACATATACTCTACTCTTGTCTCCTGACTTTCAGATCAGGGTCCCTCCCCCAGAGTCCAATGGCTGTTTATTTTTGTCTTCTCACATGCAGAAAATGAGGTGGGCAGGGAGAGAGAAAAAGGGGAGCTTTGGGGTGTTTGTCCCTCTGCTTTTTAGTTTCAGTCCCCCTCTTGAGTTCACACCCCTCTTCCTGCCAAAGAATGGCCACTTACCCAGGTGACTGTCCAACTGATTTTGTTGATACCTGGCTGAGGCATCCATTTGCCTTTTGTCTCTGAGGAACTTGTTTGGGCTATTTCCCCAGATAAATATGCATCAGTAACATCATACAGTAGAATCTTATAACGTTCAATTTTGCCACACATTTTCTCAGGACAATTATGATTTTTCAAATGATACCTCGCAAGATATACTTTGTACAAGATTTATCATAGTTTTGTAAAAGTGGTGAATATAAGGGTATAGTCTGTCACAGAATTATATTAGCCTTTTTTGTAACTGCATCACATTGTTCGCTCACCTTCAATTTGCAATCCATTATAACTCCCAGATCCTTTTACCAGTATTACTGCCTAGACAGTTATTCCCCATTTTGTAGTCGTGTATTTGATTTTTCCTTCTTAAGTGTACTACTTTGCACTTATCTTTACTGAATTTCATCTTGTTGATTTCAGACAAATTCTCCAATTTGTCAAGGTCATTTTGAATTCTAAACCTGTCCTCCAAACTGCTTGCAACCCCTCCTAGATTTTATAAGCAAACTCTTCACTCCATTATTCAAATCAATAATGAAAATGTTGAATAATATTGGATCCAGAACAGACCCCTGCAGGACCCCCATAGATACCTCCTCCCAGTTTGACAGCAAACCAGTGATAACTACACTTTGAGCACGGTCTTTCAACCAGTTTTGCACCCACCTTATAGTAATTTCATCTAGACCACAATTTCCTAGCTTGCTTATGAGAATGTCATGTGGGGCTGTGTCAAAAGCTTTACTAACAATCAAAATATATCACATCTACTGTTCCCCAACACCATCCATCGGGCCAGGAACCCTGACAAAGAAGGAAATTAGGTTGGTCTGGCATGATTGGATCTTGACAAATCCAAGTTGGCTACTACTTATTAAACTATTATCCTCTAGGTGTTTACAAACTGATTGTTTAATAATTTGTTCCAGTATCTTTCCAGGTATCACAGTTAGGCTGACTAGTCTATAACTGCCTGGATCCTCTTTTTTCCCATTCTTAAAGACAGGTACTATGTTTGCCCTTCTTCAGACCTCTGGGAACTTACCCATCCTCCATGAGTTCTTGAAGATAATCACTAACAATTTCAAGATTGCTCCAGCTAGTTCATTAAGTACTCTTATGGGAATTTCATCAGGCCCTGCCAACTTGAATACATCTAACTTATCTAAATATTCTTTTACTTGTTCTTCCTCTATTTTGGTTTGCATTCCTCCCCCCTTGTTATTAATATTAATTGCATTAAGCATCTGGTCACCTGAAATATTACAAACATCACTAGTTTCTTAACTAATTTGAAATAATCTGAATTTACTCATGTGAGTAGTCCTTTAGAGCTGACTGGGAACTATTCACATAAGAGGTAACTTGATTATGGACTATAAGTACCTCAACAGGGAGGAAATACTATATACTAAAAGGCTTTTTAATCTAGTGGAGAAAGTCATAACAAGAACCAATGGCTGAAAGCTGAAGCCTGACAAATTCAAACTAGAAATAAGGCACAAATGTTTAACAATGAGGGTAATTAACTATTGGAACAAACTTCAAAGGGAAGTCGTGAATTCTCCATCTCTTGATGTCTTCAAATCAAGACTGGATGCCTTTCAGGAGTCCATGTGTTAGTCAAACACAAGTTATTGGGCTCAATACTTGAATAACTGGGTAAAATCCAAGATGATCCATTCTGGCCTTATACTCTACGAAAGTTATTCATGTGGTACACCAAAACAGCTCTGCATTTTTCCTCCCACTGCTGTCTTTGTCTGCATCTGTGAAACTGTGAATTTCAAGCTAGAGAACTTACTCCAGAAGCTAGTAACTGATATGGAAAGAGTGAAATAGAAAGCTTGAAAGGAAGGCTTGCTCATGGAACAATTCCCTTGTTAGCCAATATATTAGTTTTTGGAAAAAGAGAGGAGAACGGTGTGGCAGGAAGAGTAAAAATCCTAAATAAAAGGATAGAACAACTTTAAAGGCAAAATCTGCATTCAACAGATTGTTCACACAAAACCTTATTTTATAGTCATCAGTGAAATGTATTAAATGTTAAAAAAAGTAAATATTGAGGGAAATAGGGAGTATCCACTTCCAGGTTGGAATAAATCTGTCTTTCATAAGTGCTACATTTACTGCTTACTTTGGTTGCTTTTAATTTCCATTCATATTGGGTTCTTTCATTTTCCAGCTCTTCCACTTTAATTTTGAGATGTTTGAGTTCCTGAAGCAAACCCTGCAAAAGAAAAAGATAAAGAACAGCTAAAGAAAGGCTCAGCCGAGTGTTTGTTTTCTGAGAACACGAATCAAGGCTCATCCATGACACAGTCCAGTGAATGTGGAACCATCCATGCAAAATAAACTTTTCCTTGTTATTTGTGCACCCTAAATTAAGCAAGTGAAAGCTACTTTGATTTGCTATATTATTAAGTGGAATCCTTTCTGAAACTCTCTAGCCAAAATTATGACCAACTTTGCTTGGTTGTGTAGGAAAGACGGCTGACTCTGATGTGTTCAGGTGCTTGGATCCACTTATATCCATGTTATATTGTACCAAGGGTTGCGTTCAGAGGTTCTTTAAAAAAATCTAGCAGTCTGAAATGCTGCCCAAGAGTCTCCTAATGTTCACAGAAGGGAAAAAGCCCCCTGCTGGCAGGTATTTAAGATACCTAAAAACACCAACAAATACCACAGATGAGGCAATATTCAGCAGATAGGCACCACACACAAACACTTTACAGACAAATAAGACTATGTCCCTACCCGAGGAGCTGATGATAGCGAGACCCGTCAGTATATAAAAGGTTCCATGTTAATTGATGCAGCCAAGAGATGCATTTACAACAACAACAAAAAGATTCTCAGCAGCTTTATTAGGATATATCTACATGGGGAGTCTTAATGCAAAGCTTTTTGCTGCATGGCTGATAATGCGCCGTACACAAGCTGCACCAATAGCGTTCACACGGTTTGAAACTCCTCCAGGAACTGGTCCTCTAGAACTAGCTGCTCAGTGTCCTCCTCTTCTTCCTCACCCTTGTCCTGCTTCCACTGTTGCTGAATTTCCTCCTGCTGCTGGAGGAGCTGTTGCTGCTGCCACATCCTACACTCAGCGGTGCGACATGTGGTCTCCAGAACTGAATTTGTTTGGCTTTGAGCCCTGAAATACACACCAAGCAGTCTGCCACCATGTTGAGCAGAGCATTTCTGGCCTTGGAAAACCAGCATGGTTTGGTAGGAATGAATCGTTCTGCAGAACTGGGATGACCAGCAGTAGCAAGAAAATTTCAGGGTGGGAAGGGCTAATTTTTTTTTAGACAAGTGCTGAACTGACCTTGGAGCTTCATCAACAGCGTATCAACATGCTGTACACCATGCCCCTAGAGAAGCAGGTCACTATTACCATCAGGAAGCTGGCCACTCCAGAATGCTGCTGGTTGGTGGCAGAACAATTCAACTTGGGGAGATCAACTGCTTGGGACATTCTCATGCAGGAGTGTCATGCCATGGAAAAGGTACTGTTGCATCCAGTTATAATGCTGGGTAATGCTCAGGAGACTATTGGGAACCACATACATGCAAAGCCATCAAACTGTCTGGGACAACTTATAAACTATCTCCTATCATTTGCCCCCTCCCAGACCCTCATTCCCCCACTAAGGCACAGAACTTATGAATAGGAAGTGATAGCTCTCCATGGTGTTCCAAGGGCTGGTTGACCACCATGGTAGGTTTACAGACATAAATGTAGGGTAGACTGGAAGTGTACATGATCAGAACTCATGTCTTTTCAAACTAATGGAAGGAGGACTGTGAAACCCCAGGAACAGCACTCGGCTCTTTTTTTTGCTCCGCCGGCGGACCTCCCCACCCCCATGTGTCCCGATATTTTCTGGAGACCTGTCTTAAGCCCTGCTTCCTTGGTTAATGAAGCCATTCACAGACCACCTGGACAGAATGACAGAGCTTTTTAACTACCCACTCAGCAGCTGCAGAATGGTAATCAAGTGTGCATGTGGCCGTCTGAAAGGGAGATGGCACTGTTTGTGGAATAGTTTGGAAGCGGCAGAAAAAAATGTGCTGAGCATTATATCAGCATGTTGTAGTCTATCCAATATTTGTGCAGATAAGGGGGAAAGCCTTAACAGTGGGTGCGAGGATGAGGTCCAGATCTTGCTCAGCGGTTTGAGCAGCCAGCCAGGTATACCACAGAAAATGGAAAGACCCAGAGACGTATTGTTTGGGATGCCCATTGTTCTTATTTTGAGTCTCATCCCTGAAAACGTGTGGCTATACAACCAGCTGTTAGCCCCTGGAAGTGGGATTCAGGTTCATTGGGTGCTGTAAGTGTGGCCTTGTCCAAGTACTTTTGTGAAAATCCATAAATTATTTTACCATTGTTTAAAGGGATTTCTAACTTTCATGCAGTGATGAGACATAATATATGAATTTTAAATGGTTTTGATTATGAAACAAGAAAGAGTCATGTAACAAACCAAAAATTAAGTTTTTACTGATGCAATACTACAGCAGCTTTTAATCGAAAATATATTAAACAAAACAACAGTACAGCCAACACTGAAAGTGCAGTGCAGTGCAGAACAGTTGGCGGGGCGGAGGGGCTTAAAGTTACAGGCAAGTATACGCCTTGCTTCCGTCTCTTCTTGTTCGTGGGATTTCTGGGATTGAGTGCCGTGGCTCAAAGTTATCAGGGGCACTGAAGGACTCAAAAGAGCTGGACTCTCAGATGCATTTTTTCTCTGTGCCTAGAGGTTGACCTCTGCAAGGGGCATGGCTTCTGGGAACACTGCTGCAGGGGGCTGGAGGAGGGTGGAGTTGCAAGTGGCCCCAGTAACTTGTATTGTCCAGGGGCTGAAGAACGTGCAGCACCTGCTGTCCTAGCACCACCATACGACAAGGCAGCATTTTTTGGCTTAATATAGTCTCTCTGAACTGCCTCTGCATTTCCCTGTCCTTTTCCAAGCTCTCCTTGGTTATGGCAATGCTTTCCCTGGTGACTGTGATGTTGTCCATGGCCACTGACAATGTCTTGTTTGACAGCTCCATTTTTTTCTCCCTTTGGCTCCTCAGATACTACCTCCACCTTTCACACATCTTGAATTTTTCTTCGGGACTCTGCTATGAGCTGTGCAAACATCTTGTCCCAAGTCTTCCTTTTATGCCCCCTCAGGTTGGCCAGGCACTCTGCCATTGACAGAGGCCCTCTCCTTGGCGGTCTGGCCATTGCAGGTGCCATGGCTGCAGGAGAATGGAAAAAAACCAGAGTGGACTATTGTTTGTTTTCCAATCAGGCCATGATAGCATTTTTTTAAATATGAATTACTGACTTTACCTCCTTGATATTCTTCCCAGTCTTGGGGGAACCTCAGAGATAAGTGGTCTGCGTGTGGGAAAGGTGCTGGTTGCACTGCAATTTTAGTGTGTACAGTGTATGCTGTCTTGCCTTGCCACTGTGTCTCGAATTGCTGGGGGCAGGGGAATTATGTTCCCAGTCATGCTTTGCACTTTTGTTTGTGCGTGGGAGGTGGCTCTGTGCTGTCATAGGGGTGAGGTGGGCATCAGGGCATGAGCTGCATAGTAATCCCCTCTACATTTCCTTTGTGCTGTCCTGAGTCTCGATGACGTTACACTGAAGAGACTAGGAGGCAGAGAATAGCCTTATTCAAAAGGCAAAGGGCAGACCAAAGAGATACACTGTGAAGATATTCACCAAGATGGTCCCCCAGAAGTGCTGTAGGAGTAGAAAGGAGTTGCGAGCTATACTGGGAGGAATGAGTACGTGGCAATCCCGATAATGTGAGAACCAAAATCAAGCCATTTCTCAGTTTTAAATTCTGCTTTATCTCACCTGCAGACATGGAGAAAATCTAGAGAAAAATAGACAGGGTCCTGCAATAACTGTCAGCTACAATGTACAGGACACGTATACCTCAGTGAGTAGCATTACTTTTTGTATCTGCACTGGGCTTTCAATAAGCATTTACACCTCATGTAAACTATGAACACTAACCAAATTCCTTTTCCTGTAACCAGTGTTTCAGTAACTGTTGTACTTTTAGCACAACGAATGTATTAATTATTTGAATCTGTCACAGGAGGGAGTGGGGTAGAGGCTGTGGCTGTGCCATGCTGTAAGCTGCCATTCTGAGAGGGCAAATGGGTGACGGTGGAAGGGGGTTCGCCAGGCAGGACAGATGAGGGAAGGTGAAAGAAAAATGGGCAGATAGGCACGTACACTCCATGGAGTGGGCCTGAAGACTGTTGATGGTCCAGGATTTAGGATGGAAAAGAGGCAGAGTGCTCAAGTGGAACAGCTGCCATCTTGGGAATGTGGATTTGGGGGGAGAGGGGGGATCTGAGTGAGAAAGGGAAGGGGGAAGGAAGGGGGCTTGGGAAACTCAGAAAGACTCCTAGTTTATATCGGCCTAAAATGAGCCGTGGGCCACCCAGACAGAAATCAGCACAGCAGCATACCACAATTAATAAAATAATAATAATAATAATAATGAAAAACTTTAAACAGGTACTTACATGCCGAACTTCCCTCCAGAGGATGTGTCTCTTTGGTCCCAGCCTGGGTTACTGGCGGGGACTTGGACTCGGCTGATAGAGGGCAGGAATTGGGCTCTACAGCTGCAGGGCAGGAACTGGGTTGATTTTCACTTGGCTCTCAGGGGACAGCTCTTTGCCCTCATCCCACTCATCTTCCTGGTTGCCCTTTGGCAGTTGGAAAAGTGCTGGCAGCAAGATCCAAAAGTGTTTGCTGATCTGTCCAGTTCTTTGTAAAATGGAGAGGTTACATGTCTCCTGGTGGATGTCTTCCTTGCATCCCTCATCTTAAGGTAGGCCCTCCTGAGCTGTGTGCTCTTTCTCCAGCACAGCTTGGTGTCCCGATCATGACTCTTAGTGGACATCTGCTTCACGACACCCACAAACTGTTCTTTATCCTGATGTGACCAAAAGAGCTTCCTGCACCGACTCTTCTCCCAGATGGCAATGAGATGCAGGGTCTCAACATGGCTCCAAGCAGTAGCACAAGGCAAGTTGTGGGGACTGTGGAGTGGAATTGCTATAGTACTGCAAGAATACTGACACACTCAAGCCCAGGAGCAAATGGGCAAAAGCTGGTCTCACACCTGGTTTTGCATGGGGGAGGGTCTGTCCTGGGAACTTGACACCAGGGCAGGGGATGCACACAGGTACATAGACAGGCCAGTAATGGTCGACTTCAAAGCACTGAGGGATAGCTGTTGGAGCAGTGCATACACACGAACAACAGATCTAACTAAATCAATTCGTAGCTAACTTAGTCCACTTTGCTAGAGGACTCCAGAGTTTTGCTGTAAGTGTGGAGTTAATGTACGGGGATGCGTTGTGTCACGTTTATGCTAGCGTTATAGAAGCAGATTAACTCAACTTGAACTGGTTTAAAAACCCCAGGTAGACGAGTTGTGTCTGTTTAATCCATCAGCAGATGGACAGTTCAATCTTCTCTGCTGCTGCTCAGAGTTTTCCTCTTCTTCCCTGCCTCACAGGGGCATTGTGAAGATAAATACATTACATTTGTTAAAGATTGTAAGGGGCTCAGATACTACATTATGAGGCCCTTATAAAGTTGCTCAAATATCTAGATAAGACATATAGAGGGAACACAGCGAATACTCCTTCTCCCTTCTAACAGCCAGGGTGATTTGGTTGGGGATGGGAGGCACTGCTTCAAATTTATTGGACAAGTACTAGCTGAAGACTGATATAAAAGATGACACTTTGAGGAGGGTACCAGAAGAGCATCAGGATAGGAATCTCAGCACCTTCCCATTTCCCAACACCTTAAGAGAGATGGAGGGTTAGGAAGGAGGGACATCTCACCTGGGCACTGCCCCTGTCTGGTATGTTTAGCCACTTGGCTGTTAGGAGTCTGGTAAAATTCCCAAGTCCTTTGTTTCAGAGTAGCAGCCGTGTTAGTCTGTATCCTCAAAAAGAACAGGAGTACTTGTGGCACCTTAGAGACTAACAAATTTATTTGAGCATAAGCTTTCGTGGGCTACAGCCCACTTCATTGGATGCATGTAGTGGAAAATACAGTAGGAAGATATATATATATACACACACACAGAACATGAAACAATGGGTGTTACTATACACACTATAAGGAGAGTGATCAGTTAAGGTGAGCTTTTATCAGCAGGAGAGAAAAAGAACTGTTTGTAGTGGTAATGAAAATGGCCCATTTCCAGAAAGTCCTTTGTGTGAGTGGTGAGATTCTGAAAGATTAAGGGGGAAGAGGAGCATGGTATTTTGGGATGAGAGATCTGGGAGGCAGAAGTGCACGAGGAGACAGAAATTACAGAAGAGAAGGTAGAGAACACGACATAGGGAAAGAGTTATAAGGGAGTGGAAGGAGAAAGAGGAAACAGATACGGAAGACAATGAAGGAAATATACACTATGATCTACAATAGAAAAGAAAAGAAAGATGAGGAAAGTTTAAAGCCAAGAGAGAGAATAAATCTCATTTAAAAAAAACCCCCAGAAAATTGACTATATTTTACAACAGCACACAACAAACAATACATAACCATCTTATTACTTTAAATTACAGAAGGTGTGGTTCTGGAATATGTATGAACAAAATCACCAGTATATTTTACTAATGGGCTTAGTCCACAGTAGGTACATTTTTCAAGCTTGATTTTAATGAATAGTAATGTTTTATAATTTAGCATATTGAAATGCAACTTTTGTTACCTTTGATGTTGGTGCCCAATTTACCTTCACCAGGCATCCAAGCAGAGGGGTTATCCCTGTCAGTGGGCCTACCCAAAGCTGTCCAGACAGGATCCTAATGACCTCCATCTATCTGACCATATCTTGCCTCTTGAATCCCTCCCCTCCTTTAAGATAATTATAACCTCAGTGTTCATTCTCTGACACCAACATTACTGATGAATCTTGGCACTGGCATCGAGGGGGCACTATTTCCCTGAACTAACATTTGTAATGTGACAAACCCTAAGCCTAATCCAAACACATGGATCTTGCATATTCTTGTACATTAAGGAACCCTACCTATGTCTCAGGGAAAACAAGAACAACAGTTCTTCAAATGTGCATTTTAAACATGGAACCCCATTCGTGATGCTGTTCATACCTTAATATAAATTTCAACCTTTTTCTCCAATGTGTATTTCATATGTAATGACTCACTAGTCAGTGCCAGACAGAGGTGAATTATTAAGCAAAAACAGCAGCCGTACGTTTAATAGGTACCAAATCAACAGAGGATATTTATAAAAAAAAATCCTATGAAAAAAAGGACAGAAAAATTATTTGAAAACCAACCAACCAACAAAAAATCAAAACATCAAAACCCTCTGTCAACATGAGCAGATTATAATTTGGCTTTCCAGAAATGATCCCACAAATAATTAAGGAAACACTGCAAATGCAGCAACCTGGAACTAAAAAGTAATCTTAAAATAGGCTTTCAAGCATGCCAGTGTCACTCCACCTCCATTCAATTTAAGCAGCTTAAGCAAAGTACCTTCTACCCTGACACGTGAAGTGGTTTTGATCAAATAAAGTGAAGGTTTGTACTGTAAACATAAAAAATGTTTTATCATAAGTGCTTGCTTCAGAGAATAATAAAAAATTTGCTTCAAGATTTTCAATTTTTTAAAAGTACAAACTGAAGTCTTTTACTAAGGTTCTTTTAATTAATTTCATTCTATCAGAACACACACAATGAACAGAATGAAAGGAAAAGCAAATTATTTCTGCAAGTGTGCTAAGCACTTCTTAATAGGCTCACTGTATTCAGTGTGTCAATGCATAGTTATGCTGACATATATGGTGGCAGATCACTTCAGAAACTATCCTGCTATACAAACAAACATAGTTCTATTGTTGGCATTCTAAAATAGAACAGCTATGACAAAATGCTTTTGAGAGTTAAAAGCAAAATGCAAACTTTATAAAAAAAGTTAGGGCCATATTTTGCTCTCATTGACATCTGTGCATTGGTAAAGCAGGCATCAATAAGAGCAGAATTTGGCACTCGGTTTATTATTAACACAGCACGCTCTCTAAAAAAAGTCACACAGATTAATGCCTATTGTTCACAACATAATTCTGGTTAGTGGAATTCAGTTTTTGTGAGAAAGGGGGCAATGCACAAAATTATGCTAAAGTGTACTTCTCATACATCACACAGAGAGCAATTCTTCTGGGTGAGGCTCTCTACCACTGATCTTGTGCTGGCCTGAGGACCATTAGCTGTCAGTTCAGGTTTCCTATCTTGAGACTTTCTTTCCTGGATTTTACTATTAATTTCCAGCTGTAGTCTACACATCTGCTCCTGTAGCTCACTGATCAGGTTCACTACTGACTGCAAGAAGGAAAGAGAGACAAGTGAGAAAGAAAATGAGGGGGATTAAGGAAGAAATAAGGGCAGGAAGCATAGAAGATTATTTCACAGTCACAGGACTACGGAATACATGAAGCTGGGAAGAGACTACAAAGAAACAAGCCTGATTTTCCCTACATAGGTGTAAATTGGTGTAAATTGGTGTAAATCTGGATCAGCTCTATTTAAGTAAGTGCTCATATACCAAGGGGATGGATGTTTTAGAAATACCTGAGACAGAGAAGTTTAATGGAGTTACTTGTGATTTACACCAGCGTGAAGGAGATCAGAATTTGGCGCCAGGTCTTTACCAATCTGCCCAGCAGGATACAGAGATATAATGACAACTGGAACCCATACTGTGACGTTGGCCAGTTCTGATAGCTGTTCTGGGGCAATTTGTGACCCCAGCCAGATTTTTTTTTTTTTGCTGCGCTAAAATGGGATCAGTTAGATATGTTAATATATGCACCCATCATTTACTAGTAAAAAGTTGCCATGTGATCATTCTGGACCATAATCTACTCTGTCATATAATTTATAATTACAGACATCCATGCCAAAAGAAATCCTACTCCAGAAAATAAATTAGTCGACCTCCATTCGACTAGCACAGGGGTGGGCAAACTATGGCCTGCAGGCCGAATGTGGCCCACCAGCCATTTTAATCTGGCTCTAGAGCTCCCGCTGGGGAGTGAGGTCTGGGGCTTGCCCCACTCCGGTGCTCCAGCCAGGGAGCAGGGTCGGGGGCCACTCCACGCAGCTCCCGGAAGCAGTGGCATGCCCCCCCTCCGGCTCCTACGCATCCCAACCCCAATTTTGTGAGCATTCATGGCCCGCCATACAATTTCTATTCCCAGATGTGGCCCTCAGGCCAAAAAGTTTGCTCACCCCTGTACTAGCAGGTCCCTTTATCCCCAGGACTAGCAAGGATAAGAACAATAGGTCCCTAAACCATCCATTCTGCCATTTAGCCCCACCAACCTGGGCAGGTTCCTGACACACATGATTAAGCAACACATATTGGAGAAGCCAAAATGATGCTCTAAAAGGGAAGGCAGCAGAATGACAACACAATTTTAAAATAACCCTATGTAAATACATTCAGATGGGGAACAGCTTCCCTGGAACAGTCAATAAAACAGGACACTTCTAGTTATGGGAAGGAAACCAAGTGCAAGTCTGTAGTAAAAGCTATGTGACATCCTATTCCCCCTCCTTAATTAAATAGCTCATAGTCTTCAATGCTTCCTCAGAGATTACAAAAATTTGGAATTGCTCTCTTAATATTCATGTATATTGATATCACGTATTTTACAGCCTTTCATTTTTCCTAGGTAAAGTAAATCTTATGACATTAATCAATCACCTAAGTGAGTGGGAAAGTTAATGGGCAGCAGAACACCCAGAGGGATTGGGGACCTGCAAAGGGGGCAGAGAGGAGATTTCCAAATTTTCTATTACAAAACATGAAAATCCTCTTAAAAGTTTACACTTACCTGAAACTCTCCTGCAGTGCAGTAAATGCAAAGCTAGCTAAAATTGTAGAAGGGATCACTGAGAACTTCTTTGTGCAGGGGAGCAGCTTACTGGGTCTCGGCATATACTGTTCCAAACAAGCAAATACTCTACAGAACCAACCGAGGCGCACTAACAGCACAGAACTCTGAAAGCAGGATCAAAGGCTTTAAATATACCCTCCCTTTTAATTTCCAAAGGTATGCACATCAGCAAGCTAGAGAAGTTATACGGCAGACGGGTATTTCATGCTAAGGCCCTGATTCAGCAAAGCACAGGCTAACTTTTAAGCACATACTGAAGTGGTTTGCTGAACCAGGGCCTAAATATGTGCTGTTTTCAGATCCCTTCCTCCACTTAGCAGTGGTTTTATACTGTAGATAAAATTATGAACAGCCCCTTTAACATTTAGGAAAAATTGTGTGGCCTGCAAAGTCTGGGTATTAGTTCCTTTACAGATTTTGCTACACTGTGCCAGGTCTGTAGGTAACAAAGCCAGCCTGCTGCAGCACCAGCTAATGCAGGTGGAACTGTATCCTTCATACGCTGAGAAGACCGAGTGACCACATCCATGAGTAACTTTGCACTAACACAGCAGGGCAGTGGGGAGGGAAGTGTTTCTGCAGCCAAGCCCATCATCCTATCACAGTATTGCCAGGGGAACTCCTGGAAAGCACAGACTTTGTGTAAAATCAGGATACTATCCAGAGTCCTTGATTTTCCATGTCTGGATTTTGTTCCATTCTCAGTCATTGCCACAACAAGGCAGCAGTTTTTAAAAAAAATTAACACTGTGCTGGTAAATTCCTATTGAGTACTACTACTGCTACAGGCTGAGATTTTAAAAGGAGACTAAGGGAGCTAGGTACCCATCTTCCACTGAATTTCAATGGGAGTTGGGTGCTTGCCTAACTCCCTTAGTCTCCTTTGAAAATCCCATCTTTTATTCTGCATTTGTCGTTGGCAGGGAACAGGGAACACTATTAACCTTTATGAGGCAGAGCCAAGCTACGTTTGCAGAATCCTTGGTGAAATCAGATGTGTGGGGCCCAAGCAGACTTCTGTAGGTATGGATTGGCACAGGTAAGGGACTGGCAGCTACTCTTGTTGTAGATTCCAGAAATGTCAATGCAGGAGTTTGGCAGCTGGGGAAAGGTCTCTTCTGCTTTCCAACTCTTTTCCACTGTGCTTCAGCGACTGGTTCCTGGAATGTGGGGCCCTGTGAGTCTACACACTCTGGACTTGCCTTGAGCCACCCCTGACAAGTTGGAGATGGTAAAACTCCCTGTCCTCCCCACAGACAATAAGATGGGTCCATAGAGGGAAAATGAGATGCTCCAGCTGCAGTCTCTGCCTTTCCAGCTGCGTGTTCTCCTTTTATAGGGAAAAGGCTGAGAGTACATTATTTTTATCTTTCCCTTTTTGCTTCTCCTCTTCTGGGAATCTCTTTCTGTATGTTTTCCTATACCAGGCCTTTTCTCTCTCAGCATTAAAGGCTGTTAGAGCTATAGCTGGAGTTTGATTTGGGCCAAAGAGCGGATCTAAACTCCCCTAGACTTTGGGGAAGTTTAGAGCCAGATCTAGGATCAAACTTTGTGGCTCTGGGCTTTCTCTGAATATAAGCACAAGAACGTTCAGAAACAGTGAATGCACCCTCTCTCTTTTGCCAATCTCTCCCCCACAGCTCTTGGACTGGGCTCAGAAGATCATGCAAATAAAATCTGGATTGAGGCCAAGTGATGCAAAAAGCTGTATATCTACTCCGCCTGTTAGCAGCTCCAGGACTGCAAGTGATAGGCTCCTTAGAGATACAGACATACCTGAGATAAATGTCAGGTTTCAGAGTAGCAGCCGTGTTAGTCTGTATCCGCAAAAAGAACAGGATGCATCCGAAGAAGTGGGTTGTAGCCCACGAAAGCTTATGCTCTAATAAATTTGTTAGTCTCTAAGGTGCCACAAGTACTCCTGTTCTTTTTGAGATAAATGTGTTTCTTTTGGTTTTAATTTCTAGATACAAACAAAAAGTGCCTCTCTAAATAACCCTAACCACAACAGATGAAGAATCATTGTACATGGGACGTAACTCTTCCTACTCAGCTCTAAAATGGTGGCAAAGCAGAGATTAGTTGCTACTGTTTGAGTCTTTCTTCTTATCCCAGTAAACTCTGTACAAAAAACAATTACTGAAAAAACAAGAAGCATTCCAAGTACTCATTCGTTTTCCCATGGCTAAAAACTATGGGTCCAATTCTGCCGCCTGTCGTCATCTGAGTAAGAGCGCCAGGATATGGCACAAAGCTCTTTGTCTTTGCATACACATACTCCCATTGAAGTAGTTTTGCCTGTATTATAACTTCAGGAAATCACATTGTTGCTTTATTGCACCAGCAAATGAAACTATAAAACATACAAATCTGAAGAAAATGTACAGGGCAAGTTTATGTAGATGTGCTGGGGGCAGAAATGTGGAAGCAGAGTGCCAGGAGCCAATTCCCCACTCCCACTGCCAGGAGGGACCAAGGCACAATCCCTCCAAACAGGACACTCATGATAGTGACAGGGCTGTGTCCCTCTCCTGCACGCTGTCTACCCAAGACAAAAAAGATTGCATCATCCAATGGGCCAGAAGGGCCAGTGCAGCACGTGTACACCCCCTGTGCACCAGGGACCTCAAGGAGTGTGGCAGTGCATTGCCTTCAATGCAGATCAGTGCGTAAGATACACTGTCTAGCCCACACCATACAAATGGTCCATTAATACAGCCAGACAGCGGCGTATTATCGCCTAGGCTGACAAGGCCTAGGCCTGGGGCGGCAAATTTGCAGGGGCGGCAAATTTGAGCACCCACAGAGAAGCTCCCCTGCTCCAGCTCGCTTCCTCCGCGAGTGCGCCGCCGCGTCCTGTTTCTCTCCCCTCCCTCCCAGCGCTTGCGCCGCGAAACAGCTGTTTCGCAGGGCAGGGAGGGAGGGGGGAGGAGAGGGAACGCGGCACGCTGGGGGAAGAGGCGGGGCTGGGGCAGGGATTTGGGGAAGGGATCCAATAGGGGCAGGGAGGGGGCGGAGCTGGGGGCGGGACTTTGGGGAAGGGGTTGGAATGGGGTCGGGAAAAGGGTGGAGTCTGGGCGGGGCCAGGGGCGGGCGGGGCGGCAATTATTTCAGGGCCTAGGAGTGGCAAAATCATTAATCTGCCACTGCAGCCAGGGCATACAATGCCAGGTGTGGAGAGGGAGGGGTAGGGGAGCATGACAGTTGTTCCTGCCACCACCTAATAGAAGACCTGGTTATGCCTCTGTACACAACGCAGGTGTCTCCAATGCAGCAGGTCACTTGATACTGCAGCACTTTACATAACCTCATTATATTTTTAAAATAATTTCTAAGGGGTCCAGAACTTCTAAAGAAAGGAAAAAGCTACAGAGAACTCTTCAGGTGGGACTCGAGAAACCAGCTCATAAACCTTTACAGTGCTGCACTGTGACAGAAGAGAGTTATTCTGCGTAGTGGACATTAACGTTGCAGAGCTCAGGAGTGGAGCCTGTACGTTTACAAACATCTATCCTCTTGGCCCTCCTGTTACATGGATAAAAATAGCACTTTCAATTTAGCACGTGCTTTTGAAGAGCCAGTGACAAGTGGCATTCAGTGTGAAATTAATACCTTTGAGGGGAGCTTAGTGAGACTCAACGGACTCTTTGTTACTAACTAAAATCAAAACCAAACCACAGCTTCATGTTGTGCAGGACAAAGTGAAATGGATTTGAGAGATAAAACTCAGAATCACTCCCAGAAGTATATCTTAATTTGCCTTATCTTCCCCTAATATTAGAGATAGAATTTAATAAATTCGATCTAGCTGATGGGAAACAGCTGGTTTAAAATATAAAAGCACAGAATTAAAAATTACATATATGTTTTAGATGAATTATCCTGTGTTTTTGATACTCATTTAAAAATAAATTTAAAAAATCCAATTGCAAGAGGCAAGTTTGAATATGCAATATAATTTGCAGGCAATTTAAAACGGCTTAGCTAGAGAATGCCTCTGGAGTAAAATAGCATTGGTGCTGGGGTGGGGCCTCAGCACTATCCCCTCTGGGGTAGTGTCAACACAGCGTCCCATCAATCAATGTCATACCCACCTGGGTCAATCCCAGCCTCAGTCTAGAGCACAGTGATTGGCTGGCAGATGGTATGGTGCTCCCCAGAAAAGGCAGTGGCTGGTGAAGGCAGCATCTTTCCGCTCTGCCTCCTGCATCTTCACCCACACTCCCATGCACCTAGCCTGTTCCAAATGTTTATTGCAGCTTCAATTTCATTTAACAGATTCAGTTACTAGTGGGTGCTATGTACATTATGGTTATTTTGCTTAGTCAGTGTTGGTTTGCACAGGTTTGGCTCTCTGAAGCAACCAGGTGGGCCCCAGCGTGACTCTTCAAACATAAGCACAGGTCACAGTCTCAGTTTTTCTTACTTTGGATATACTTTGGGTGGTGGTCTCTTAGCAGCCAGGATCAAACTGACCCTCACATTGGGGTTATGGTGGGGGTCAGGTCTACCAACCCTAGAGCAGTTGACAGTTTGGCATATACTTTAACCCAACGTTTCTCAACCGTTCCCACCAAACTAGAACCTTCCCTATCACTTAGGATAGGGCAAGTTAGTCATGACCCCCATGTTGAAAACTCCTGACACAATCCAAAAGAGATGGGATTACCCCATTCTGATGGGGTGTTTGGATTCTTGGGAGCACCTACCCCTTAGTGAGAGATTTGGCGATTTCCTTGTGAAGTAGATTACACAGACCTGGTTAGACCTTAGGGTTACATGGGATTCTACACTTAAAACACTGATAGTTCTGAGTGAAAAATCATAGGGAGGCCATAGATGATAAAGGGGCTGCTGTTACTTACTTGGCCACTGCCAGAATTTATCCCCCCTAACACTTTCAAAGTTTCAGAAGCCTTGGGAAGCTCAAAAAACCCAAATTCCAAACCTAGAAGTGGGCAGTAAATTACAGCTCCCATAGCTAACCTACGTACAGTCAGTATGTGTCCAACAGTTTGTTGGAAGCATTACAGAGGACAGATATTTTACACAACCTGAAATTCAAATTTCTTCTAAGTAAACTTAGAACAAAACATTTTTCTGCTGCAGTAGAGTGCAAACCTTAGTCCCAGAATATAGTCCTTGTAATCCTCCCCCGGCAGGCTACTGCAGAGCTCCATTCTGTTAGGAGCACAGCTCCCGCCCCTGGCTGAGGTGCAGGGAAGTTCTGTAGAGCTGTGCTCTGTGATGTGCCTGGAGAGTGGATTTCCTGCAGGGTCTCAGTATCCGATTCACTTCCTCACCCCATGTGCTAGAAACAAAGGTTCTGCTGTGCCCACTGCCTCCCACACCTGCAGTAGGGTCTAGTATTTGTCCCAATATAGACATCATTTCTTTTCACCAAGATTTCTCTTCATTTGACATTTACAGTGTAATTGCAAGAAACCCACCCCTCCTCCACATAAGGGAAAATCCTGCCCTCCCACCCCCAGGTCTGGTGTTCGTGACTGCTTCGGAACCAGTACAGATCTGCTATATGGGACCAGGCCACGATTGCGCTGAGCCACCGGCCATTCCCTCCACACAAATGGGGGGCACATCAGCTGTGGTAGACCTGAAACTGCAGCAGCAGCTGCAGAACTGCATTGTTGCCTTTGGAAGGATTCCTACACCCCCCTCCCACAGCTCTGTGGAAGAGGAAGGGTTACGTGATGAACAACTTTAATGCATGCTTTTGGAATGGACTCTGGGTCTGACTAAAGTGGCACAGTAACCTTTGACATTAGTAAGTATAAAAAAGGAAAACACACAGACACACATACAGTAGCATCTAGGGCACATTACCAAAAGTACAGACAGTGCTCTGTAAGCGGGAGGCAGCTGTTGCACACGCATTTCAGCTCAAGTGCTTCTCAGAACTACAGGATAATGCATGAGACTGAGCATCAGAAAATAAACAAGGAACTAAGTGAGACTCACCTCAGCTTTGTTCTGCTTCTCTTCATATTCACTCTGTTCCTTTTCCATGCCAACCAACTTAATCTTCAGGTCGGAAACTTCTGCCATTAGATCTAGTTTCTGAGTCTCTAGTGACGTTCGACTTAGCAGCTCCTGAAAGAACAGCAGAGTTTTCCCCCTAATTATTATTATTTGTATAAAACACTAGCAGTGAACTAATGTATTACTAACATTTATGTGGACAAAAGTCCCTGCCCAAGGAATTTACACTTTCAATACAGATTCGAGATGACTCTATATCTTATTTAAGAGCCACATTCACTCCAAAGTATAATTACAATTTTTTGTAACTTACTGTAAACCGTAATAAGATTTTACTTTTAAGGATTTAAAAAAAAATTAAACAGGAATTAAACAGTAATAAGTCACCAGGACCCAAGAGTTCTGAAGAAATTCAAATATGAAATTGCAGAATTAACAACTGAGGTATGCAACCTATCACTTAAATCAGCCTCTATACCAGATGATTAGAGAGTAGCTAAAAAAAGGCTCCAGAGGCGATCCTGGCAATTGCAGGCCGGTAAGCTAACTTCAGTACCAGACAAATAGGTTGAACTATAGTAAATCACAGAACTATCAGACATAAATAAATACTATACGTTGGGCAAGTCTCAACACGGCTTTTGTAAAGGGAAATCATGCATCAAACTATTAAAATTCTTTGAGACTGTCAAAAAGCATGAGGACAACGGTGATCTAGTTGATATAATGTACTTAAATAAATCTTTGATAAGTTCTCTCATCAAAGGTTCTTAAACAAAGTAAGAAGTCATGGGATAAGAGGGAAGATCCTCTCATGGATCAGCAACTTGTTAAAAGATGGGATACAAAGGGTAGGAATAAATGGTCATTTTTCACAGTTGGAGAGAGGTAAATAGCAGGGTCCCCAGAGCAGCTGTACTAGGTCCAGTCCTGTACAACATATTCATAAATGATCTGGAACAGTGAGGTGGCAAAGTTTGCAGATGATACTAAATTACTCAAGATAGTTAAATCCAAAGTGGGCCACAGAGAGTTACACGGGGATCTCATAAAACTGAGTGACTGGGCAACAAAATGGCAAATGAAATTCAATGTTGATAAGTGCAAGTAATGCACATTGAAAAACATAATCCTAATTATACATACCAAAATTATGGACTCTAAATTAGCTGTTACTACTGGGAGTCATCGTGGCAAGTTCTCTGAAAATATCCACTCAATGTGCAGCGCCAGTCAAAAAAGGTAACAGAATGTTAGGAACCATTAGGAAAGGGATAGATAATAAGACAGAAAATAATGCCCCTATATAAATCTGTGGTGTGCCCACACTTGGATACTGCATACCGTTCTGGTCGCCCAATCTCAAAAAAGATATATTACAATTGGAAAAGGTGCAGAGATGGGTAACAAAAATTATTAGGGGTATGGAATGTCTTCTATACGAGGTGAGATTAAAAAGACTAGGACTACTCAGTTTAGAAAAGAGATGACCAAGATAAAGGAGGGGAGTCTACAAAAAAAGAGAAAGGTCTACAAAATCATGAATAGTATGGAGAAAGTGAATAGGGAAACGTTATTAACCCCTTCACATAACACAAGACCTAAGGGTCACCTGATGAAATTAACAGGCAGCAAGTTTAAAACAAACATAAGGATGCACTTCTTCCCACAATGCACAGTGAAGCTGAGGAACTTGTTGCCAAGGCACGTGATGAAGGCCAAAAGAATTAGATAAGTCCACAGAGAATAGGTCCATCAATGGCAATTAGCCAAGATGGTCAGGAATGCGACCCCATGGTGTCCCTAAATCTCCAACTGCCAGGAGATGGGACTGGACGACAGGGGATGGATCTCTTGATAATTGCCCTGAACTGTTTATTTCATTGTCTGAAGCACCTGGCATTGGCCACTGTAAGAAGATAGGATACTGGGCTAGATGGACAACTGGTCTGACTCAGTATGGCTGTTCTTATGCACTCGCTGTCTATAATTTAAAAAACATGTGGCATTGCAGACAAGTTTGAAATAAGCATTTATTACTGTTGGAAAAAATAACTATTATATATGTTATTACTGGAATTGTGACAGATTTATTAAAATATTAGAGTGAAAACATTTTCAAGTTCACCAGAATGCTCTATGCAGAAGAAAATAGCTGAAAAGAGATTGTTTTGCTATTGCAGAAAAATCAAGCAACTTGACTGTAAACGTAAGAGGAAAGCAGCCTTTTCTATCCCCTCCACTGCGTGTATCCCTCCAAGGATGTCAATGAATTTTGCAGCTATTTTTCCTAAATGTTCTTCCATGTAAGATACTAGAGAATATTTTTTTCAGGAGAATGTTTGTGTCTGAGCTATTTCATGGCCAAGACATCAAGCTGGAGGAGTATGTGGAGGCTGAATAAGCACAAGCACATAATCCTACACAAATCTTCAGCTGACACAATAGAAAAAACAGTGTATCAGATACAATCTTTTCATAGAGTTTTCTGCAGTCCTGTGGCTGAGCGCCTGAATTCCAGAACACTTACCCAGACAGAGATTGATTTTAATATTACAATGCAATGATTTAGATTGACAAAGCTTTTTACAATGCATTATTCAGCAAAATATATGTTCCACAACATGGAATCCTACAAAAGGCCCGAGAAATCCACTTCTGTTGCTGCGTTAACAGAGACAGGCAACTTCTTTCCTATCAGTGTAGCAACTGTTAATTTTGGAAGAGTATGCATGTTGCAAAGTGAACAATGTTGAATGGAAAGTGATGTGATCTAACTGGAATCCAGCACAGAAGACAATGTCTAAACTGAGCCACATACTAAACTAGAAACATTTGGCCAAGGCTTTTGCTTAAGCAAGCGAGCTGAGTTCATTTTTTGAAGTATTAGAAATCTATGGCAGAGCATGGCATGCTTTGGATAGAAATAGCAAAAGTGATTCTCATACCAGTCTCGTGTCATGTTTGGAAAACATCCATTTCTTAAGATTTATCTCCTCACGCCTTTCAATTTCCATGGCAGTCAAAGTCAAGAAAATAAGATGACAAAAGATATAATTTTCAAAAGCACCTAAGGTACTTAAGTACACCGCTGTCCCATTTTCCAGAGTGATGTATACTTTTAGGAGCCTAATCCTGCTTTAAAGTCAATGGGTCTCAAGTACCTAAGTAACCTTTAAAAATAGAATGTCAGCTAGAATGCCACATAGGCATATTTTGAAAATTTTACCCAAAATCTGAAATGGGATACTAAAGAAAGGAGGCTAGACTCTGATCTCACTTGCATGGGATAAATCCAGAGGAATTTCACTGAAGTCAGCATAGCTACTCTGGATCTACACTGATGTTATTGAGATCAGAATCTGGTTCAAAATTATTATGTATGTATAATATGGTTTAGAACCAAGGAAGGATTTTGAAAAAGCAAAGCAAGCAAAAATTTTAAAGTTATACAGTCACTATTTATTTAGAACCCAAATTTAATCCACTTCAACATTGTTTTAATCTGTTGGAGAATATTGTCTGGATTAAAAATAGTAATTGACTGTCATCTGAGCTGCAGCAGCAAGTATCTAAACCACTCACTTTCCCCACAGTTGTGCCCATTCCTGCTGACATTGCCAAGGGTATTTGGGCACAGACAGGAAAATAAACAGAACAGGAGCAGCGTGTTTCATGCCTGTGCCTATGCAGCCCTCAAGGTGTTGCATCTGTCTGCTACTGAATTATTTCACTGAGTTACATCTGATTATTTCCTCTTTTGTTTGTTTCAGTATTTATCATTTAATATTTTATTGATGTAATGTTGTTCAGAAACTTTGTTCCAAGAATTACTCAATATATCATTTCAGTAGTGACTGCTTTTTACACCACAAATTCTGTTTTCAAAACTGTGAGCCAAAACCTTTATAATATATAAAACATAAAAGTTATCCTTACACTTTTCAGTCTTCCTGGAAAGCAAGGATAAAGCACCACAACTACAGCATCTTGTAAAGGATCACTGTCCAGAAGTATTTACCACCCCAAACTGGCGCAGTTACTATTGTAACTTTAAATTAGAATTTTAACTTCAAAAAGGGGAACTACACAAAAATGAAGAAGCATGTTAAATGGAAATTAAAAGGAACAGTCACAAAAGTGAAATGCCTGCAAGATGCATGGAAACCATTTAAAAACAACGTAATAGATGCTCAAACAAAATGTATACTGCAAATCAAAACAAGAGGACCAAAAACATGACACCATGGCTAAACAGCAGAGTAAAAGACGTGGTTAGAGGCAAAAAGTCATCCTTTAAAAACTAGAAGTCAAATCCTATTGTGAAAAATAGAAAGGAGTATAAACTCTATGAAGTCAAGTGTAAAAGCATAATTAGGCAGGCCAAAAAAAGATCTGAAGAGCAACTAGCAAAAGGCATACAAAAAAATTTGCTGTTACCTTTTAAGTACACCAGAAGCAGGAAGCCTGCCAAACATTCAGTGGGGCCACGGGACAATTGAGGTGCTAACTGAGCACTCAAGGAAGATAAACCCATTGCAGAGAAGCTAAATGAACTCTTTGCATCGGTCTTCACTGCACAGGGTATGAGGGAGATTCCTACCCCTGAGCCATTCTTTTTAGGTGACAAATCTAAGGACTGGCTTAGACTGAAATGTCAATAAAGGAGTTTTTGGACAAACAGATAAATTAAACTGTAATAAGTCACCAAGACCAGATGGTATTCCCCAAGAATTCTGAAGGAACTCAAGTATGAAACTGCAAAACTATTAACTATGGTATGAAATCTATCACTTAAATCAGGCTCTGTACCAGAAGACTTGAGGACATCTGATATAATGGAGATTTTTTTTTAAAGGCAGTAATTAGAGGAATTAGAGGCAGTAATAAATAACTTCAGTACCAGTAAACTGGTTGAAACTATAGTAAAGAACAGAATTATCAGAAACATAAATGAAGATGATATGTTGGGGAAGAGTCAACACATCTTTTGTAAAGAGAAATCATGCCTCACCAATCTATTGTAATTCTTTGAGGATGTCAGCAAGCATGTGGACAAGGGAGGTCCAATTCATATCGTATAGTTGGACTTTCAGAAAGCCTTTAATAAGGACACACACCAAAGGCTCTTAAGCAAACTAAGCAGTCATGGGATAAGAGTGAGGGTCCCCTCATGGATTAGTAAATCATGGATTAAAAGGTTAGAAACAAAGCGTAGAAATCAAAGTTCAGTTTAAACAATGGAATGAAGGAAATAGCAGGGTCCACAAAGATCTGTATTGGTACCTGTGCTGTTCAACATATTTATAAATGGTTAGGAAAAATGGGTAAACAGTGAGGTGGCAAAGTTTGCAGATGACACAAAATTACTCAAGATAGTTAAGTCCCAAAGCTGATTGGAAAGAGTTACAAAGGGATCTCTCAAGGCTGGGTGACAAAATGGCCGTTAAACGTCAATGTTGATAAGTGCAAAATAATGCATACTGGAAAACATAATCCCAACTATACATACAAAATGATGGGATCTAAATTAGCTGTGAACATTCAAGAAAGAGATCTTCATATCATCATGGCTAATTCTCTAAAAACATCTGCTCAATGTGCAGCAGCAGTCAAAAAAAGCTAACAGAATGTGAGGAATCATTGGAAAGGGACAGATAGTAAGACAGAAAATATCACAGTGCCACTATATAAATCCATGATACGCCCACATCTTGAATACTGCATGCAGTACTGCCCCATCTCAAAAAAGACAGCATTAGAAAAAGTACAGAGAGATGCAATAAAAATGATTAGGGATATGGAACAGCTTCTATACAAGGAGAGATAAAAAAGTCTGGGGCTTGGTCTCCACTACATGGTTCAGGAGTGTGGAAAATCCACACCCCTGAGCAATGCAGTTATACCAACTTATCCCCCGACATAGTTTCTCCCATCGACATAGTTACCGCCTTTCGGGGAGATGGAATACCTATGCCAATGGGAGAAGCTTAGTTTCTTCACTGAATGCTACAGTGGTGCAGCTGCGCTGCTATGCTGTATGTGTACACAAGCCCTGGGACTGTTCAGTTTAGAAAAGAGACAACTAACGGGGGGATACAGAAAGAAAATCATGGATATGGTGTGGAGAAACTGAAGAGGGAGGTGTTATTTATCCTTTTGCATAAACCAAGAACTAGGGGTTACCTAATGAACTTAATAGGCAGCAGTTTTAAAACAAACATAAGGAAGTACTTTTTGTGCACAGTCAACCTGTGGAACTTGTTGCCATGTGGTGAAGGCCAAACATATAACTGGGTTTAAAAAATAATTAGATAAGCTCACAGAGGATAGATCCATCAATGGCTAGTAGCCAAGATGGTCAGGGATGCAACTCCATGCTCTGGGTATCCTTAAACCTCTGACTGCCAGAAGCTGAGACTAGACAACGGGATGGATCACTTGATAATTGCCTTGTTTCATTCATTCCCTCTGAAGCATCTGGCACCAGTCACTGTCAGAAGACAGGATATTGGGCTAGATGGACCATTGGTCTGACCTGTATGGTCGTTCTTATGTAGCTTTGTATCTTATTGTGAACTTGGTATGAAGTAATCAACAACATTTTAAAAAGGCTAGAGCACCAGGTCTGCTGCAACTGTTGCACTTTGGCTCCCATATATAAACTTTAGTTTGACTGCTTAACTGAAATGTTTAAAGTACTTTTTGAGTTTGACATCAGTTTGAAGTTTCTTTATTCTTGTTAAGGACCATTATACAGCAAGAACACCACTTTTAAAAAAATTCTGCATCAAAAACCTGTGCATCGATGCAACACAAGATCTTTCCTTAGACTACACTGTATAGTATTTCCTTATGAAAGATTTTGCTACAGTTACTCATGTAGAACAGTATATCTTATCCATTCAGTAGTCCCATGTTGATTTTAATGGTTCTGTTTGAGCAATAAGGTGCTATTCAATGTAATAAGTGACTATTTTACACCAGCTGAGGTTCTGTCCTGGACCTAGAAAGTCTATAACTTTTGGTTTGATAGAAAGCGCAGTTTAAAGTTCTTGAAATGGATAACATCTGGAAGCAATTACTTTCATCTTCTAGCAGATGCTTCTAGTGAACAGTTCAGCAGCAGAATATAACCCATTTTGTTACAGAGAAATTATAGAGTACTTCAGTGGTATAAATGCAATTTGAAACCAGCTTGAATAAATATGCAGTTGTAAGAAAAGAAAATACAAATTTGTGTTGTTGGTTTTCAAGTTAAAAAGATAATACATGAGATGCAGAAGGGTAATTTGGGCTACAGAGGTTTTAGGAGGATCTTTAAAGAGCCAAAGTCCAGTGTAAAAATAGAACATATTCTACAAAGATGTCTTGTTTCTAAAATTTAATTAGTATTTCTTTTAACTGGTCAACAAAGTAACTTGTTTAAAAAGTGACTTTTACCTCTTAAAACTAAGAAAAATATTATTCCAGAGCAGAATTATTATAAAGAAAAACCATGCACAAGCTGTTACATTATGTACACCACGCAGATCAATGCACAGCAAACTAAAATATGCATCCTATTTCTAAATGCAGATTTATTTCTGAAATGCTCAGAGTACATTGTATAAATTAGCATTTTTGATTTTTACATTAAAACATGCCTTTTAATAATTCCAATTAAATCTGGGCATGTGCTATTGCTCACTTTCAAATTCACACAGCAGATTTAGCTGGCTTGGAAAAGCACAGATCTTGTAAAGTTGTTATAAGGAGGTTTTAAATGAAATAGGATAATTTAGAAAAAAGGCCTCTGCAGAGTGTCTATATAGCCCAAAATAAAGTAAGTACAGTAAGTTCCAGGATATTCAGTAGCCCATAGGAATAGGAGGAAAGTCATGATATACATTAATAGAGAAATCATAGAGAAGATTCTCAGTTAGGTAAGAAAAACTATTCTGCACAAATACACTATGTGAAATACTCTGCTGAAGAGTCAGTTTGTAGTTTTAATCTTTACTTAAAGCAGTTTTGAAACAAAATGGTTAGAGACCTACCTGGTTAGCAAAATTCAGCAAGAACCACCACTAATGAGGACTGCACTTTTCAAGTGCTGTGTGTCAGCTGTGGTAGAAATAAGATATTCGCTTAACTCAAAACACAGCTGAGAACAACGTACATGTGTAATCTCCATGAAATGGTGCAAAACAGTAGCAGACAGAGAATTACAGCTCTCTGATTCACCATTTGCACATTATATAGCTAAGCAAATGGAAAGCACTGAACTTACCAATACTCGGACTATTTGAATAGTCTTTGCATATATGTGTGAAGAACAGAGAAGTACCTATATTAAATGCAAACTAGCAAAACGTGTGCAATGCTCACCTATGCAAATAGCCACATGATTAGCCAGTTTGCTACTATAAACTTACTAACAACCAAAAAAGCACAGAATATATCACCATTTAAAACTCTCGCACCAAGCCAGCTATTGCAAGTACTTGCTGCAAATTGTAAAGAAGTGTTGAAACTTGTCTACATTCTGGTATCTTGGGTAATTGAAAGTTGACAGTATGACCCTTTCTGGGCAGCAAAACCCCCATGAGGTGAATAGTTATTCCAGATTTACACCACTGTAACTGAGATAGGAATCTGGCCCACTTGTATACAGGAAAGATGATCGTGAGAATGAATTAATTACAGGCTACAGTGGATCACACACAAAAGTTGCTGCCCTTGCACCATTTCTCCCTGCATTTTTTAAGCCCCCTAGTGCTTGTGGGGGGAACCATGCTCTCCAATTGTATCCTGGCCAGCCCTTTCAAAAACACAAGCGAGGACAGAGTTCCATACACCCTCCCCCTGCTTCTTAAACCTATGAAATGGTTTGGCCAGAATCTCACCCCAAGAGGAGAAAGGACATAAATTCAGACCCATTTGTGTTCAGATCTTTATTTTCTATTTATATTCTTAAGCGACAGTGTCCTGAAGACAGTCTGACTGATCCAAGACTCTTTGGCAATAGACCTCGTGGGAAACACCTCTTGTCATAATGTTATGGGGACTATCTGAACAAACTACACGGAGTCCTCTGAATTGACTATTGCTGATCATATGCCAAATGCAGGATTGCTATGGATGACAGGGTGGAATCAAATGGTCAAAGCATGGCTAGGCGTTGGGACTGATATGAGGGAGGAGCACAACATGCTGAAAACCAAGACTAGCCCTGAGGAATCAAGTCCTTCTTGCTCTTAGAAGATTAAGTTTACCACAGCCTTGTTTGTACGCATTTACTTGGTGAATCTTGGATAGTCACTTCCAAGGCTAATTAGACAATAGACAATCTTCAATAATGAGTCAGAGCAGAGACTCTGCACCTTGCCTCACCCTTTATAATTTACCTACAGATAGACAATATAACTACCAAATGTTTATCTATCTATCTATGGACTAAAGCTTGTCTAAAACAAAGACCTGCGCTGGAACTGCCAAAATTCTCTTCTCTTCTATTTGTTTATTTTTGACAAAGAGGATAGACTCAGGAATCTCTAGTATTGAACTCACACTTCAAAACAAACTTTAAGCAACTCTCAGCACTTCAGGATGAATTTCCTCTGAGTCAGAATGGGACATATATTTAGGGCCTATCCAAAGTGCTAAAGTCAAGAGAAGTTTTTCCACTGATTTCAATGGATTTTTGAAAAGTCCTATATGTTAAGTGGTTTAAAAAGAAGAAGAAAGAAGAAGAAGAAGAAGAAGAAGAAAAAATAAAAAATACCCCAATCACACCCATGATCCTCTTCTTCATTCCTCACAAGACAGAATACATGTTTTCTAAATTTAAGTAGGGTTACCATCCGTCTGGGTTTCCCCGGACATGTCCGGCTTTTGGGTCTTTAAATAGCCGTCCGGGGGGAATTTGTAAAAAGCTAAAAATGTCCGGGATTTCCCCCCGGACGGCTATCTAAAGACCCAAAAGCGGCTGACAGGGCAGCCGCGCTGGATTGAGCCGCTCACTTGGGGCCGCTCCGGCAGCAAAAGCCCCTCCCCCGCTTCCCCCTCCCTCCCCTGCAGCTTCAGCACACCGGTAGCAAAACGGGAGCAGGAGCTGTTTGTGCCGCTACACCCTTGGTACAGCTCTTAGGCTATGAATCAAGCCCTAGTAAAAGCAGAACCACCATTACAAGTTTCTTCAAGAAAACATGAGAAGTTGATCTTGACACAGTCGCATGTCAGTCTACTCTCCAGCACTTGAGCTGTTCCACTACACTCTGCTTTGTCATCCTCTACAAGAAACGGAAGGAAATTTTGCATAATACTAATACACGAAGAGTAGCTTATTTTTAAACCACTGTTTGTAAAGTGTTTGCACTATAGCTATAAAGCAGAGTTCAAAATAACCACCCGTAAGTCATAAGCCAAAAGGATTCTAGCCAATGGCCCCACCCTTACATCGTGGGCGAGTCTCTGCTAGTCTGGGTTCAGCTGGTATGTATTTTTAGGGTAGCATTACATACTGATGCTGCAGTGATATAATCAGATCTCTTACTAAAGGAACTTCATTAAACCAGACTTAAGCAAGCTCAATAAAAAAAAATAGACAACATCTAAGTGTAGCACTTTTGGAG
This sequence comes from Terrapene triunguis, assembly GCF_002925995.2. Taxonomy (NCBI): domain Eukaryota; kingdom Metazoa; phylum Chordata; order Testudines; family Emydidae; genus Terrapene; species Terrapene triunguis. The sequence continues at coordinate 8,720,035 of NW_020664447.1, forward strand.
CACAAGTAACTTTGGGAGAAACTCAAATTGTATTATCTGTTAGAAAATAAAATTAAAAAGCCAGAGCACATTCTGGAACAACATACATTATTGTTATTTTCAGAACAGTGAACATGCTGATCCACATTGCATTTTGGCTTAGATTGGTTCTATTAATACACGTGAAGTTTTTCCAAGCATGGGGAATAATCTTTTCCTTTTCATTTAATATTTAACACAAGAAAGACAGAGAAAGTGAACTGACATTCACTAAGACAGAGTCAATGCAGTTCAACATACAGTAGCTGAGCAATCCAACTATAAATTAAGGCTGGTATTTTCAAATACACCTAAGGGAGATAACAGCACAAGTATCGCTGAATGGCAAGGGGAGTTGTACTGTTACCTCCCTTAGTTACTTTTGAAAATCTAAAACGTGCATAGTAAAAATTTAGCACATATATAAATCTTTGCACAGTTGGGACCTAAATTAACAAGTCAGTGTCTGGAAAATTAAACTGAAGATAAAATTTTGTAATGTTTAATTCATAAAGAGACTCCTGTCCTACATGCTGTTTGAAAAAATAATAAATAAATCACCAGTTTATGCCTATCCTTACTGTACGCTCCCACCCAGAAACAATGGAAGTGGTAACAAAAACGCAGACCACGTATAGAATGTGTAGGTTTAATTTAAACGAAGCAAATACTGCATGCAATAGTTTAATAATAGACTTGGAGTCAGGTCTCCTGCAATCTGTTCCTGCCTCTCTCACTGCTTTGTGGTATGATCCTGGCTAAACCCCTTGGGGCCTGATCCTGCAGTGAGCTCGGTGAAGATGTTAGGGTCCACTGATATGTAACTCATTGCAGAATCAGGGTCTAAAAGTCTCTGTGCTTCAGTTTACGCAAGAGTTAAATAGCTATAATGTTTACTCTTGGGGGAATTCTGCACCACTGCGCAAGGGCAGAATTAATGTCCCCGGCAGATTTTACTCTTTCCCTGTGGAATAACTGAATCACGTGCCCCTCCCAGGCAGTGGTCCTGAGCAGGCGTGCCTGGTTTGGGAATCAGGAGCAGCCAAGAAGCATAAGTGCTGGAACTAGGGGTGCTGGGGTGCTGCCGCACCTCTTGGTTTGAAGTGATTTCCATCATATACAGGGTTTACAGTTTGGTTCAATGGCTCTCAGCACCCAGTCATAAATTACCACCTCCGGGGGTGCGACTGGGCGGGCGTGCGTGCAAGATTCTGTCTCTCTCACTCACTGTTGAAGTGATCCTGGAGCCAGGGATTAGCAGGACTGGGAACACCCCGGCCGGTGGAGCCTGCTGCAGAGAGACTTCCTCTTCCCCTGCACAGGCCACTCCTGGGGCAGGGACTGGGTGAGACCCACCCACAGGAATCTTCCCTGGCTGCCCCCATTGCTCCCCAGCCATGGGTGGAGGGATCACTGTATGGGGAGCTGCCCCCACCTGCCCAACCTCCATGCATCCAGAGCCCCACTCCCGAGCACCCTGCACTTGAACCTCCACTCCACTGAGCCCCACCCCTCCTGCGTCACCCCGCCAAGCCCCCACACCTGGACCCCCACCCCACTGAGCCCCAACCAGCTGCACTCAGACCACCGGTCCCACCAAGCCCCACTCCCCCAGCACCTGGACTCCACCCCCACTGATCTAGAAAAAAAATCCTCTCAGATCTGACTAGGAATGCTTGTATTCTATTTCTGACGTTTCACATTCTAAATAGCTGCCATTCTTTTCCAGAGATTCACCTTCTGAATAGAAAATCATAGGTGTTAAAATTGGCATTTTTCAAAATCTAGCACAGTTTATATGGATGAATCCAAATTCCTGCAGCTTAAAAAGTTTGGGACTATGAATATTACGAAGAAATCATGTTGGCTAAGATGTGCATATGAAAATTGTGATTTTAAAGAGAGATATGATCCAACTTTACTATATGTAGACTGCCAATGTTTACCTAATATTTGTGTACCAGAAACACTATCACCATAAACATGGAGAATGTCTAATATAAATGAAGACAATGCAGTAATAATTTAAAGTCATACATATTTTGTATTATCTAAAACTAAGTGTATATAACACTTGGATAAGATCAAAACAAATAAGCTCACCAATAATTAATTTTGCCCTAGAAATCTACAGCCTTGATTTTAAGATCTATTTAAATTCTCTACTCTTTTCCTAAAAAGCAACAGAGGGTCCTGTGGCACCACAGGACCCTCTGTTGCTTTTTACAGATTCAGACTAACACGGCTACCCCTCTGATACTCTTTTCCTAAACATCTATAATCTAAATTACCTGTAGACACTCAGCATTTTCAGTACCTCTTGTTGGTAGGCATGGAAAATTGCAGAGAGCAACTTCTTCATAATCTTTGTCACTCCAAAACTGTCACTGCTGTCTGAAATGCTTAACTGTATTTACTTTATGGTGCATTCTACTCCCTCATCCCTTGCTGTGAAATGGCATGGATGGGTTAAGTTGAACAGCAAACTCAAAGTGAACTGTGGTTTTGTAAGCACATGGCTAGAAGTAAGGAAAAAACAGCTTTATATAGTAGCTCTCTTTGAGAAGAGAAAAAGAAAGCTCATAAAAATGAATAAAGAAAATTTTAGCCTAATTCATTTCAACCTCAAATGAGTTTAAAATTCAACTTCAAACCCAACCACATGAATGCAGGACACAGTTTAAAGCAGTACACATTATAGAATTAACCCCTACACAAACTGGTATTTTGTTATTATATTTAACTTGTCTAACAAGTTATTCAACCATCTCTCCAGCCCTCCTCCAGCTTAATTTGAGTATTCTGAATACTATGCAATGGCTTCATTTTACATGCCTACTGCTTACAGTGTTATACAACAGACCGGTAAAATCCATGTACACCAGGAAAGAAAACAAACATGTATTATGAAAATATCGTTCAAGGCAACAGACACAATAAAAGGAGACAAAACTGTTCTATGTCCATTTACTCAGGGCATAACAGATTCAGAAGCATGCATACATGTTCCTCCATCTTGAAAGAGATTGCATAAGAATCCTCGCACACTAGACTTTACCTGTTGAAGCATTTCTTCAGTAGCATTAAGTTTCAGCTGATGCCCCTCAAGACAGACTTCTAGGTCCCGGATTTTCTCTCCTTGGGCCTCCACCTGATCCGTGAGGACACTCACCTGTAATTTGAGAACAAGGCAAGGAGAACACTTTTGAACTTACTGTAAATAAATGTCAGCTAACCTTATTAACCAAACAGTCCAGCACACAATGTATTTTTATATCCAGTCTGTCACTGAAAGTCCTTAAAAGTTTCACATTCCTGAGTATCATATCATCTTCGTCTAGCAAAACAAACACAAATTTTGAATCTTACCTCAAAGCCTGTCTCACAATATCTTTGCTTTAAAAACATCAGTCATCTTTCTTGTACTTGTTTTAAAATAAAAAAAAATAAAGACAACACATCTCTGGAAGACTATGTATAAGCAGCCTGAGTAAATCACATACCAATGTGTACAGTAAACACTCTCTTTTAAAAAAAATAGCATAGAATACTCTTAATGTTTTAAGTGGCATCAGAACATGCATTGTTATTTCAGCTTCTGTTAGCACTTCACTCCTTAAAGTGGATAAACAATAAAACTGTTCTTCAGGAAACTAACCAATTAAAGTACTTCTTACAGGAACCTGAGAACAACTTACCTATCAATAAAGCTTTCTGAAGCTATAAAAGAATGTAATACGTAAAAGGCATGTTTTAGCCTTGACAAAGCTCTACTCCACAAAAATTTCCAAGCCTTACAAGCCAAAACATGAATGCAAAAGAACTGAAATACAAGGGATGAATCGCTGTAAAGGAAACAATTAGTAATACTCTTAAGGAACTGTAAGAATAGTGGTACAAACTGGTTTACAAAAGAGTAAACTGTAATAAGACAAGCCCAATAGCTTGACTCAGAAACGTATTAAAACTCAAAAAATGTATTCAGCATAACGTTACAGAGATTTGAAAATCCACCCTGTAGGCCTAGGTGATGCAGTCCAGGCTGCATAATTTTATATATTAGTTCATTATTATTATTATTTATTAGCATTTGGGTAACCCTAAGAGACCCAGTCATGGACCAGGACCCCATTGTGCTAGGTGCTGTACAAACAGAGAACAAAAATGACAGTCCTTAAAGAGCTTATAATTTATGCACAACAATCCCCCCAAAAACAAATAATAAGGATGAAATTGCAGATTTAACTTCTAATTTCTTGGCAGTAATATAATTAAAATCAAACTGAAATTTGTGTGATGAGTTCATTTTTGTTTGTTTTCTTTCTTTCTAAAAGTGGCTATAAAGGAATGAATGAGATTTCATAGAACAATGCATTGTGAAAGACACGCACTGCATCTTTGGAAGTTAAATTTCAGGCCTTCTCACATCCATAACAATGCTGATATTTAAACACTTTAGAAATGAAGTGCAGAGTGGCCACGTTTTGTGCAGTTTGAAGCATGGTGTTTAAAACAAATAATTTAATAAGTAAATTTCCATATTTTCAATTAATTTTCATGTAACCACTTATGGTAAACATACCCACTTATGGTAAACACAGCAGGGATAGGACAGGCAGCTGCACAAAACTCAGTGTAGTTGGGGGCATGGGGGGACCAGTACTGGCCCCCCCCCCCAACCTTCTGTCCCCACACTGCCACCACAGCCAGATGCTCCTTTCCCCCCATTCAGATCCAGCATGGGGAGAGGCTGCCTGGCTGCTGTAGAGCAGGCACCATGGTGGCCCCTGGCAGACAAGAGGAGCATCTGCAGCCAAGCTTGCTGAATTACGTCTTTGCTGAGTTGCGGGAATGTGCTGCAGAGCTACCAAATGCTTGGGTATCATGCCAGAAACATGGTTAAAAATCTTCTGAAATAATTTTATGCTAAAACATAGTCTCACATCAGGATTTCTGAATTTGTATCCCTAATTACGCAGCCTCGCCTCGCCCTATAGAGAGTCAAGTGGTTCAATATGTATCAGCTATCATAAGCAAGAGTTTGACTCTCTTTCCCTACCCTGGGCTAATAAATCCTTCAGCCCTGGAGCTTTAGTTTGCTACAAACACCTCAGCCTTCATTCTTAGAATTTATTCAGCCCTGGCTATTACTTTAGACAGGATGTAACTTCAGGCTTCTAAACTCCTGTTAAACACATCCTTACCTTTGCTGTCATGCTCAGCTCCAGCATAAAAACAACTAGATAAGCCGCTGTCCTTGAGGAGGATCTCCAAAACCTTCAAATGGGCCAGCAGGACCCACCTACTTTAAAAAAGGTCTGCTTGTCAGAGAGCCCTTTAAGAAGAGGCACTAAAGAAGTGGCACTGCTTAGATATTTGCAGGCTTTTGAACCCACCTGCTAACCCAAAAGAAAGGATGATCAATTGAATTCGCTGCAGAGGGAGTGGTTTGATAGTCGACCTTTCCTTACCTATGAAGAGATTTGGCAGGAGGAAGGGGAGACAAAAGTGTAAGGGAGAGAAAGGAAAAGGAGTGTTTTCTGTTACTTCCTTTATAGTCTTTGGCTCCAGGAGAGAGTTCAGATGAACATAGATAAATAGATAGGCAGGATTTTAAGGAAAGATTTGGTGACCCAAGGAGCAACAAACACAGACACATCTGAGCAGCATGAAAAGCACTCCCAGCAAGATACATGGGTTCTATAGGGAAAGCTGCTGCTGCTTAAATACTTAATTAGGTTGTCCATTTTTTCTATGAAATGAAGATGGCAGGGAAAGGGACAGATGAGAAAAGAGGTGGCGAGTGGAGATAAGGGGACAGGGAGAAAAAGGGCCAATGTGTAGAATCCTCCTTTTTAGTTTGCTCCCTGCAGCTGTCACTATAAGAGAGAATGCAAGTTCTGTTTAAAAGGTTAAGTGTAACTGGGTAAACACTGTAATCCCCAAGGAAAAGGTGACCTGCATAGGCATTTAATAAAATCCTAGCAGCTTTAGAAGTACGTGCTGAATGTTCCAATAGCTAAGCTAAGAGGCACATTAGTAGGTTAAAACGACATTGTTTCTCCTCTGTTAGGTCTCACATCTGCCAGTCCCTCTGGGAATCACTGAGTGTACACAGAGCAATGTTCCCGCATACACCACAAGCCTAAGTCGTCAAAAACCCACTAACGCCTATAGAGAAAGTCCTTTTCTTTTAACTCACTTGCTTGGCTTTGCACATGCTTATTGTTTGAGATCCCAAAGGGTAGAACTTTGAAAAACTAGGCAATACAGGAGAAAAGAGGCACTTGCACGAACTCCCATAAACTGTCTCGGGGCTACAGCAGGATGTCATGGCTGATGTGGCATCTCTAACCTATACAGCACATTTGGCAAAACTGAGAAACACTGATCAGTGGTGAGGCTTGATGGGAGAGAATTTAACTCTGAAAGGTTTAAAGCGGAGGTGTTTGAGTCAGCCCACTCACTACAGGGTAGAGGTAGGGGGCACGGCCTTTCCCACTGCTTCATCTCCAGCTGCTCTGTGTGGACCAGAAATGCTCTAAGCAGCCTAGAGGCTGCTTAACCTTGTGACAATGGACTATGGTCCCTAAGAAAACATACACCATCTGGGGATAGCAGGAGAGCAGTGTGCACTAGTCACTCCCTCATCTCACCTTGCCCTCTTGCTGGAGCACCCACGGGGAAAAAAGTCCCACTGATCAGCTCCTCCTCCTCCCCCCAGCGCTTCCCGCCTGCCAGCAGCCCCGCCGATCAGCACCTTCCCCTCACTCCCAGCACCTCTTGCCCATCCTGATCAGCTGTTCCACGTGTGCAGGAGGTGCTGGGTGGGAGGGTGAGGAGCGAGGGTGGGGCGAGCTCAGGCAGGGCCGACGAGAGGGGGGAAGCCGGTACAAATTACCGGGGCCCGGCGGTCCGGAAGGGGGCCTGGGGCCCGGCTTCCCCTCCTGTCGTCGGTCCTGTTTAGCCGGTCCGCCCTTGCTGGGGGGCCCGAAAAATTTTTTTCACCGGGGCCCGAACCCGCTCTCGGCGGCCCTGCGCTCAGGGGAGGGGGTGGAATGGGGTGGAAGAGGTGGGGCAGGGGTTGAGCAGGGGTGGGAAGAGGCAGGGCAGGAAGAGGCAGGGTGGGGGTGGGGCCTTGGGGGAAGGGGTGGAGTGGGGGCGGGCGACTCTGTGGCTCAGGCTAAGAAATTTGGACACCACTGATTTAGACTGTGAGCGCTTTAGGGCAGCAATGGTCTTTTACAATGGGGCACTAGTCTTGGCTGGGGTCTTGTGAGTGCTACAGTAACACAAACAGGTACTAATGTGAGGTGGGGTGGGAAAGTGAATGAGATTAATATGTTGAATAACCAACTTTGACCTGGCTTTCGGGAGCATTCAGAACAAATTTTTGAAGCAATTTTATTAAATTCCTTTGTAGACAAACCCAAGTAGGTGTCTCAGCAATGCTTAGAACTAAACATGTATGGTTTTAACCAAAGTTTCAAACAGAAGTTTTACTCCTAAGGTTTTTGCCAATGGCAGTTCTAATTAGACAGGAATTAAGAATTCAAACCAAGCCAAAAGAGTATGTCTCATGAGAGGTTTACTGCTTATTTTATATTGGTAATGAGAACGTCACTCAGTTAATTAAAGCAAGTGTGAACAGAAACACATGCAACAGAAAACACATTCACAGAAGCTCATTACTGAGATAACAGAGAATATAAACCCACATGTATTATGGATACGTGGACTAGGAGTCACTTGCAGAGGGAAAAGGATAGATAAAGATTGCGTATCTAGAGAGACTTCTGCTTTGGGCTTTAAGAACAGACACTGTGCAGCCTAGTAAAGGAAAGGGGAAAAATATTCAGAAAGACTCAAGGAGCTTGATTTTACCTTGTGCATAGTTTTATTTTCCCAAGAATAAAACTTATTCACGTGGTACAGAGGCCCTGCTTTTGAAAAAGCTTACAAACTGGGAAGCAGGAAACCTGAAAGAAACTGGTTTCAGACTTATTTTCCCCTGGATTTATTGCCAAATTCTTCCACCCCCTCGGATTTTAAGGAAGTAAAACAGCTCAGATACAATCGAAAGGCAAGGAATGATCACAGAACCTACTGCTCTCTCTGCTTCTTGACAGAGAAACAAGATTTGGGAAAGCCAGATGTTAAACACATTTCTGAAGAGGGATTGGGCAATGGGAATACAGTGATATTGATGTCTGGCTGTGGTTCGAGTCATGGGGTAGAGAAGAATTTGACAGCTGGAGAGTCTCATGTCACCTGGAGAGTGGAAGGAGCATGTGTGAAGGAACCATGCCACTACGGAGGGTGTCTCTTCCTGCCCTCTGTAACTTTCCCTTGATCCCAACTTTCCTGTTCCCTCATTTCTCCTGTTTCAAGTTCCTCACATTCTCCCACAACCACAGGACCACTGGATCTACCACCTCACCTTTGAATTCAGAGTATGCTGCTGAGCAACAAACTATGGGACTTCTCAGATCACATCATATATTCTCATGCATGGAAGAACAACTATAATAGAAAAAGAGAGCGGGGCAACTGGATCCTCATACTCAGTCATAAATCCTGAGGGTCAGATCCTCAGCTGCTATATGTCAGAATAACTCCACTGACTTCCGTGGATTTACACCAGCGGGGGGTCTGGCACCGAAGAAGAAAGAGAGTGAGTGTTTGTGGCAGGTGGGATCACGACAGAGGAAGTGGAAGCTCAGGAAGATGGGAGAGAATTGGGTACAAGAGCCAGACATCCAGTTGCCAGCCAATTATAGAAATTCGCACAGAACCATGTTCTCCATAGAACCAACTGGGACAATCTCACAAACTCAGAGCAATCTCTTTGACATGCCACATCTGGTCACTCTACATTGTACTTTTTGTGGATTTTACAGAATGCTGTGAATAAAGTCAACTGACATGTCCACTATTTATGATCTGATTTTTCTTCTTGCTTAGTCACTCTCTTCTCTCCTATCTTTGTGTTACACACTAATATCAACCATGTTGGTGGCCAGCCTGGTTAGCTGCAAGCCTTCCTCACATTCCACTGACAATTTTATATTCAATGGCCAGTAAATGTTTCTGCACATAACATATTCTTATTGATCTAACAGAACCAAGGTGTTTGGCTTCATGTCTCTTTCAGGACTCCCTCTAACTTTTATCCATTGAATACCAAATATGTTGATAGTACGCTACTATACATACCTGCAATACGAGGGACTCTTTATCACCCTCTAATCGTGCCAGTCGTTCTTGATAGGTTTCATTGTTAGCAGTAGAAAGATGATTCACCTGAGACTGAAGATAATGATATACTAAGAATTTAAACAAATAACTGAAACGAAAATGTCAAGCAATAGCAAACATAATGAAAAGTAATATAGAACCAGGGGAGTTGCAATAATGCAAAATAAATACACACATTATACTAAATATGATCCTGCCAAGAGCAATCTGGTACGCCATAAGCAGTTTACGTGCAGCAGAATTTTAGATAACTTCTTAGTTCTAGGGATCAATACTTCTGAATTGACCCAAAGATCAAGAATGTCATCCAGTGGAACTTCATGTCACTCCTGGCCTTTGTGCCTACTAACACTTTTCTAAATTCAATGGAATACCGATTGTGGCCTGAACTGGAATCAGTGTACCATCAGCCATTAGTGAGCCTAAGGTAAGGTATTATATGGCAGGCATTTCTTTCTGCCGTCCATTTGTTTTCATTTGTGCTAACACGCAAATTTGTGCATATTTTGACAGAACATCCTGGTAGTGAACCCCTGAAAATAAATGTTTATTATTAGACCAAAAATATGAAAGAATCCAGCCTCCACAGGGATCAGCAGCAACTTTCTGAAGAAAAGCAGCAAATCCTATAGAAAATGAACAGAGGTGAGTCTAACTGAACCTCTGGCTTTGGACACCTGAAAACTTTGGAATGTTAAATATTCACTTGAAGAACCAAACTTTGTATCTTGGACCCATCGGTGGAAATGATAAAAACTAAGAACCATGAAGACTATGCACAGAAGCATACTGAATTGTGCTACTTTGACATCCTTAGTCAATAAGACTTCGTATTAATCATAGCTCATGCAGGAAAGCCATTTAAGTATCCACTTTACATTTTTAAAGTAATTCCAGGGTATAGCTTACTTTGCAACTAAGTTCCCACAAAAAGGCTACAGGAAAATATGACATTTTCTCTTTTATTATTATGAATTTATTAAAATATCTTATAATGCTTATAATAGAGAAAATTAAAGTTTAACAATATAAATGTAAGTTCAGGCTTTAAAAACTCTGCCGAGAAATAAATCCTTACATAATATTCTTCCAACATGTAAGACTCTACAGAACCTACTTCAAATCCTTTGCTTTGTTTTTTCTGTCGAAGTAGACCACAAAAAGCTACCTTGTATTTTATAGGCTACAGCTCAGTAGATGCATTTTTAAGTAACTTAATTACTATAAAAACAATGCAAGGGGAAAAATGAATTCCTTGTTAATGGGTTATTATTACCTTGTTCAGCTAGCAACTTATCAGGGACTACTGCAGCTGTTTAATTAGATTTCTAAAGTAAACTCACTGTGCAGAGCAGATAGGAAAAAAGCAAATGTCAAATTAGAACATAGTATTAAATGTCATTGTCAGTGACCATGCAATTATGGGCCTTAATAACAATCAAGAGTGCAACAGTGTCTGCAGTGATACTGAAAGGAAAACAGTGGAAAGCTGTGAAATGTATGCAAATGAACAATCTGTATACAACAGTACAATCTACTGAAATACTGCCTGATTCTGCTTCCACTGAAAGTCAACTGCAAAACTCTCTTTGCCTTCGATGGTGCAGGAGCATATTAGTAATTTTTGAAGAACATGCGGCAAATTGCTATGATAGAAGATACCACACTATGCAACAGCAGGAAAGGATGGTACTATGGACAAGACACTAAGGCCAGATCTCCAATGTGTGCAAATAAGTGTATCTCCATTGATTTCAACATAGCTCTGCCAATTTGCACAGTCAGAAGATCTGTCCCTTCTGCCTCCCCTCCGATATGTAAAACGGGGATTATAATATTTCTTATCTTCCACCCTTTGTTTTTTCTATTTCAGTTGTAAGCTCTTGTGGGCTGAGGTGTCTCTTACTATGATTTGGAAAAATGGGTAAACAGTGAGATGGCAAACTCTGCAGATGATACAAAACTACTCAAGATAGTTAAGTCCAAAGCAGACTGCGAGGAGTTACAAAGGGATCTCACAAAACTGGGTGACTGGACAACAAAATGGCAGATGAAATTCAATGTTGATAATGCAAAGTAATGCACATTGGAAAACGTAATCCCAACTATACTTTATATTTTATTAAAATATAAATCTGATGGGATCTAAATTAGCTCTTACCACGCAAGAAAGAGATCTTGGCATCACTGTGAATAGTTCTCTGAAAACATCCACTCAATGTGCAGCAGCAGTCAAAAAAGCTAATAATGTTGGGAATCATTAGGAGAGGGATAGATAATAAGACAGAATAGAATCATAGAATCATAGAATATTAGGGTTGGAAGAGACCTCAGGAGGTCATCTAGTCCAATCCCCTGCTCAAAGCAGGACCAACACCAACTAAATCATCCCAGCCAGGGCTTTGTCAAGCCGGGCCTTAAAAACCTCTGAGGAAGGAGATTCCACCACCTCCCTAGGTAACCCATTCCAGTGCTTCACCACCCTCCTAGTGAAATAGTGTTTCCTAATATCCAACCTAGACCTCCCCCACTGCAACTTGAGACCATTGCTTCTTTTTCTGTCATCTGCCACCACTGAGAACAGCCGAGCTCCATCCTCTTTGGAACCCCCCTCAGGTAGTTGAAGGCTGCTATCAAATCCCCTCTCACTCTTCTCTTCTGCAGACTAAATAACCCCAATTCCCTCAGCCTCTCCTCGTAAGTCATATATTGGAATTGGAAAAGATACAGAAAAGGGCAACAAAAATGATTAGGGTATGGAACAGCTTCCATATGAGGAGATTAATAAGACTGGGATGTTTCAGCTTGGAAAAGAGATGACTACGGGGGGATATGATAGAGGTCCATAATGACTATCATGATTGGTGTGGAGAAAAAAAAAGGAAGTGTTATTTATTTTTTCTCATAATGCAAGAACTAGGGGTCACCAAATGAAATTAGTAGGCAGCAGGTTTAAAACAAACAAAAGGAAGTATTTCTTCACACAACGCACAGTCAACCTGTGGAACTCTTTGCCAGAGGGTGTTATGAAGGCCAAGGCTATAACAGGGTTCAAAAAAAGAACTAGATTAGTTCATGGAGGATATTAGTCAGGAGGGAGTTAAGGGGGGAGGGATAGCTCAGTGGTTTGAGCATTGGCTTACTAAACCCAGGGTTGTGAGCTCAATCCTTGAGGGGGCCACTTAGGGATCTGGGGCAAAAATCAGTACTTGGTTCTCCTAATGAAGGCAGGGGGCTGGACTCAATGACCTTTCAAGGTCCCTTCCAGCTCTATGAGATAGGTATATATTATTTATTTCGGATGGGCAGGGATGCAAAACCATGCTCTGAAGTATCCCTAGCCTCTGTTTGCCAGAAGCTGAGAATGGTAACAGGGGATGGATCACTTGATGATTACCTGTTCTGAAGCACCTGGCACTGGCCATTGTTGGGACAGGATACTGGGCTAGGTGGACAACTGGTCTGAACCAGTATGGCCATTCTTATGTTTTTATATGTATGTATGGCCCCTTGTTCAATATGGCCCTGATCTCAGTTGGGGTCTCTAGGCACTACTGTACTACAGATAATGTAGGTAAACCTGGCAGTGATTATCTTAACTAGATCCAAGTCATAATGGGCTTCATTTTCAAACATGGCTACTCAGGGGAAGAGTTGCACAGTGCTGTACATCCTTGACTTCCATGGTTTCAAAGGGAACGGATGGTGCTCCAGATCTCTCAGAACTGTTAATATATAAGGTTTTCTAGATGGCCTCAGGGGGGAGGGGATTTAACATCTGCTCCCCCCTTTTCTTATTTTTCCAATTTATCTTTGAAAACATCTCTGTGAACATTACCTTCCCTGCACATCCCCATCAATGGTCTATTTTCAACCCTTCTTTAAAAACAAAACAAAACAAAAAATAAACAAACCCCACAACAGTTGTCAAAAGTGCATAGGTCCAGGTTAAATTAATCCTTTTGATGAGGCTGATGGGTCTGTCCAGGTGTTTTTAGAGAAAATATTTTATTTATGATTTTTTACAGTTATAATGGAAATAAAGAATTCCAAAAAGTACCCAAGAGATGTCCTTATATGTCCAGCAGGGATATCCACTTGGCCAGCAAGGTTGCATGACTTCCGACATACTGCTAGCTACTCTGCTTTTGATATTACAGAATCCCTTAGAACCTGGGACCTTTGACTTAACTGCCCCTAACATTAGAAATAGTTCCTTCCCCCCATCATTATGGGATACAGGGTTCTGATGGACAACCTTCCCCAACGGGTCCCCATGACCCATACCCATAACAACATGATGAGGGAAATCCCCTGCTATCAGTGTATACCACGTGGAGTACTCTGGGAGCATCACCACAGGCCCACTGCTCTACCTGGAGCCGGATTTGCCATAGCCAGGTGAGGAGGGAGGTGAGGAAGGAGGAACTTAGCATTCTTCCAGCTTATTGTACATCCTGTACAGTTCATATCCTGAAACAATTCATTTTTTGTTCAGGTCCAACTGACTCAAACATTTAATTTGTATAAATTCACTCTGTTTTCAATATGTGCATCATTCTAAGCCTGAAATTGTAATCCTCACTGCAAATTCACTTAGGGTCACAGGGAGCCAGCACAAGGCATATGCCTAAACCCTGTTGTGAGGAGCCAAAAGCATTGCACAGTCTTTTTGCTGGCCACTTCTGCATGGGGGTGAATTTCTCCCTTGGAATTTACAGTTTAATTTTAGATTAGCTTTTAGAGTGGTGAATAATATTCTGTTTAGGTTTCAGAAGATTTCACATTTGATCATGTTGTACATTTTTGCTAGAAGTATTGTGGCTCACTCAGCTTCCCAGAATATAGAATTCCTCTCTAGAATGTCTGACTCTTAGTTTTGCAAGAAGACAAGCCACATCAATGCTTTCAATATTACAAGCATCCCCGGGAAGTAATCTTCTTTGGCTGTGTAGTTGGGCTCAAGCCTGGGAAAATAAAATATGATGCAATTTTGTTGTTGTTAGAAAATGTACTTAGCTTGCTTAGTTGCTGATAACGTTCTGTCTTTGACCATAAGGTCAGTGATGATAAAGATAATGGTTCTTTCGAGAGGTTGTACAGGAATCTTGAGAAGTAGGTAGGTTCTCTTGCAATTTTTCAAACCTCCATTTAGTTTAATCTCAACAGGACAGGCAAGATTTAAGGGAGAAAGGAGGGTTACTGAGGGGGAGAGAAACAGAAAGGTGGTTCTAGATTTCAAGACCTGTGCAGGAGAAGCTTCTACCAAAAAAGTGAGATTGTGTTTGTGACGAAAAAGAAGATGAATTTTGTATGATACACTCTTTTTACTGCTGGCTTTCCCCTTTTGCTACATTGTTTTTCGGAAACAGGTCTGTGGCCGCTTATGTTTAGGGGAAAGATTGTACAGGCACAATGAATTAAATGAATATCACATTTTTTGCCATAACTAACTTCTCATGAAACAAACAGGGTTCAAAGTTGTACCTGAAGAGTCAGCTGTCTAAAAGAATTAGATCAGCATCAAATCAGATAACTGAGGTACTTTGCTGCACCCACGTTGTCTGCCTTGTTGTATGCTTGTGAAACACCCCCAATTGCAAGTGCATTATTCAATATCCATATAAAAGCTAGTGAATCATTTTCATGTGAGCAGGAAAATATCAGTTTTGCTAACAGGTCAGCATGAGTGAGCTATTATCTGTACTTGTCAGATAAGTGCAGACAAGATGATCTGTTAAATAAAAGTAGTAGCAGTTATTTAAGACTTGGGCAATATTTGTGGTGAACAAAGACAAGATTAAAACAATGTAATATAGCCCAAGGCCATCTATGAATGGTTGGAGTACTTTCTGCAGTTGTAAAGGTAGATTCAGGGCCGGCTCTAGGCACCAGCAAAACAAGCTGGTGCTTGGGGCGGCACATTTTTAGTGGCGGCATGGCCGGCGCCAGAATGCCGCGGCCGCCCTAGCTCACCTCCGCTGCTGCTGCCTGGGAGAGAGGGGCAGATCCCGAGCGGCCGCGGCACGCGAAAAAGCCGTTTTGCGCGCCGCTGCTCCCCCTTCCTCCCAGGCTTGAGAGCCTGGGGGAGGAGGCAGGGCTGGGGATTTGGGGAAGGGGCGGAGTTGGGGTGGGGGGGGGTAATTAAAAAACGGGGCTGGGGGGCGGCCAAAATTGTTTTTGCCTAGGGCGGCAAAAATCCTAGAGCCGGCCCTGGGTAGATTACTTAGTTTCCTCTAAGCCAATGCAGATAGACACCAGCAGGGACTGAATGTGGGACCTTTGACACTAAAATCACAAGACCTTAAAGTACTTGATTAAAAGACATAGCTCCATTAGCGATCAGTAAATAGCAGGCTCTTATAATTACATGCCTAAAAGCCCAGACCAGCAAGACTTATTACAGTGACAACAAAAATATTAAGTCTGAGGACCAAACCTGAAAGACCAAAAGTAAACATGTGTGATGAGTAAATCTTTGATAAATTAAGTCTGCAGTTTATAAACTAAACGTGTTAATTATAGAGCTGGTCAGGAATTTTCTGTAAAAATTATTTTCTGATGGCAAATGCCTTTTCCGCAAAATCAAAATTTTCTTTGGGAAAATTTCAGTTTTGACCAAAATGTTCCATTTTCCACTGTGAAAATAGAAATGATGCCTTTTCCCGTTGCCTTCCCCCTGCCAGAGCCTTTCCCTGCTGTTGATGCCCTTCCCTGTGGTAGGGACAAGCTCCAGCAGTTCCTTGTGGTGGGGAAAGTCTCTGACAGCAAGGAGAGGATCTTTCCCCGCTGCCTCCCCCATCAGAGCCTTTTCTGCTGGGAACTTCTGGAGCCTCTCTCTGGTGTCTCCCCGCTGCCACAGTCCATCGGGAAAGGCTCTGGCAGCGGGACACTACACTGTTAAAAATAGCAGTATAGACAGAGAAGGCACTGCTTGGGTGTGTAAAGAGCTGTTTAGGGTACAAATCGTAAGGTTCTGCCCACCTAAGCAGTGCCTCACCATCTATACTGCTGTTTATGCTGGTGCTAGGGTGTTGTGCAGCATATGTACTCTACACACAGCTGTAAGTGTAGACATAGTCTGAAACCAATTTTCAGAATTGTGGCAGCACTTCAGTGCCTGTCTGTTTTAAGAATGCATTATGTATAGATGTAAACATTTCCCTTAACCCAGCATGCTCTGTGTGACATCTACAATTGTTTTCCCAGTTAAAGTAAAAGTTTTCACATAGAGGTTTATCCTAGCATCTGCTTCAATGTCTTAAACATCTTCAGTGTCTTAGATTTTCTCTGTCATATTATGCTTTCTTCTAGTTTGAATAAAATGCTGTTATGTATTTGAAGCACTTGCTGTGCTCTCAGTATCATTTATGTAATCTAGTCATTAGCCATTCCTCTTCCAAGAAGCTTAAGTGTTATATGGCAAGAGTGTCACAAAAATTTCAGGACATGCTCTAGAAGTATTTATTTTATAAGAATATCAGAATTAATCACTAAGAAGTACAGAGATTGAGCTGTACAAGGAAAAAGGAGAAATAAATCAGACCACCACCCATTGGCTACTTTAATTTTATGAATTTCTCAGATTGGAGGTGGGAGAAGCTCTTGGTCTGGGTATGCATGGATTTTTCAAGCTTTGTGCCAAATCGCATTTTATTTTTATAGGAGACTGGATTCAGAACACAGCTTATTGTCCCACACAGAAGGAAAGCCAGAGTTCAGGTTTCCTGTATTAACTCTCATAGCTTAATGCTCCACGGCCTGCAAAAGTAAGGCCCTTTAAGCAAGGACATATGGAAAATAATAAAATTCAATATGGGCCAATCTATGGTTTCCTTGTGCACGCTAAATTTCAGCTTCAGGAATCTTTGTCAAGCTTATTCTAAGAAGCTTGATAAGTTGGTCAGTACATTGAAGCACAGTAATTCAGCACTAATTCTAAGTGAGCCATATTGAAAGAATAATAAAGCTCACAGGCATTTAGATCAGCGATTCTCAAACTTTTTTGGCAAGGAGCCCATACCTTAATAGGAAGCCTGTGTCACAGTTCTCCTCCCCTCCCATTCACAATCACATGAACATGAAATCCACAGGGAATTGAATACGTTCCCTGTGGCAACTACGGCAATTGCATGCATGGAAAAAGTAATATTAAGGACATGTGTAATGTCTTCTGTTGCAATTTGGCAGCGGAGAACAAAGAAGCGGAGCCAGCAGTGTGTGACCAACCAGTTTTCCACTGACTACTAGCTGTCCATGGACCACAATCTGAGAACCTGTGATTTGTCATTTGCATCCAGATTGAAGAAAGAGAACACCTAATTCCCCTACCCGCTTTTTTCAGGATCAGTCTCGTGTGGGGTCAATGCTAATGAAAAAAATATGTAATTCCCACCTCTATCACTTTTCTGGGTCTCATCGGGGTCACTATTTCCATTCCACAACAATTGTGTACCAATGGGCACATAGCATATTATTTGTGAGATGTTTGTATTTGGGGATATTATTTGAATCTCAAATAGGATTGTAATCCAAATCCAATCTACTGATATTTTAGAGCTACCTGACTGTATAGGGGTTTTGAGGAGTTGCTGGATACATGGCTCTTCTCTCTGTTCACCTGGATGCAATGAAACAAGCAGCAACAGGTTTCTCCCCTAGCCCATCTCTCACGTTTGGTTAGGATGAGGGAGAACAGTAGCCAGCTAGACAGACCTAAAAGCACATGATCTGAAACTAAGCAAGGCAGAGCTAGAGGAACTTATACGCTCCTAGGCAGCATAAACATTTGCTGAAATTCTTTGCTCTGAACTGGATGGCTGGATATGGCAGATGTGCTAGTATTTAGAAAATCTAATATTTTATTTCCCCCCTCCCTAGCCTTTCCGGCCAACAAATGGGAGAGGGTTGTCCATTCTGCTCCCTCTCACATCCTTCACTAAATTAAATAGACCAGTGAAGGTCTAACAGTTTCAGACAACACTCACCCCACAGTTAGTGAAAAACATCAACATTTATTTTTTATATCATTAGCTGACCACTTATCGGCCACACACTCCCATGTGCAACAATGGGGATCACACTTTTATTGCAGAAATATGGGTGCTACTTAGGTCAGAGGAAGGGATACTAAAAAGCAAAAGGGAAATGGGGAAGAGTGATGATTTTGGAAGCAATCGTAAAATTCTGTGGGAGAACTTCCTCCCTCGCCTCATGGGAACTGAACAGAGTTCATACTAGAGATAAGTATCTTTTGACCTTATCCTAGATGGGAACCTCTTTTCCTCTTCACTCCCAGCTTCCTCAGTTTGTCATGGAAGGTTTAATTGGGGAGACCGTGATGTCTTCCTAACTGATGTTGGGTTGAGTCACAGGGCTAGGCTTCTGTAAAATGGCTTGAAAGAGGTGGCAGTCTCCAACAAACTAGTGCTGTGTGAGAAACATGCACAAGGGCCTTGATCCCAACTTGCCGCTTCTTGAGCTGTGATGCTAGAAAAGTACCGCTATTTATAAAGACTATTCTACACCCTCTGAGGATGGAGAGGCACTTTTGCATAAATATATGCTTACATGGCCTCCACAGTTGTATATCTTGATGGGCTCTCTTTTGTCTGTAGGTAGCAAGGTCTCTTAGAATGTCTCCATAATTACAAATGGCAGACTGAAACACCGCGTACCACCACCCCCACCACCACTGTAGTGTTACATATATCTGCCAGATCTTATTCAACTTCTTAGACAGTATAGGCTGAATGTCTGCTGGTTGTGAAATTGTTTCCTACCATTTCAACAATTTCCTGAGTGTGCAATGGGCACAGTTAAATTACCTTTTTGCCTTTCCACCAGTAGGTAAGATTCTACTGGTTTGGGGAGTTATTCTCTGTGCTTATTATAGGGAATATTGCTACAACTGATAATATCTTTACTATCAGTAAAAGGCAAAAAGAAAACATTTTAACTGTGCCTACTGTACAATTGAGAACAGGCCGGGGAAGTATTTTGGCTCCATTGATTTGCTCCTTCATTTTGCTGCCACCCAGCCAATGCCCAGGGCCTGTCTTGGCACTGCTGTCTTAACAAGTCTTTTTACTGCTAGGAAAGTACAGATGGCAGAGCTGGATTGTGGTAACATTTGTTTCAATTTGATTTAAGTGGTTTTTCTCCTTCCAGCTATCACCTGGCACTCGCAGCTGTACAAGTTAAATGTTACAGGAGATCGCTGTTAAGGGACTGATTCTGATTTTCTGAGAATCTGAAAATATCAGCTGCATCATCTCCCTGGGGTTTGCAATTTTACATTTGTCCCTCCACTCCCATAATCCAGTTCAAGACCACAGACTTTATACTGTAATGAAAATCCAGCTATGCCACCTAACCTCTTGTAAAATTAAAACTGATCCTTCTCTTGTAAGTGTTTTATATGCATGGTGAAACTGTTCTTTATCGTAGGAGAAGTGCTTTTATTATCAGCCAAAGAGCATCAGTTTACGATTACAGGATCTGAAATCTTTATATGCCATCACAGTTGGTGCCGGAACATGTGACACAACACTGGGATTCTGGGGCATGAGGATTCAATAAATCATTTAGATTGTTGCAACATTTTATCACTTATCATAGGAATTGGGAGCACGACAGCTCAGGTTCTTCTGGGAGCACTGCAAGATTGTTTGCAGTTCTTCACTTCCGTTCACTTCCACACTTTTTTCTTTAAGAACCATTTCTAGAAAAGGGAGCAGTATTGACACTGCCTTAAAGTCATCAACATAAAAGGAATTACACACAACTACTGTATGTCATTATACTTTCATTTCTGTAAAGTAAGACTATCGAGTTTGCAGTATATTATTAGTACATACATTTCTGGCATATTGTTTTTGGAAATAATCCCAATATATCCACTGTTTCAAGAATTAATTCTTCCATGAAAGCGTTATACAGTGTTAAGCACTCCTTACCATTGGGAACAAAAGATTAATGGTGTTTCCAAGCTAACCCTTAAGGAATTTAAAATTCATCCCTGTGGATGGAGTCCAGCTTACAGAAAGCTACTTCTTGAGCACTCCCATTTTATTAGAGAGAACTGATATGTGTTATTGGCCTCAGTTTAAAGTGTATGCTGCACATCTTATTTACTGCACACAAGCCTTTACTTGGCATACGCAAGATTTGAGAGATGAAATTTTATCAGGAAGGGGGAAATGTATTGCTTGAGAACTTATTTTAGTAGAAAGATTTAACTTCTGGCCTAGGTAAACAGTAATAAAAAGTTATTTATCTTTGCTTTAATTGTGCAAAACACAGGCTAACCTCTGATAGTATAATATTACCAACTGCCATTTCCTGCTGCATACCCCTACTGAAAAGATACAAGGGCCTCAGGGACTGAAGCAAATATTTTCCACATAATTTTTTTTAAACTGACTGAACTTCAAGCTTCTCAAGCTTCAGCCTTTATCAGAGATTGAGATAATATTGTGAAGCTTTCCGTGAATTCAAGAAGTCAATGAAAATTGCAGATCCTGTTCACATTTCACATACAGAATAGACTTCTACCTACATATTTATTTATTGTTATTTATATAAAATATACAGGTAGTTAAAATCAGTAGCCAGACATTTCAAAAATTTAGATACTAAAAGACAATGTGAAAACTGTACTGGCATGAATACTTATTTGATTCTTTAAGAGAATGCATAATATTTGCAAGAAAATATTTACAAGAAATACATAAAATTAGACTTTAAATGCTATACTATTTCTGGAAAGTTAAAGTTTTTTTATACAAAAAATATTTATTGCTATCTTTAAAAACTGAAGAATAGTGTCAGGAAAGGATACAAGAAAATTATAAAAAAACACTAGAAACACACTTAATTCTTAGGTGGAAAGGAAAATTCTGTTTTCTGCACTTTTACTTTTAGACAAGACAACTTTAAAAAATCCCATTTAGAAGTAACTTTGTTAAGTTCAGACTGTTCACCATAAAATTAAGATTTCAATTGTATTTAATCTATTTTTAAAATACATAAATTACACTGGACGGCAAGTGTGTAACCCTCCCCCCCCAAAGTTCCGTGCAATTACACCTATGCAGAAAGAGCTAATTAAATGAACTACTGACACAAATACCCTCTATCACAAAATTATCAACAACATATTCTCATTGCTTACCATAAACTCTTATAAAGGAAGCATGCTGTATGTTTACAACCTCAATAACAGCCAAATTAAAATATTCTTTTCCATTTGTTCAAAGCTTGATTTCAGACTTTCATTTTAAGCACAAAGAGAGCTGATTTCCCCCCCCCCCCCCCCATGGAGATATGCCTATAATTAGATTCTCATGAAGAACTTGGCAATTGTGTAAGTTTGAGGCACTAAATATGTTTTTCCTTACAAAGCTGAAAAGTCAAAGTCTGTTACTAACAAGTCTTTACAAAGAGACAACAGAGCACAACAAATCACTTACCCTCTTTAGCCACGTGAAGTGCTTGTAAATATCAATCTCACCATCCATGCTTTGGGCCCATCTCAGCAATAATATTTCCTGGGTTAAGAGGAACTTTTTGGACAGAGGATAGAGCTTCGTCTTGCAGAATGCAATCGCTACGTCTCCCCTTTCCGCCCCCACCTCTAAGAGCATGAATCCGTGTTCATATTTTTCTTAAATCTCCTGCCTCTGTCCCTCAGGCTTATCCCAAACTCTGCTGACGGATGTATATACAACACACAACTGCATAAACTTCAGACTCTCCCCTCAGAGCATCTGTTTTTTTCAGTGCAGATCACAATTAGTGACAAGCAGCAACATCATTCTAAAAGCTTCAAAAGATATATCATGCCAGATGGTCTCTTGGAAAAAAGGAGCCTTCCACAGTAGTCTAAACCTGCAGTAACTGTTCCCTATTAATGGCAAAATAACAAGCTAAAAATTACTAAGCTCTCATACAGAAACTATTTTCAAGTAATGCCTTCCCTGGCTTTCTGTTTCAAGAGTGGCTGGAACTCATTACCCAAAGACCCCCTATTTCCTGTCTCTGTTTTACTCTGTGTTTATCATAACACTCCTCAGCGTCTCAGTTTATTTCAAGCTGGGGTTAAGCCTAAAAATAAGCCCTGCTCTTTCAATTACTTGCCTGTTTTCACAGAGCACACCGTAAAAATAGAAGGGGTTCAAGAAGGACCTTTATGGATAAGTTAAATATTCTATGAACAAGACTTTTGCCAGAAGGGGCAAAGTTTCATCTTTACAAAGAACAAGGATATGCCCCCAGCTTTTTACAGTCTTTTTCTACTGCAGCTGAAACCACATAGCATGGCAACGTTTCAAACTTGCAATGCCAAGGTGAATGTATAGTCAAAGCAATGGTTCTGTTGAGAGGGGACGTCTCAGGCGATTTTGCCTGTTATAGTGGTGTCCTCTAGTGCCTACACACAGTAATAAGCTGCGACTTAATTTTTCTTTATGAATTCCAGTTTCAGCTTTTTAGATTTCACTGGTGAAAATGCCCTAACTTGAAACGGGACAATAAAGAACTCCACATGAAGAGAGATTATTTGGACAAAAATATTTTAAAAATTGTAAGAAGTTAAATGACAGGATCCAGGTCATGTCAACCTCTGAAAAAAACAGGATGCCTTATGAGTACCGAGGTTACGTTGCATCAAGTGGCTTGGGGAGTGGGGTTTTCCCCCTTGCTGAGTCAACAATGACATCCTCACACCCATGCAGGTCTCAGGTCACTCACACAGATGTCCATTGCCTCCAGGTTCCCCAGCCAAACTCTTTCTGCCTTTAGAGGGAATTCAACAGCAGAAAGAGGGAACCCATGACCAATAACATTGCCAACAAAATACAGAGGCCTCAAGTAAAAATCTCCATCACTGGAGATTTTTAAGAGCAGGTTAGACAAAACACCTGTCAGGGGTCTAGATAATACTTAGTCCTGCCATGAGTGCAGGGGACTGGACTAGATGACCTCTCAAGGCCCCTTCCAGTCCTCTGATTCTATATGGAGGAGTTTCTGCAGTTGGAGAGGTGAAAGGAGTGGTGCCATGTTATCTCGACTCTTCCTCAGACAGACTTTGGCCAAAGTATCAGCAGGTAGCTGTGTTAGTCTGTATCCACAAAAACAACAAGGAGTCCGGTGGCACCTTAAAGACTAACAGATCTGTTAAGTCTTTAAGGTGCCACCAGACTCCTTGTTACTTTGGCCAAAGAATTTCTGTTCTATATCCTCCAAGGCAAAAAGCAGAGGGGATAACCCAGGTTGCCAGCTCTGCTTAAAAGTTCCTTTTTCTCATTTAAAGCCACATGCTGGGGGAAATATGTAAGACTTCTAAAGAATGAGTGGTGTTAAAAAGTGCTAGTATGATTAAAGGCACAAGCAAACCTCTGACAATGTAACAGAATGGTAAGCCATTTGTGATAGCACTTTGAAAGAATTAGGATATTTTATGTATTCATTCCAGGTTTGCCTCATAAGACTTTAGTGATAGCTGGCCTTTGTTGATGGGAAAGGCTTCTCTTAGTAGTTCTGCTGTTCTTCTAGACATCTAGAACAGCTAGGGTTGCCAAGCCTCCAGGATTGGCCTGGAGTCTCCCGGAATCGGCATTGATCTCCCAGTGACTACTGAAAGCAATCCGGGAGATTTTAATAGGAGATTTTAAGAAAATGACATTACGTCATGCTAGGGAAAAAAACCTCACGGAATAGCTTCAGTCACAGTTGGCAACTGTAAGCACAGCCTTCTCATCAACTCTCCGTATCATTTAAAATCTCATAAAAACTCTCATTTCTCATGTGTCTATATTATGTATCTTACATAAATTAAATATGCCCATATTTGACAGCCACCATCTTGGCTGACATACTGGGGATCTCTGGAACTAAAAACACGAACTGTTACAGCTTGAGATAAAGAGATCTGAAAGTTCTGAAACATATTTTCATGCAGGACAACAGTAGTTAGTTACAATTTTATCTTGAGCTTCAGGTGTACATTACATGGTTCTACTTGTGTGGAACCAGACTTTCCAAACTTTATCCATTTCAGATCATTTTCCAAACCTCATTTCAGGTAACTTTCCAAACCTCCCTCATTTCAGATCATTTTTAAAAATACCTTGCCTCTGTTAAAAAGCTTCCCCCCCCCCATCATGCTTTTAATTAGTCAATTAAATCCAATAATAATTTCTTTAAAACTTCTCACATTCAAAATGTCACTGCTTGACAGCAGTGGAATCAATTAATTATGCTCAAGGAAAGCTGCATTACCCTGCTTATTACTGTCTAAATACAATAGTCACAGACAGGTGAACAATATCTCTCTTGCTATAAAGAATATTTTAAATTACTAACATACCTTATTCCTGTCCAATGATTTGTTTCAGATTTCACGTAACTGCGCCTTGAGTTTGTCACAGTCATTCTTCCTGACTAAAAGGTAATACTGTGACTGAATTTCTAGATATCTTACACTCAGTCAGCCCCTTATCAGCTAGGAATGTTGACAAAGTACATTCCAAACAGTCACATGTTTGCTGTTAGCCTGTCACCTGCATGCTGGATTTTCTCTCCTGTTTGAGCTTTGGCCCTAAAGAGTTTCAAGTACCAAATGAATAAAGCAGGATACAAACCAAATGTGTTAAGATTAATAAGCGTATTTTTTCATTTAACCAGGAAGGTGGACTGGTTTCTCTCGGGTGTATAAAGATGAGCTGGTGGGAAATGTTACAGTTTGGAAGTATTTTCATGAGGCTACTATTATATTGCTCCATTATATCTGCTGTTAAGAAACCAATGTCAACTTCTAATTATTCCTTTAAAAAAAAAATTGAACAGGCAATCCTACATTCAATCCAGACCGTTCTTTTTTTTCCTTGGTATTTGATTTAGTATTTCACTTGAGCAATTTTAGTTCTCAAGAAACTTTATTGCCTATATCCCCCGCAAAACAAAGGAGACATAGCAGATATGGGAATATAATCTGAAACATTAATCTTAAAAATAGCAAAGTTCCTGTAGTCCATTGTCTGTAGCCAGAGACCATTGAACAAAATGCCTTCCCTTCCCAGTGAATTCTCAGAAGAGACCCACTGATCACAGCTGCTGCTGTTACAATGTCAACTCCTCCACTTTCAAAACAGATCAAGGGAGAGATCCACATGAATGCCTTGCCTAATATATAATGAATGGAAACCACACTGCTATTACCCTGTGCAATTCTGGCTATGTACTAATCTATATTCAGAAGCATTAAATTTGCTTTTACAAGCTCAAATACTCTTTTAATCCCATATCAAACGTTAAACAGACTTGCCACAATACATTTCTAAATCTACTAGGATCAGTGTGCTCCAGGCTCTTATTTATACCTCCTGCAGTTAAGAGACCAATGTTGTCATCTAATTCCAGAAGTGGAAGGGAAACAAAAAGCCACAGATCCTGCTGGGGTTGGGGAGAGAAGGGAGTGCTTGCTTTATGTCATGTTTGTCTTCTCTAGGGCTGAGAAGATGGTCATTCTTGGCAGCATTGTTCTATTACATGTTCTGAAGCAAACCTGTTGTGATGTTTTGGGATGGCACCCAGCAGAAATGTCTGTGAACTGCAGGGCCAGCGCTTCCACTAGGCGACCCTAGGCCGTCGCCTAGGATGGCAGGATTTGGGGGGCGACATTTTGCCATCCCTGGCAGCAATTTGGCGGCGGGGGTCCTTCCGCTCCGCGTCTTTGGGGCGCTTCGGCGGCGGGTCCTTCACTCGCTCCGGGACCCGCCGCTGAAGCGCCCTGAAGACGCGGCGCAGGAGGACCCCCCACCGCCGAATGCTCAGAGGAGGAGCGCTGCCGCCTAGGATGGCAAAAACCCTGGCGCCGCTCCTGGTGAACTGTGCTCCTATTGGAGCCATGTTGCCATATGAGATCGGAGAAAGGGGGGAAAAAAGCAATACAGAGATTCAGGAACTCTATATGCATGACTCTAGCCTCCAGCAAATCTGCAGGGGGACGAGGGGGGCATCAGTTCTGAGGACAAATCCCTCTGAAATGGAGCACATCAAAATTAAATTTAAAGTGGGAAGTTTTAATAAAAACTGGGAATTGTTCAAGGATATCCTACTGGATGTCCAAAAAGCCACAAGTCCACAGACAGTGTAAAAAATTACACTGAGCAAGAAAGAGGCTTGGTTAAGAGTATTATATATCTAAATAAATAAAAAGAGAAAAAAGTGGAAGTAAATGGCAATGAATACAAGTTACAAGTTAAAAAAAACTATGCTATTGATAAGGGACACCAAAGAAATCAATGAAATATAAATGGTCAATAGGGGTAAAGATAATAAGGTGGCATTTTTAAAACATATTAGCAACAAGAAAAACGCTACGTCAGGTATAGGTCCATTGTTAGATGCAGATGGTAAAACTATGCATAGTGATATAAAAAAGGAGAAATATTCAATAAGTGCATCTATTCTGCATTTAGAACAAAGCAGGAGGATGTATCCATCCTGTATGATGTTGTGGATGGAATAGAAAGTTTACTATCTGTGACAAAGAAAGATGTGAGGCAGAATCTGCTAAAATTAAACATTTTGAAATCAATAGGCCCAGATAATTTACACCCAGGAGTCTTAAAGGAACTAACTCAGGAGTTCTCCAAACCACTAATGATAAAAAATAACAAACCTTGGAAAACTAGGGAAATTCCCAAAGGGTAGGAGGACTGCTACTGCAGTTCCAATATTTAAAAAAAAGAGTAAAAGGGATAGGATGACCAGATGTCCCGATTTTATAGGGACAGTCCTAATATTCGGGGTTTGTCTTATGTAGGCCACTATTATCCCCACCCCATTCCGATTTTTCACACTTGCTATCTGGTCACTCTAAAAAGGGATGACCCAGGGAACTAAAGACCAGTTAGCATGATGTTAATCCCAGGTAAAATAATGGAATGGTTAATTTGTGATTCTATCAGCAAAGAATTAGAGGCTAAAAAAAATAACAAATGCCAGTCAGCTTCATTTCATGGAAGGAAGGTCTTGTCGAACAAACTTTTTTTTTTTTTTTTTGGACAGGATTACAGATCTGGTTGATAAAGGCAACTGTGTTAATACAGTATAGCTGGATTCTTCCAATGCATTTGACTTAATACCACATGGCATTTTGATTTAAAAACTTACATTATATGGAGTTAACAGTGCACACATTAAAGGGATTAAAAACTTGCTCTACCAACAGATCTCAAAATGTAGTTGTTAATGGGGAGATATCAATGAGTAGGACTGTTTCTAACAGAGTCCCCAAGGGATCAGTTCTTGGTCCAACACTATTTAATATTTTCATCTGCACTCTAGACAATGATGTAAAATCTTTGCTGGTGAAGTTTGCAGAAGATAAAAAAACGGTGGGATAATAAATAGCGAGGACAGGCTACTGTTACATAGTGATCTGAATCACCTGGTTAAATTATCACAATCCAGCAAAATGCATTTTAAATACAGCCAGAGGCAAAAGATAATACATTCAGAAACTAAGAGCACAGATTATGTGAGGTTTAATGAGCTCAATTTATTCAGTTTATCAAAAAAGAGGTTGAGAGGTGACTTGATTACTGTGTATAAGTACTTGCACATCCAATAGATCCCTGTAAGAGGAGGTATTTCAACCTTGCTGATAAAGGCATAACAAGATCCAATGGCTGGAAGTTGAAGTTAAACAAATTCAACCTTGAAATAAGACATTTCCTACCAATGAATATTGGAACAGCTTACCAGGGGAGATGGTGGACTCACCATTGCTTGGAGGCTTTAGGAGCAGATTAAATATCTTTCTAAAGGATTTGCTTTAACCAAGTTTCTGAGAGAAATTCTACAACCTGTGCGTGCAGGAGATCAGACTAGATGACCATGGTGGTCTCTTATGGCCTTTGACTCTGCAAATCTATGAGTCCCCATGTTCATTCCTTTCCTTCATGGGCTATGGGTAGAATGGGATTGCCTGTATAGTCCCTTAAAATGCTCATAACACATGAAGCTCTGCATTAAGATAATGGCTATAATCAAATCTCATGCTTCAGGGCTCCAGTCAGTTGCCTACAGGAGTCAGGAAGGAATTCTGCCCCCAATCCACACTTGGTAGGTGAATGCTGGATATTTTGTTCCCTCAATTGGACCAGTGCTCTGAGGCCTCTATATAGATGCCTAGCTAGTGGGTCTTGCTTACATTCTCAGGTCATATTGACTACCAGATTTGGGTTTGGGAAGGAAGTTCCCCCTCAAAGTGGCTGGACCCTGGGGCTGTAAGAACCCATGGACCTAGAACTGGAGTCTGCAGGCAGATGCCGCTTTCTCATTGCCACCAGGGGCCCAGGCTAGATTACCCCCAAGAGGTACTGAGAAGCTAAACCCTGCAGCATGTCCCATTCTGAGGCGCCTGAGCAACAGTGATCTGTGATTCCCTGATTGGCTGGCACTCCCCATATAAACCAGGAAGCCATTTCTGGGCATTGTCTGAGCAATGCAGCCTCTGGTGTGCTTCTGCCTTAGACCCCGCCTCATCACTCCTTGCTGCGACTTGCTTCCCAGCTCTCGACCTAGGCTTGGCTCCAGACCCTGATCTCTGGTTTGCTATCTTTGGCTTACGACCATTGGTGGCCCTGGTGAAATACCCTGACCCAGCCCAACCCCAACCCCACTTCTCACCTCACGCTTTCAACCTGAAACAGACTTGGACCTGCGGTTTTGAACTGGCCAGGCCCCAGATTGGTCTTTGACCTTCAGCCCTGATACTGAGCAGCTCACTCTCTGCCATAGGCCACCTACCACGAGCCCTGACAAGGTTTTTTCACCTTCCTTTCTGTAGCACAGTTTGCCTGCTGAGATCACCAATTTCCTGCCATTACAGGGGCCCGGAGATTGGTGCCACCTTGGTCTCTCCCTATGGCACACCTTTTAGTTTTTGAGCTAACTAAAGTCTTTCATCTTAATAGAGGGGTATCTCGGTGAAAATTAAAGCCCTGTGATATAAAGGGGGTCAGACTAGGTATTCTCAAGGTCTCTCCTGGTCTTAAACTCTAGTGGCTTCTGCAGGTATGGAAGAAAAGAAAGGGGCATACTGTCCAGTAACTGACCCTTTCCCTGATCAGTTTTTAACATTAGTTAAAGACAGCACTCGCTGATCTGGTTTTGATAGTGCCTGTTTATAATGCACTTTATAAAACAAAGGCAATTTAGCCCTTAAGATGAAAATCAACCCAAACCCAACAGCCTCTGAAGATATTATTAAAACGGGCCTATTCAGCACAGACACTCGGCCTTCCAGACATCTCAAGAATTCAGATGATGGGCTCCACTAGACATTTGCCCAGTCTATTCAAAGAAAATTAGCCAAACAGGCCAGCTCCATGGATGGGAGTTGTGGGTCAGGGAGCCCATGTAAACTCTCTCTCTTCACCACCTCACGCATTACCATTAGCCTGTACTCCACCCCCTGCTTCCAATGCTTAACCCTCCTACTGCTTGGGCTGGGCAGGCCTTAGAAGTTACATATATCCTTGGAGACTGGGGGGAAGCGGGCCAGGACCAAGTTTCACTGGCAGGTTTTGAACGTGAAAATGCCCTAGGCATCCAAAACCCCATGTCTGCAGATAGGGGGTGTGATAGGGTGACCAGATAGCAAGTGTGAAAAATCGGGACGGGGATGGGGGGATAATAGGTGCCTATATAAGAAAAAGCCCCCAAAATTGGAACTGTCCCTATAAAATCAGGACATCTGGTCACCCTAGGGTGTGGTGCGTCTCATCAGTAGAGTGGGAGTGGGAGTGTCAATGTGCTGAAAAGGAAAATCAGGCCATTTGTGCAAAAGGCAGCAGCCCTTTTACATGTGGTGGGAAATGACTGTAGAAACATGAACAGGCATCTCCAACAGTTGGTTCTCAGCCATTTGGTCAAGACCAAGTGACACTCCCTGGATGACAAGCCCAACACAAATGATGTACATTATAGCATATTTGGACCAAGCAGCAACAGAAACAAGAAGCAAGCAGCTTGTCTCTTTGGCAGAAGGAGAAACAATTTTGATTTTGGAACTAAAACTCTTAAGTGCTTATTTGGAATTCTGCATGTGGACGCATCAGTGCGTAGCCAGGACACAAGACTTTTAACTTGCAAAGGACATCAAACAGTTTTTTTAATCCTTTCCTCTTTTCTAAGCCAGTATGATTAAGCCAGGCTCCTATTACATATGCTGGATGAAAACATAACTCCCTGAGCAGGTGCAGGAGACTGGAGCCTTTCCCAATTGCAGGTCATACTATACCATAGCTCTATAGCACATTCGGCCTTCCTGGTCGTTCAAGCAATAACTGGCTCTCTTCTCTTAGTTTACATAAAGAAAGTATCACCAGTGCTTGGACAGAAGTTACTATTTACTTGTTCATTCATAGACATTTGCACATTCTTGGCAATTTCAAACATTCTTTGCCACATACTGAAATACACTTTCAGACACAGTCACAAAGGAGCTACAATTTACATTTGAGGTTTCATTAAATTTACTTAAAATAAAAATGCAGAATATAGGAAATTTAAATACTTAGCCTTGGTGTAAAATTAACTAAAACAAAACTCCTGTTATGGACATCCAAAACCAGCAAGTCTGCTCCAGCTGCGAAAGGTATGTCAATATGGAAAATGTGAACTTGGAAAATGTTTGATGAGACTAATGTAAAAATTTCTGCTAGTAGTCTGACTTACCAGCTCAGGCTTGCAGTATTTTGCCTGACAGGTTTCCATGTACTACTGAAATTATGAAATATATACTAAGTGACATGATAAAATGGACTGGCTTCACACACTCTAGTGTTTTACAGTTTATTTTTTTATTTTAAAAAACTGGGCAAAGGCTTACCTACAGTATTTTATTATAACCTGGCAGGGAATGACACCTTGTTTCTAGATCTGTTTTGATTCTAGATTCACTATGCACTAACTGAGAAATAAGAAGTCAGTCTTTTGGAATTAGAAATACTTAATACAATAACATTTATATAAATCCTGTACCTAGTGCTATGATTATTAATTATACTGTATCATTATTATAGTATATCAGGCAGCAGTGTGATCCTTCCTCCAACTAAATGAGATAGAGTGCAGGCTGGGTTATTTTCCTCTTAAAACATTCACTCCAGTGTTGAATAGGAAATAAAACAACTTCAGCATTTACTCAGATTGTAAACAAAACCTATCAGCATATGTATCCTGTTTTATTTATGTGTATATGAGCTACAATATTTAGGTTTTTTAAGCTATTCAGTACTGGAAAGATGATAAAACCTGAAAATATATTTAGCTGGAACCAAAGTCGAAGTGCACTTCCATAGGCAATGTTGTGCTTTTGACCTGAATTATAAGATACTGTTATCTTTATTGGGGGAGATATTGTGTTGTTTTACAGATATGACAGGCCAGATTACCCAAATACATTTTGTACAGATTGAATGTCTGAACGACAGCTGTAAGCAAGAATGCTTTAGGTCTATACTGTTTCTATACAATTCCAGTAAGATCTCCAAATCCAGTATTGGATATCCAGAAACAGAGATTTTTATCATGGCTATCTCTATCTCACACTTGTGGCACCACTAGTTTTTATCTAGTTTTCATGATCTAATAAAATAAATCCCTCCTTATTCAGCCCTTGATAGATAACAATTCCTTCAACAAAAGCCTCCTCTCACACACAGCAAATTACTTTTAAACCTCAATATCTGTAAAATTAGAGCAGTGCATCATACTATATCAATAGGAAGAGCTGGAAATTGCAG
Organism: Terrapene triunguis; assembly: GCF_002925995.2. Taxonomy (NCBI): domain Eukaryota; kingdom Metazoa; phylum Chordata; order Testudines; family Emydidae; genus Terrapene; species Terrapene triunguis. The sequence goes on from NW_020664447.1 coordinate 8,752,134, forward strand.
TGGCAAAGTCAGATATATAAAATGAAGAATTGTCAGCAAGCGGAGCTTTAGGCACAAGGGGAAAAGAACTTTTACACATTTGTCAGCTGCTTATTGCAAGGGGAAAAGACACTAGGTGACAGCTGAGGCTTTGATACATAGGATTTGTCCTGATCCATTATTCAAAATCCTTCTAAAGGCAAATGTGCAATTGCTATCCCCCAATGGGTTCTTGAAAACACACAGAATAGTCCCCGCTACAAGTCCTATGAACTAATGAAGAGGAAGTATTCGAAATGGGGGAGGGGGAGAACTCTACATTTTCATTATAGACACCCCAAACCTAGCTCTGACCACTGTGAATCCCCCTGCTCAATTCCTGGCAGGAATTCTGAGAGGTGGTCATGTTGAGACTGTGGGACAGCACTGCTGACTAGAACATGGGTGCAAATAACTGTGGAAAAGCAGAATCAATGTTTCCTTTTTGGGCAAACATCTGAAGAGAGCCAGTTTGGCCCCACTGAATGTAAGATTACTTCTAACTTGTGGCTTTTGTTTGCACTGTGTTGATTTTTCCCTATCTTCGCTGAATAGCTAGTACAGTAAATAATTGTAATGTTAGTGTCTGAAGATTTATCATTTCCATGCAGGGCAAACCTAGAATAAATCATATCTGTATTGGGTACTAGAGTATCCACATCAAGCCCTGGCTATTTATATGGGGGAGCCAATGCTGTCTGGCATTCAGCAATAGCTGAAATGTAAAGACACTCCTACCACTCCTCTCCCCTGACCACACTTCTTAAGGGCTGTTAGAAGAGTTGATATAGCAGCTCTATACCTACACAGGAGGAATTCCCAGCTGGCCAAATCTGCCGGCTTTTGAGCCACTTTGTGCTCGGAGATCAATGAAAAGGAGTCACAGTGCATCTCAGAACTGGGTCCTATGTTTTTTTTTTTAGTACAAAAGTGCTATTCAGAAAAGGTATTCCAGCATTGTGTTTTAAGTCAGAAAAAAATAGATGAATGAAAATGAATGCAAAACGAAGGATTTCTTTTACTCTCCAAAGTCTCTCTGCAGGTCAGTTTTCAATGTTATGTGTGCTAATTCCACTTGGTGCTAGGGAGATCAAACTATATTTAGATCCATGATGACTCTCAACAGTTAAGTTCTACAGTCAAGTTGTTTCCGGATAAATGTATCAGTCTCAATTGGCACTACACAGAAGAGTGTCTATCCTCATCCCAATGTGGGAGAGTCAGCTGCAGATGAAAATTTATAGAAATGTATAGAAGTTATACATTTCCTTAAATCAGCCAAATCCTTCAAATCAAATATAGATATTGTATGCAACTCACTTAATTTATTTTAGCTTAATCAGTGCCCTTTTATTTTTGCAAAAATAGAATTCCTTTACCTATGTTACTGCTAACACCTTAGATCACTAAAATAAAACAATTGAACCTTTCATTTACTTTACACTATTTATGCACTTCACTTATTTGCATTTCTCTCAGCTTGACCAATAAAAACTGACTGGTCATTTTATAACTTTAGTTTATAGTTTACAGATTATTAGGCCAAAAGAGACCACTGTGATCATCTAGTCTGGCCTCCTGTATAACACAGGCTTTAGAACTTTCCTGCATTAATTCCTGTTTGAACAAAAGCATATCTTTCAGAAAAACATAGTTAATTTCACTTTCAGATCCTCATGCGCTAATACAACTCTGCAGTGTCTGAGTTGTGAACAGGGTAGTGTTTACTTGATAAAAAATATTTCTGTAAAAATTTTATAAATAAGTTTGAGGAAAACATTATTGGCATCAAGTTTGGTAAAAGCTATGTTTTACAAAATCCATATTTTGGGCCAATTTGACCGCACCGCGTCCCTTAAATTTCTGTACAAATAAGAATGAGCTATTACCAGTGGACAATATTATAATTATATAAATCCTTTCCACCTATACAATGACACTTACCCAAATATCTCTGTGACATTGCGCCCCATATTCTTCACAGTGATACTATTATGATAGGATTATGGCATCATTATGATGCATTTTGTACAAGATAAGTCATGTGAGGTGTCATTGGAAAAGTTATGATTTGCTGAATATGATTGTCCTATTTGTATGCATGTATCATTTTTGTACCTGAAGTAATGAATATTGACTATGTATCTGTATTTCAAATGTAATTACACCTGGGTAATGCCCACTAGACAAGATGCTTTCAGTCTAGCTAGCTGGCTGGGAAGGGCCTATTCAGGGCAATGAGCCATTAGGGAAAACAATAGGCCTTAGGAGAGAAGCTTATCTCCCACTTGCTGAGCTTTCCTGAGAATCCTACAGAAAGCCTGTGAGTGATGGCTGCTATGACTCTGCAAGGAAATGTGTCCAAGCCACATGATGCTGGACTCCATCTTGGGATGTCAGTATTTTTCCACAGACTGGTCTGGGAATCAAGCTTTGGAACAAAGGGTTTCCGCCATATTCAAAAGCTATATAAGGCAGGGAGTGACATCATCTGGGGTTCTTCACTCCCCACACAAGAAGATTCCTCAAAACACCTGAGGAACAAAGACTGAACTGGGGGAAGTGCTGGACCCAGGCTAAAGGGATTTCTAACCTATGTATGAAATGCCTGGGGATTCCAAGCTGTAAAGCAAGTGCAGCTTGCCCCTTAAGAATCTGCAGCTTGCTTGTATCATCTCTTAGAATGAGAATCTGCTAATTCATATCCAGTCTAGTGTATTAAGCTTAGTTTGCATTTTTTGTTTATTTACTAGGTAATCTGCTTTGATCTGTTTGCTACCCCTTATAATAGTTTAAAATTTACCTTTTCTAGTTAATAAACTTGTTTTTGTTTTAATCTAAACCAGTGAGCTTTGACTGGAGTGCTTGGGAGGAAATCTCTGCTTGGTTACCACAAGTGTGCCTTATTCTCTTCACATTGAGGGAGAGGCGGACCGGGTATTAAACTCATATACTGGCAAGATTTGACCAGAGCAGGACCATATTGCTCTGGGGTCCCAGGCTAGGAAGCTGGTGGTTAGAGAGCCTGCATGTAACTGCAGCTGGGTGTGTCCCTACCTGTGTGGATGCTGGTGAAAGTGCAGGCTGGAGGGCTTTGCAGCTTGTCACAGCAGTACAGTGTGAGAGGGAGCCCAGGCTGGTGGGTCAGAGGGGTCAGTGGTACCCCAGTTCCAGGTGGCAACCCAGGGGGAACCCATCACAATCTCCAGGTGCTTTGCAAAGCAGTAATATCCCCATGTTATGGGCTGAGAATTCTGAAAAGTTCATCTCAGTTGCATTTAGAGAAGTGGGGAGCAGAGGAATTTGGCACCAAAAACTGCAATTCAGCAAAGTTAAGCACATGCAAATTTTAAATTTTGAAGTCAATGGGTCATAAACACATTTGTAAACTTAAGCTTGTTTTTTTCTTTTGCTGAACTGGGGCCTAGTGGTTTGATGCAAAACCCAACTAAGTCAATGGAAAGACTCCCTTTGACTTTAATAGGCATGAATGGACCCTCATTAAAGAGCTCTTATTGGTAGATAAGTACTAGCTAAGAATTTATGGGCAGGCTATTCTATTTAATCTGTTGAATGGGATGTTTTTAATTAGTGTGGAAGCACCCAGAGTAATAAATAGGCACTTGTTACAAATCAAGAGTAGATGAAATAAAATAAATCAAATAATTTAAAAAATATGTATAGTATTTCAGATTTTTCTACTCTTCTTTTTTCCTTACCATCTGGCTAATAGAGTTATCAAGTTTGCCAGAGTTGCATTTCTCAAAGTGAATATGGTCAGGAAAATATTTCCATGTTTTCAAGAGTCAGCAGCTTTCTAATGGCCAATGTACAATGCTCCATGGTGAAGTGGTTTAAACTAACTACAGACATTTTACAATCTATGAACTAGATTGTCACTCATGTTAAAAATCATGTTAGAATTATTCTCAGGTCAAGTGGATCCAAACATTCTTAGGGGAGAAATGTATCTTTGCAGAGCCTAACACACAAAAAAGCATTAGCAGTGCAGAATTTCATTTGGAGTTAGCAAAATGAAATGGTAACTAAATATGTATCATTTAGTTGACCAAGTCAAGCACAGTCAGTGGTTAATTTTTAATGTTGAAATTACTATCCGCTTTGTGATACGTCATTTGGTCCTTACACTACTGAAATATTTAGCAATAACTGTGGTACTATATCCAAAGTCATTTTACATCCATTCGCCCCTTAGATTTCATTTTGCAGTGTGTCAGATACAAATACAAAGCATTTCTAAACAACACAGACCTGTTCACCCACAGGCACAGAATCTCAATACAGTTCTTACTGTATGAGTAAGTAATTACAAAAACAACAAGGAGTCCGGTGGCACCTTAAAGACTAACAGATTTATTTGGGCATAAGCTTTCGTGGGTAAAAAACCTCACTTCTTCAGATGCACCCAATTAACACAGCTTTATTCCATCTTAACCTTGTCAAAACAATAGTCCTGTTCTAAGTTACAGAGAATGTTAAGCCCTACTTAATGAGCTACCTACATCTAATACACCCAATATATTTCCTGTGAAACTCAGTTCTAACTTACCCTCATGTCAGAGAAGGGTAGATTTGTCCCGCAGTGTTTGGAATCAGAGTCCTAGCAGGTCTAGAATTTGAAGTCTAATAAAAAAAGCCAGGCAGGAATAGCTACACCTCTCTTCCTCTAGATTTGAAAATTGCACTGACACAGCTTTTGAGGCTGTTACTTCAAGAACTTTTTGTGCACCTGGGTTCTCAGTAGCATTTCTGTCTGTTATGCATTCAGCTAGTTCATACTAAGGAACCACAACTAGTTACACCACATCCACTTATGTCAGACCGTTTGGGATATGTTTTAAAGTTACAGAAACATCAGCATCACTCCACACAGTCCTCCTTTAGTCTCAGGAACCTTGGGGTTCCCTGATCACAGGCTGAGAGAGAATAGAAGCCTTATGGTATGAGCTTGTGGCCTCACTAACTTTACTACTGCAAATGGTCTGTTTTTAGAGCCTTTCCATTCATTCTGATGGGTTCTGGGTCAGGCCCTTATTTTCATAAGTACAAACTTCATCTCTACAGGAACCATGGAATCACAACCAATCCTTTCCATAGTAAAGGATTAAAATAGACACTTACAAAAATGCAGGTGAGCAATGATGGGCATAAAACTTTCTGGTTATGTTATTATTTTGGATTTACACTCTATGAACATAACTAAATTCCATGGCACCCTACATACTTACATCTATAGCAGATACTCCCGAAAAGGCTACAGCTATAATTGGTTTACATTTAAAAATAAATGAGTGGATTTAGTACTTTGTGACAGGTAGTCTCTATTGATAGAGCTGAAATAGCATGGGCAACAGTCATAAATCTTCTCCCTCATCACCCTGCCAATGTGCTTCAATCCTGGCCTGGAAGGACCAAATTGCATAGCCTTGTCTACTTTAGCAAACTTTGTAGCTGTAATTCACCACTGGGAGTATCAATGACAGAATTGGTATTGTTCCAGAAGTTGCAAGCTCTTCCAGGCAGGGATTTTTGTTTTGTTTTGTTACATGTTTGAATAACAATGCTGTAGAGAGGACTTTTTTGGTCACTTTCCATTGTCCATCCCTACTCTACATTACTCCGGAAGATCTGAAACAGTCACAGTATGGTTAGGCGACCCAGAAGTGAGAACACCCACAGCATCTAGGGGGAATTCTGGTTATGAATTTCACCAATGAGAAAACAGTTGAGTCTCTGTTCCTATTCAGTTACTGACCTTTGCTGAACAAAAATGTCAATTGTGAGGTTTGTTGCTTTAGTTTTATATGAGGATACACTCGCGAGCCCTCTCATCGGCTTCACTACTCCTGCCCTTGTGAGCAGCAGTAGCTATGTCAGTGGGAGACATTCTCCCACCAACATAGCGCTGTCCACACCGGCGCTATTGGCAGTGTAACTTGTGCTTTATTCACCCCTCTTGAGCAACATAATTTAGGGAGGAGGGATAGCTCAGTGGTTTGAGCATTAACCTGCTAAACCCAGGGTTGTGAGTTCAATCCTTGAGGAGGCCACTTAGGGATCTAGGGCAAAATCAGTACTTGGTCCTGCTAGTGAAAGCAGGGGGCTGGACTTGATGACCTTTCAACATCCCTTCCAGTTCTAGGAGATAGGATATCTCCATTAATTTTTTTTATACCGATATAAGCTGTAGTGCAGACATAGCCTTAGTGCAGAATGGCAGACACTCTTTTGGGTAGCGTTTGCTACATGAAGCATACTGTACCTGTGCTTCTTAGACTGTACTGGCTATTGCTTTGCTTTGGTATTCAAATCCAGCCCTTAATAGTTTGGTTCCTGGCTATCTTGGGAGACCACCCTGCCTCACATATCACATTGGGTCCTTTTTACTACCAATCTTTTGATTTCAGTGCTCAGGACTGAAAGTGAAGTGTTTTCAGAGTATGACTCTTAACTCTGGAATTCACATCCAAGTTCACTGAGCAGACCATGAGTTTGATGACTTCCAATGGATGATGTACACATTTATTTGCTCAGGCTTTTTCTTGATGCCTCACCAGAGCTGCCACCACTGAGCAAGAGAATGTTTTGGAAATTACTTTTGCAATTTGTCATTTTGAATAGGCTGCCGTGAGTCATGTATATGCCCCTAGACACAGGGTTAGGTATATTCTTAGAAGTAAGTAAAAACAAAACAGAATATAATAAAGTGAAAAACATTAAACAAGCAGAAATATTGTTCCACAGGAGACCCAAAGATAGATAGTACAAGTCACCACTAATTTGTTGTTTTTGAGCATATATAGCCCAGAAACTTCACCCAAATCAACACAGTTCATGACGTACTAGACAGGGCTGCAAGATTTGCAACTACAAATAATGATGTTTTGGGAAGGGAACTGTGGTTTCTGTTTTGGGTAATTTCCCATATGGAGGAAAGTACTATATGAGAAAACGTGCATTTGTTACAAGATTAGTATAAAACAGAGGAGTCTAAATTCAAAGGGGATAATACTCAAAGTATTACCTGCCTCACAGAGATGTGAAGCTTAATTCATATTTTCCACAAGAGAGGAACAAAAAGCAAAATCCCAGATCTAAACTCCTCTGAGCAATGTGGTTCAAGGCCAATGCATTTAGATGGTGCTATGAAAATGTAAAACCAGTATATGGAGTACTAAATATTTATATTTTAATAAGTACTTTCCTTTACCTACCATCGGGCCAGGACCTGAGAGCCTGCCTGAGTTCTTACCCAGGAAACTCAGCGGGAGTATGCCTGAGGGAGGACTGAACAAGAACTGATCTCAGGATTTGGCCGACAGATTCCAATACTGAGAAATTAAATTTAACATTTTTAAAAACCACTAAATCTGCACCAACTTCCCATTCCTTCCTTTCATAAGGTTCCAGATGAAGATTTTCCAACCACAGCATTGCACCTCTAGAGTATGCAGTTCAAAGACAGGCCAGGCTAACAAAGACAAGCAAAAGGCAGAAAGTATTCCAGAAGGCTTAGCACATATTAAGAGCAGGACAGCTATGGTTGGTGATGCACATTGGATCGGAAGCTAGAGTCACAATTAGGAAAGAGCAAAATGGTTTGGTGGAGCCAACCAAAACCGCCACCACCCACCCATACAAACAAACCTTCTGGAGCTCTGAAAACACTTGGTTAACTCTCATCCCCCTCACCTAATCACCACACATCTGCAGAAGCAGGTCTTCTTGGGGAGGTGCATTTTGGCAGTCTATACCCATTTCTCCTCCCCCACTTATACTGGGTCTCTTCTTCAAGAGGTTGCCTGATGGCCTGCTCACCACTCCAGTGAGCCTCAGTCTCCTTAACTAGATGACCAGGTGGCTCATTTCCCTACCTGCCTCCTAACCCAGCCTTGCACTCTCTGGTGCAACAGGAGCAAACAGTGAATCTCTCTGCTATGCTCACTGCTCTCCTCTCTTAATAAACCCAAGGGGTACTTTGGAAAGTCAGGATACCCCTGAGGGGGGACACCACAATGTAGAAGGCTAGGAGCATATGAGATCCCTTTTATCCCTTTCCATCTTAGCTGCCTCAGAAGCACATGCCACTCCACACAGTCACATTCTGAACCAGGGACTAGAGGTGAAAGGTTCTGTATCCAGTTACAAATCCCCTGATTCAATTGCTTTTCTCCAGGTGAGGGCAACAGAAAGGGCACGGAAGGAGGGGCAGCACTTTTAAACTTTCCTTTCCACCTCCTTCTCTCCATCCTCCTCCTCCCACCATAGAATGAGATCTCTACCACCTTCCTAGACCTTCAACCCCCAGCTATGCTAGCCTAGTACAGACAGCTGAAGTACACTACGCGTTCTAAGGGCTAAAACTTGAGTAGATTGCTGCAGCTTGAATTCCATTACTAAAAGAATTGAACCATGAGATACGGCAGTCAACATTATTCCCCAATCAGATGGAAAAGTTGTCCGTGACGACTCACCAGGTTTTCCTCCAGCCACTCCCGTATACATCTTGCTGTATCCCCCGGTATCTGATTCCGTAAGGCTTCTCTCTCTTGAGGATCCTCTAGCATTTCTAGTGCCATCTTCAGGTCTTCTAGCAGATGCAAAATTTGGAATGTGCCCAAATATACTGATGGAGCAGGTGACACAATGTCATATATGCCATTTGCATACTCTGTGGCTGCCTTAGTACCTAATACAAGTAGTAAAGAGAGGGAGAAAAGAGATTTTTATAAAAATGTTAAAGGTCTCCAATAAATATATGGATATAATTCGATGATACCACAATAGCTACACTCCAGATGCTACTCTGTGGGCATTATTAACAATTAATGTAAGAGGTAAATATGACATCTTTCTGATAGCACTTACACATTTTTGAGTTAGTTATTATTTAAACAGACAAATAAATGTCCCCTTTCAGAATGAGGCAGAGGTGTAACATTCAGATCACTACATTTTAAAAAAAGGATACTGGGTCCAGGATAGATTTGCTAAAGCTCCATAAACACAAACCAAACCACCCCCAAACCACCTGCAATTATCCTTACCAACCATTAGATGTCACAACGTAGTTGAAAGACCCCACACTAGCCCCATTTCTCCTGTATTACAAAAAGGACTTTTGTTGTATTTTAGTAAGAAATCCAGGTGAGAACAGGTTTCATTACAATCATGACAGAAAAACTAAGCTTTGGCAGAAAAAAAAATCATAGTTAGCTATATAGACTGCTAGCAAATCCCTTCTCACCCTCTTAAAACAGAATCCAGCCATACTGAGAGAGAAAAAGGCACAGTACATATGCAACTCCACTAAAGTCTTAGCAGAGGGCAGAAGTTAGTCCTTAGATAAAGTTTTTAGTTCCAAAGTATCAGCTTGGTATTGATTAAAATTACCAAAAGATGGACAGGAAATTGGAACTGGAAAGAACCCATTGCTGATGTAATGCTTTCCTATCACTTAAAAAAAACCCAACAAGGTGGGGTTAGGAGACATTTCCCCATGACATGATGTAAATTTAGCTCATTCAGCAAGGTCCCCTCCCTTCATATGGTAATCATGCATTGATTGGGTTGAAAGAGTGCCAACTAAATGCAAGCCTCAGAAATTTGGATTGTGGCTTCAATATGGAGGAGTTTGTTTTCCTTACACAGGAAAACTGGATAGCATCCTTGGCTTAGTAAAACACTTGATAGCACAGAAGATAGTCATCAGTAGTTTAAGCTCTTCCCCTTCTCTCTCCCCCCACCCCCAACAATGTGGGAAGGGAGGGTCAGAAACAAAAGGGGCAGCAAATAAGGGCCAACACAGGGTGGGGAAAAACTTGTGTTTATAAGTGTTAAACTCCAATTAGAACATAGGAATTGCCATACTGGATCTTGTTCCATTTAGTCCAGTATCCAGCATGCATACTATAGAAGAAACTGAAAGAAACTCTGTGGTGAGCCATATGTGAGATAATTTGTTCCTCATGAAACCTTCTCTTAACCCCTAACAGTTAAGAGACTGGCATAAACCCTCAATCAAAGTTTTTTTCTTCCTTCAAAAACATTTTTGTTAATATTTTGTTGTAATTCTGGATATTATCTATATAAATGTTCAAGTCCTTGCTGAATCTTGCTAAATTCTTGGCCTCAACAACTTCCTGCATTGATGAGTTCCACCTTTTAATTATGGCTTGTGTGAAAAAGAGGAGACTCTTATGAGAAGGGTCCCTGAAGAGGGCCGGGGATGGGGGGTGGGGTAGAAATAAACTGTAGGGTATAACCCTCCACCACAGTATCGAGGACCCAGCAGTCTGAAGTTATAGCGGTCCATGTGGGGAGGAAAAAAGAAAAGTGGTTGGAGAACAACAGGACAGACGGATACAGAATACTCTGCGCTCAGGTATGATTGGTAAGAAAAATAAATCCAAGCCTTTTCTTTTGGTAAATAAAGTGTCTTCAATGCAATCAAATTTCTTCATCAATGATTCAGGGTCTATTCATCATTCACCACCAGGGGGCTATCAGGCTGGATCTTGCAAGGTGCTGAGCATTCTAGCTTCGATGCAACAAAGCCCCATTGACTTGAAGTCTATGGGACTACTCACATTTTTAAAATTAAGCACATGCTAAGTGCTTTGCTAGATTGGGGCCATAGTGCTCAGCACCCTGGAGGATCAAGCCCCTATATGGGTAACTTTGGGAGCTAGACACACAGATCCCAGTGCATCATTGAGAGAACATAATCCTTCCTCTCCCCTTTCCAAACACACGCACACACTCTCCTCTTTTGTGCTGTTATTTTTAATCCAATTTGCTGTGGGTTGCCATTGCAGCCCTTTTGCTCTTTGACTGAAGGGGGAGAAAGGGGAGCAGACAAATCCCCCTGGAGGCAATGCCAAGGCACAGTTCACCAGGGAGAGAAGATATGTAGAAATGTAGACACTCATTCAACATTTTAATGCATACAGCTTCCTATTTTGCTGGCTGAACATTGGCAGGACTCAAACAGATCATTGAGTTACTTCCTCTTGTTCAGTTCCTAAATATCTTTGTATTAAATAGAACATGCACCGTTCATCTGAAAAGGAAAATAGAAGAAAGAAACTGAAAAAACAGAACTAAAAACCCACAGGAACTAGTTTAATTAAATACTGTATATGTTCAATTTAACCATGTCCACACTAAAACTGCAAAGAGCACAAGCGAGTTACAATACCAGACAACAGACAGGTATGTGAATGCAAGAATGAGGATCGCCTTGCAGCCTGAAACCTGATGAGATGCTAGGATCAAAAGAAAGACTGCATGTGTTTTCCTACCATCCCCTTCTTGTTTAAAAACTCAACAGGGGAAAGATGGTTAAAGCAAAGGCACCTATCTGGAACTCAGGAAAAATGGGCTCAGTTCCCAGCTCTGCCACACACACTCACTGTGTGATCTTAGGCAAATCATTTAATCTCTCTGTGGCCCAGTTTCCCATCTGTAAAGAAGGGAGAAGTAATATTTCCTTTCTCCCACCTTCTGTCCATATTTAGATTGTAAGCTCTGTGGGTAGGAATTTTCTGATATCATGTGTCTATACACTGTCTAGCACAATGGGTTCCTGATCTTGGCTGGGCCCTCTGGACACTAATGTAATACAAATATGTTTTCCATGTGACTCTTTGTAAAGTGTTTTCGGGACCAATTCAAGTAATCTTTTTAGGGTTAACCAACTCCTTTTTTGGCCTGCATATCCAGATAGTGGGTGACTGAGGTTACAAAGCTTCTGCACAACGTATTCAAAAGTGTGGGGACAACTGTACATCATTTTCAGTTACACGTTTCCTATTCTCTGAACATAAAAGCGTATTTGCAGTTCAAAGTTCTTTGAAGCCATTCAGCTAATTCCAGGGAAAGGTTGCTTTGGGGCAAATACATAAACAGTTTGGAAAGCAATGCATTTGCAGCCTTGTGAAATAAGTTACCAAAGGGAGCTATAAAATTATAGTGGACAGGAATTGGGGTGGCGGAGGGCATGGTAAATTGTTTCACAAGCCTAGAAATGCTAATGTCAGCTTTGTACATATTCTACATAGTGTTTTGTGTAGCTCCAAAGATTTGAAAAATATTTTGTTTGCAGCTACACAGGGACTTCAAACACTAAAGGCAAACTGCAGCAATTGGTTATAATGCTATAATCCTAGGCAGCTACATAACTGCTACATTCCCTCAGAGGTGCTGAGAAATTGAGTTCAGGCTTGCAGTTTCCTTTCAATTCTTCTATTGGGAAGACAGGGTCCACTTCCCCATGAAAAGGACAGAAAATTCATCTAAATCCATGACTATTGGGCAGTCCATTGAAGGCAAGGGCCACCAGTTTGAGAATCCCGTGTTCAGCCCTGCTCTTTACCCCCAATCCCTTTACCTCAAGTTGTATTGCATTCAGAGGGATTCCAATGGTAGCTTTTATTATTTTTTGTACTATTGTAGGCCCTACAGGCGCCAAGCCAAGATTCGAGTCCGACTGTGCTAAGCACTGTACATGCACATAGAGGGAGAGAGCTATCCCCTACCCACCAAAAAAATTACAATCCCAAGGGGAGAAATGGGGGATAGGCCAGCGGCCTCAAAGTTAGTGTGAAGAAATGCCTGCACTACAGGTGGATTACCATTGATCCCAGCAGAGAGTTTAGGGGCAGAACCACAGACCATTTTACCAGGAAGAGGAAAGCAAAAACCACCCTTCTCCCCACCCAAGTAACTTAGGGAAATTCTGTAAAGAGAGCCTCAGACAGATTTCCTTTGCTAGACCATGTCCTGCAGGTTTTCTAGCCCAATGAGATTTGTGATAAAAACAATTTGGTGGTGGCAAGAGAGAGAAGATATCTTTTCAGCGCAAAATCCAAAATGAACTTGTCTGCCCCAGAAAGCGTTGTAGTAACTTTAAGTAGGCTGTAGAGAACAAGAACGCTGTATCAAAAAAGCTGAATCTCTGAACGTATACAAATAATACATTCTTTGGTCTGTGGGGAAAGGGAAGGCATTTAGCCTCAAATAGTCACAAGGCTGCTTACATTTTTGTGTGATTTTCTTTTTGCTAATCTTACTTCTGTTCATAATGGAACAAAACAGCATTAAAGACAAATATAAATTCAGACATATTTACAGAAACTCTGTCAGTTTTTAACAAGTTTTATCATCCACAGTCTTCAAAAGCTATTTACTAGCTTAACTGACAACTGAATAACTAACATGAACAGACTTCTGAACCACAAAAGACCTTTGTGCCGCCGATTCTCCATCCTATGGGATAATAGTTAGCATGTTTTTAATGCCTCTTTTTGCCTACATTATTGTATCTTCTGCTCTTTGCACTTCTATTTCTTTTGAAACATATAGCTTCCACAATGGGGAGCCTGGAATTATAGATGGCTTGTAGTTTTCTTGGGCATCCCATAGCTAAGTTTGAAGTTAGTTTCTAGAAGGTGGAATATGAAGCTCCCTCACCCAACTTCTGTACTCTACAGAGAGAAACCAAACTCCTTGAAACTTCACATGGCATACTACAGCTCCTGGGAAATCTGGGAAACTAGAGATGTAAATATCAGTTTAAAACGTTAACCAGTTAAACGATTAAAATTATATTGTTTAGCCAGTTAACTGTTAACCGAGGTACCTCTGGCTGGCCGGTGCAGCGCGACCGGAGTCGCTCCATCTGGCTGGCCCCGGTGCTGGGGCTGTTTCAGCATGGCCAAGGTCCCGTTGGGCCATCCCTGGCCCCTCCGGTCGGCCCAGCGCAACCAGGGCAGGGCCGGCCAGGGGTGGGACCACTCTGGCCGGCGCAGGGCCTCCAGGGTTAACGGTTAAGGTCTGTTAACGGTAAGCCTAATGCTTACCGGTTATCCATTTAACCTTTTACATCCCTATGGGAAGCAAGTGTTTTGAAGTTCGTGACCCAGATCCTTCAACACGTGTAGGCAGCTTTGTGTCGCTCTAACAGTGGTGTAAGCGCTCCAACATTCTTCCTGCAAGAACTACCTCCGAAAGGCAACTTGTAAAAATGTTGGTTGAGCCAATCAGAATTCTCTGTCAAGGAGCCAACTCCTAGAAAGGTCACTTCTGGCCACAGTACTGTATGCCACCAAGTGGTGGCACCTTCTAGTTTGGAGGTACACAAGGCTAAGGTATTCACATTTTCCCATCTCAGGACCCTAATATAGCCCTATAGGTTCAGATGAACTGAAAATTTGTCTAATCAGCTCAAGCCATCTCTACTGCATACCTTAAATAATAAAAGACATGGTATATATAAGTGGTACATATACTTAATTTAAACGTTGTAGTCTTACAAGAGCACAGGAACAAAATGGTGTGATATGTTTTACTGTGTGTTAATTTAGACATGCGGTGCGTGGTTATGTTTTGATGATCTAACACTTGTAGGCTTGAAGTATCTGGAGTTATAGTTGTAGAATTTAAATGGCATTTACTTACCATCCAAGGTTCTTGATTTAGAACCTGTTTTGACTGTAACATGGTTTTGAGACCTTTGCCTTTATTGTTTTGTAAAAATAGAGAGACCTAACTGCTGATGTTCTAATTTCGTACTGATCTGTGGACTCTTCCTCATGTATGTCTCAACCATTTCCTTTACTGACATTTAAATAGCAGACATTCCCAGCTGTACACCTTGCTGTCTCTGCAATTACTCTCCAACCAACAAGTAAGACATTTTCTTAGCTGAAACATGGCTCTTAGTTTTTGCAGATGTAAGGCGACTGTTGTCCCCTTACTAAAACTCAGTGGGGGTGCTTTGGTTGGCTAGCTCCCAGTACCAAAAGAAAGGGGAAGGGTCAATGGGAAATCAGCACACCAAGACTGACAGTCCCCAGGAACAATGGGGAGAGGCCAATGCTCCAGGTCAGCCTGATTGACAGGGCGGGCAGGCTAATCAGGGAGTCAGGAGGCCAGGGGGGTCCTGTCATCTATGTGAGCTGGAATTGCCTGGGTCAGAATTGGGCCAAGCTGAGCTGGGGAGCAGAGCCGTGCCAGCCAGAGGGG
>NW_020664447.1:8767299-8783221 GCF_002925995.2 Terrapene triunguis
GGCCGGAGGCAGGGGGACTCCCTGCGCTGTAGATGTGCCCCGGCTAGCGGGAGAAGGGGGAGGCACCGGGGGGGGGGGAGAGAGAAGGGGGACGGCCAGGGCTTCAGCGGGGCGCTGCCACGCGGCCCCTCCTGCCGTGCCCCCTGCCGCTCCGGTCGGCTGGGAGGGAAGGACGCAGGCTGCCCTGCCGGGCTTGCTGCAGGGCGCTCCCGTCTTCCGCGCCGCCGCCCCCTACAGGGCGGCTGGAGCGGAACACCACAAAAAGAAAAAAAAAAAAAGCGGCCGTGCCGCCCTAGGATTGGGCGGAATGCCGCCTCCTACAAGCTGCCGCCCCAAGCAGCAGCTTGCTCGGCTGGTGCCTGGAGCTGGCCCTGGCTGAGGCAGAGTGGAGCTGGGGCTGGAGCTGGAGCTGTCTGGAGCCCGGTGCAGTGAGCAGCTGTGGTGAGCGAGGGGGACCCTAGGCAGCGGGCCCAGCATAGGGAGGCGCCCCCAGCTAAGACACCTTGTAGGCCAGACTTGGAGGGTGATCGTAACCCCGACAGGGTGGGGGGCGATGCTGAGAAGAAGGGTCCTGCCACCTAAAGCCTGAGGGCGTGTGGCCACCACCAGAGCAAGTGTCCAACCCGCAGCATCCCTGCAGCACAGCCAGGGCCTGAGAAGGTGGTCTGGGACTTGTGAGGAACAGACTGAACTTCCCTTACATTCCAGAGATGCTGGTTGCAATGTCCCTGTACCACAGAGCGGGGTTGTGTGTTTTCCTTTAAACTTTCCCATTTTTTCTTAATTTTTTTAAAATTGATTGCTGTTTAATAAATTGTATTTGCTTTGAACTGTACGTAATGATCAGTGGGTCAGGGAAGCATCCAATGCACAGAGAGCACCCCGGACTGGGAACACCCTAGCCCCTGCCCTAAGTGACCACAACAAGGTTTGGGGTCAAGTCCCGCAGGAATCCTGGGGTTACGAAGACTCTGCCACACAGGCGAGTGGAAGGGGAGCCTGAGAGGTCAGGCAGGCCTCTGGGTAAAGCAAGTGGGAGCTAGCCCATTTCCTCAGGGTAGTGTGTAAGCCAGGAAAGTTCCCCACAATAGCAGGACCATTCCCATGCTTACACAGATACTAACTATGCCAGAGCTACTATTACTATAGTGTCAGTATCTGGAATAGTACAGTTCCGAATATATCCTTGTATCATTCAGGGATATACAATAAGCTGCAAGAAATAATTTTTTTCTGAAATGTGGCGTAAGGCTGGCTCCTGGGAGCTTTTTTAAAATACTACAAAACAAATTACAAAACAAAAACTGAACTTTTAAGGACAGTGCGCTGCAATGAGCAGCACCTTACTTCATAAACTAATCAAAGAGTCCCACTGATTTCAAAAGGAACTACTTGTGGAGAAAGGCATTCGTCAATATAAGGGTATCAGAATTGGACCCTCAGTTTACAACAGTTAAGGTTACCCCAAAGTGATTATTTGTGCTTCACTGACTCAAAAAGAGAAACGGATTTTAAAAAGATAAATGTGGCAAGTTACATGTTTATTAAATGAATCAATTCCTTTCTGTATTTCACATACTGCACAATTTATGTAAGCATAACATTTCCCTCTTAATGCCACATTAGCAAGATATTATGAGTACTTGAAATGTACAGAGAAAAATGACTAATGATCTCAGAACTAACTGCCGTGTTATGAAAATCCTTGTCCATAAAGTAATAATACATGGACCAGGCATCAGAGGCCCTGATTCTAGTCCCAGCTTGATGAATGACTCACTGGGTCAGATGCCATGGGTCTCGGACCAATGCCTGCAGGCATGACGAGTGAGAGGGTGCTCCAGGCTGGGGTTGGAGCCGAGGGATTCGGAGTATGGGAGGGAGCTCCAGGCTGAGGCAGGGGGGGTTGGTGTGTGGGCTCTGGGCTGGGGGTGCAGGTTCCGGGGTAGGGCCAGAAATAAGGGGTTCAGGGTACGGGAGGGGGGATCAGGGCCAGGGCAGAGGGTTTGGGTGTGGGGGTGTGTGAGGGCTCCGACTGGGAGTGCAGACTCTGGGGTGGGGCTGGGGATAAGCGGTTAGCGGTGTAGAAGGGTGCTCTGGGCTGGGACCAAGGGGTTCGGAAGGTGGAAGGGGGATCGAGGCTCGGGCAGGGGGTTGGGGCGCGGGAGGAGGTCAGGGGTGCAGGCTCTTGGCAGCGCTTACCTCAAGCAGCCCCCGGAAGCAGCGTCTTGTTCCCCCTCCGGCTCCTATGCAGAGGCATGGCCAGGAGGCCCTGCATGCTGCCCCGTCCGCAGGCGCCACCCCCACAGCTCCCATTAGCCATGGTTCCCGGCCAACAGGAGCTGCAGAGCTGGCGCTTGGGGCAGGGGCAGCGTGCAGAGCTCCCTGGCTGCCCCTGCGTGTAGGAGCCGGAGGGGGAACATGCCGCTGCTTCCAGGAGTGGCGCGGAGCCTGGGCAGGCAGGGAGCCTGCCTTGTCCCGCTGAGCTGCCGACCGGACTTTTAATGGCCCGGTCGGCGGTGCTGATCGGAGCCACCAGGGTCCCTTTCGACTCGGCGTTCTGGTCAAAAACCAGACACCTGGCAACCCTACCCACTGACTCATCAGGATCTGTTGACTAGCAGAAGACTCCTGACTTGTCACCTTTCCATAAAGCTTCCTGTTTCTGCCACACCCCTTGTCTGAGAAACTAGTGTCTAGGCCTGCTGCTGACCAGACCTCTGAGACCAAGTTCCTGCCTCCTCATTGGCTTTTCCCTCCTTGCTCCCATTACCTCATGTTGTTCCTACTCCCTTGTCCTAACTCCAGTTATTGCCGCTTGGCGTAACTCTGACACTGGCTTTGAACCCTGGTGTAACTTCTGGCTCTGACTCCGGTTTAACCCTTGACGTGGCTTCTAACTCTGACTCCAGCCTGACCTCTGGAGTGATTCTTGACTATGACCCCACCTCTACTGTGGGCTTCAACCATTAGGAGGCCCTGATAAAATTGTTTGATTTCAGCCACGTCAATTAGATTCTCAGTACAACAGTTGTGTCATTTACAGAATGGAATTAATAATACATACCCTTGTAAAACACCATGAGATCTCTGGATGAAGATATTAAAGGGCCTATGCACTAATTAATGCTCACCTGCTTCACAAGGCTTATTTTTTAGGGCCGTCAAGCGATTTAAAAAATTAATCGCGATTAATCGCACTGTTAAACAATAATAGAATACCATTTATTTAAATATTTGTGGATGTTTTCTACATTATCAATTTATTGATTTAAATTATAACAGAATACAAAGTGTACAGTGCTCACTTTATATTTATTTTTGATTACAAGTATTTGCACTCTAAAAAAAAATAGAAATAGTATTTTTCAATTCACCTAATACAAATACTGCAATGCAATCTCTTTATCATGAAAGTTGAACTTACAAATGTAGAATTATGTACAAAAATAACTGCATTCAAAAATAAAAATATAACATTTTAGAGCCTGCAAGTCCACTCAGTCCTATTTCTTGTTCAGCCAATCGCTCAGACAAACAAGTCGGTTTACATTTGCAGGAGATAATGCTGCCCGTCTCTTGTTTACAATGTTAACTGAAAGTGAGAACAGGAGTTCTGCTGGCACTCTTGTAGCCGGCGTCACAAGATATTTACATACCAGATGCACTAAAGATTCATATGTCCCTTCATGCTTCAACCACCATTCCAGTGGACATGCGTCCATGCTGATGACAGGTTCTGCTCGATAACCGTTCAAAGCAGTGCAGACTGATGCATGCTCATTTTCATTATCTGAGTCAGATGCCACCAGCAGAAGGTTTATTTTCTTTTTTGGTGGTTCAGGTTCTGTAGTTTCTGCATCGGAGTGTTGCTCTTTTAAGACTTCTGAAAGCATGCTCCACACCTCTTCCCTCTCAGATTTTGGAAGGCGCTTCAGATTCTTAAAACTTGGGTCAAGTACTGTAGCTATCTTTAGAAATCTCACATTGGTACCTTCTTTGCGTTTTGTGAAATCTGCAGTGAAAGTGTCCTTAAAATGAACAATATGTGCTGGGTCATTATCCGAGACTGCTATAACATGAAATATATGGCAGAATGCGGGTAAAACAGAGCAGGGGACATACAATTCTCCCCCAAGGAGTTCAGTCACAAATTTAATAAACACATTTTTTTAAACAAGCATCATCAGCATGGAAGCATGTCCTCTGGAATGGTGGCCGAAGCATGAAGGGGCATACGAATGTTTAGCATATCTGGCATGTAAATACCTTGCAATGCTGGCTACAAAAGTGCCATGTGAATGCCTGTTTTCACTTTCTGGTGACATTGTAAATAAGAAGAGGACAGCATTATCTCCTGTAAATGCAAACAAACTTGTTTGTCTTAGCGATTGGCTGAACAAGAAGTAGGACTGAGTGGACTTCCAGGCTCTGAAGTTTTACATTGTTTTGTTTTTCAGTACAGTTAGGTAACAAAAAAAAAAAATCTACATTTGTAAATTGCACTTTCACAACAAAGATTGCACTACAGTACTTTTATGAGGTGAACTGAAAAATACTATTTCTTTTGCTTATCATTTTTACAGTGCAAATATTTGCAATAAAAATAATACACAATTTGATTTCAATATATGTGAAAATGTAAAAAATATCCAAAATATTTAATAAATTTCAATTGATATTCTATTGTTTAACAGTGCGATTAAAACTGCAATTAATCATGATTAATCTTTTTAATCATGATTAATTTTTTTGAGTTAATTGTGTGAATTAACTGCAATTAATTGACAGCCCTAGTTTTTTATTATTAATTATTATTCCTATTTCACAGACAGAATCAGCGTCACAAAGGGAAATAGAATTTAGGTGGTCTTGGCTCCCAGTGTTGTACTCAGATGATATCACTTGCTTAGTATATTAAAAGAAAGGCGGGTAGGTTTTGGGGACAATAACCCAAATAGCTGAAATAACCTTTTGCAAGATCAAACACACTAAAAAAAAAAAATCAGGAAATTCCAAAGTTCAGGTTGTTCTGGCAATGTTGGGTAAGGAATGAGAGAGAGAGACAATACCACATTCGTAAAATCACAAGACAAGACACTTGACTTTTTTAAAAAAAAATCAAAACTGCACCCAGTCATTTAAATAAGTCCTTCACATTCACCAAGAGAAATAAATCATGACGCACCAAATTATTTGCAGTACACAGAATCTTTGATGATGCACTTAATTCCTGTCCAGACAGTTACATGCAGTTCAGTACAAAACACCAGAGACCTGGCTGGCAACAGAAACAAAATCAAAACAGAGGGCTGGTCTATACTTAGCCGCTAGTTCGGCGGCTGGAAATCGAACTTCCGGGTTCGATTTATCGCGTCTGGTCTGGACGCGATAAATCGAACCAGGAAGTGCTCGCCGTCGACTGCGGTACTCCAGCTCAACGAGAGGAGTACCGCGGAGTCGACGGGGGAGCCTGCCTGCCGCGTGTGGACCGCGTCTGAACCGCGGTAAGTTCGAAGTAAGGTATGTCGACTTCAGCTACGTTATTCACGTAGCTGAAGTTGCGTACCTTACTTCGACTTGGGGGGTTAGTGTAGACCAGGCCAGAATGTAGATAGTTAATATGTACATCCTCTGGAATAGCTAAGCAGCGGGACAACTAGAAAATATAGCAAGATGGTTTAAAATTCAAACACATACTCTTATGGGAAACAACGAGAATGAATCTGACTGAGCACCGTGGATATCAGGTCTTACTCCCCACTTGAAAGGGTGTTAGAAAAAGATGTGACTTGGGAGTGCTGGTAAGAGACCCCAGGTTATTTCTTGTCCCCTGTCACATTGAGTTAGGGTTACAAAGTTTATAACCTTCTCACTTCTAAATTTTTTCACGTGACAACAGAACAGATGAGAATTAGCTAATTCAACATTAACTAAATAACAGCATTTAACATCCGCTATCAAAAAAAAAAAAGCCAGTATTTGCTGTCTCCTCCTGTTTAGTTCCAAGATGAACTGAGGACTGTATCTTTATGACAAGATCTTGATAAATATGTTTCCGGTGGTGGTAGGATAGGAAATTATATATTTCTCTGTCAGGGATCTTGTCTCAAAGGAGTCATTTATTGATGCATTTTCCCTTTCATATTCCTATTGTTTATATAAGTGTTCTAGTTTGCAATTTCAGAAGAACATTATTGTAATTCAGATAATCTGAGTATACTTTGTAAAATTTACAATACACAAATTTAATTAAGGTCTGAGACCGTCGGGAGCAGAACATCCACAGTATGAGCTATTTATTTCTTTTGTTCATCTGAAAATATTCCTGTGTTTTTATTAATATATAAAAAGGGAAAGACAATAGAATTCTAATTGAAATCCAAACTATTAAGGTAATTACACTGTATTTGGAAGATACAAAGAATACCACAAAATACAAAGATTATCAGCTTTAGCCACTGTTACTGTTGGATGTCCAATTACTTTGATCCAAGAGGAAACTAACAGCTCATTATTTTAATTATTCCATTTCAATCATCATTATTTCAATTATAATCCTTATCAATGCATGGCTTGAGTAAAATTCTGTAATTTCTGTTTATTACTAGTTGTAAAGTATTACATATCTTTATCAAAGAAAAAGATACAATACAAGCAACTTTTTCTCTCTTTAAAATACTATGAGTCACAAGTAGGATGGAAGGGAACAAAACGCTGAATGACACAGTGCTGGGAACAAGAACATGGAAAAAATGACTACCATAGGTTCTCCCTCCCATTCCATACAACTATAAGAGTTCTATACTGCCCATCAGTTACACATCATTTACTGTACATTTAAAAGCAAAGTACCAACTGATTACACAAAACAGTATGAAGAGTTACCTGTTAGGTCTGAGCCATTTCAATCCCTTGTGAAGCAAAGCCATGAATTCTATTTTATTTACAAAAGACTATGACGTTAGCTCTCACACAGTATGAAAAGATATTGGACTACAAATGAACCCAATGATGACATGTGGTCATTCAAGAGGAAAGCATGTAGCCACGGGGAAATATTCTGATTTCATAACGTTGATGTGGGATATTGATATGAAATTCATTCCAGCATGCACATAACTCAGAAACCAAGGTGACAAAGAAAGTTACTGGCATTTTTCATCCACTGGTATTCTTGAAATCTTAGTTCAGAGAATTAAGCTTGGGCTGTCTTGGTAGGATAACAACAGGCACAATACCCTGCTAAACAGGAGAGAACATAAGAACATAAGAATGACCCTACTGGGTCAGATCAAAGGTCCATCTAGCCCAGTATCCTGTCTTCCGACAGTGGCCAGCACCAGGTGCCCCAGAGCAAATGAACAGAACAGGTAATCATCAAGTGATCCATCCCCTGTCGCTCATTCCCAGCTTCCAGCAAACAGAGGCTAGGGACACTATTCATAAGAAGACTAATGGGAGCAGAGTGGGGATAGATGGGAAGAAATGAAAATCTACATCACCACCTACACAGTCTCTATGGATAGAAATTCCATGATTGAAAAATAAGGGTATAGCAGTAGGAATATACTACTGACCACCTGACCAGGATAGTGACAGTGACTGAAATGCTCAGGAAGATTAGAGAGGGTTCAAAAACAGAAAACCCAATAACAACGAGGGATTTCAACTATTTCCATATTGAATGGGTACATGTCACCTCAGGACAGGATGCAGATATAAAATTTCTAGAGACCATTAATTACTACTTCTTAGAGCACCTAGAACTGGAACCCACAAGGGCCGAGGCAATTCTTGATTTAGTCCTAAGTGCAGCACAGGTTCTGCTGCAAGAGGTGCATACAGCTGAATCCCTGAGTAACAGCAACCATAATGTAATTAAATTTAACAGCCGGGGGGGAGGGGGGAGAAGGGGAAGGAATACCAAAGAAAACCATCACAGTAGCACTTAACTTCAAAAACGGGAACTGCACAAAAATAATGAAGCTAGTTAAATGGAAATTAAAAGGGATATGAGTGAAATGCCTGCAAGCTACATGGAAACTATTTAAAATCTCCATAATAGAGGCTCAAACTAAATATATCCCCCCCCCCCACCAAAAAAGAAAAGTAAGGGGACCAAAAACATGCCACTGTAGTTAAACAGCAGGGTAAAAGGCAGCTAGAGACGAAAAGCCATCCTTTCCAAAGTGGAAGTCAAATTCTACCAAGGAAAATAGAGAAATATATATGGAGATATACCTATCTCATAGAACTGGAAGGGACCCCAAAAGGTCATTGAGTCCAGCCCCCTGCCTTCACTAGCAAGACCAAGTATTGATTTTGTCCCAGATCCCTAAGTGGCCCCCTCAAGGACTGAGCTCATAACCCTGGGTTTAGAAGGCCAATGTTCAAACCACTGAGCTATCCCTCCCCCATACTGTCAAGTCAAATCAAGTGTAAAAGTATAACTAGGCAGGCCAAAAAAGAATTTGAACAGAAACTATCAAAAGACACAAAAACTAACAGCAATTTTTTTTTTTAAAGAACATCAGAAGCAGGAAGCTTGACAACCAATCAGTGAGGCCACTAAACAATTGAGCTGCTAAAGGAGCACTCAGAGGACCTGGCTGTTGCAGACAAGCTAAATTAATTCTTTGCATTGGTCTTCACCGCAGAGGATGTGAGGGAAATTTCCACACCCAAGCTATTCTTTTTAGGTGACAAATCTGGGGAACTATCCCAGCTTGAGATGTCAGTAAAGGAGGTTTTGGAACAAACTGATAAAATGAAACTGTAATAAGTCACCAGGACCAGCCAAGAATTCTGAAGGAACTCAAATATGAAACTGCAGAATTAACAACTATGGTATGTAACTGTGACGGGTTGGATCACAGAAACCCCCTTGGGAGCTGCCAACCGATGTACTAAGACTACTTCTATTCCTGTTTTCCCTGCCAGCTCAGGACTCCAGCACCCTGTCTTGCTGAGCCAGACACTCCCGTCTGCTCTAACACAGACCCAGGGTCTGAATTACTTGCCCCAAAGCTGCAAGTTTACCTGAAAACAGCTCACAGGAGTGTGCTTGTCTTTAGCTCTCAGATGCCCAACTCCCAATGGGGTCTAAACCCAAATAAATCCGTTTTACCCCATATAAAGCTTATACAGGGTAAACTCATAGATTGTTCGCCCTCTAACACACTGATAGAGAGATATGCACAGTTGTTTGCTCCCCCAGGTATTAATACATAATCTGAGTTAATTACTAAGTAGAAAGTGATTTTATTAAATACAGAAAGTAGGATTTAAGTGGTTCCAAGTAGTGACAGACAGAATAAAGTAAGTCACCAAGCAAAATAAAATAAAATGCGCAAATCTATGTCTAATCAAACTGAATTCAGATAATCTCACCCTCAGAGATGCTTCAGTAAGTTTTTTCTCAGACTGGACGCCTTCCAGGCCTGGGCACAATTCTTTCCCCTGGTACAGCTCTTGTTCCAGCTCAGGTGATAGCTAGGGGATTCTTCATGATGGCTCCTCTCCCCCTCTGTGCTCTTGCACCCCTTTATATATCTTTTTCATAAGGCGGGAACCCTTTGTCCCTCTGGGTTTCCACCCCTCCTCACTGGAAAAGCACCAGGTTAAAGATGGATTCCAGTTCAGGTGACATGATCACATGTCACTGCAAGACTTCATTACCCACTTGTCAGCACACACATATACAGGAAGACTCACAGGTAAACACAGCCATCTGCAGACAATGGGAATCATCAAGATTCCAAACCACCATTAATGGCCCACACTTTGCATAATTACAATAGGCCCTCAGAGTTATATTTCATCTTTCTAGTTTCAGATACAAGAGTGGTACATTTATACAAATAGGATGATCACACTCAGTAGATTATAAGCTTTGTAATGATACCTTACAAGAGACCTTTTGCATGAAGCATATTCCAGTTACATTATATTCACTTATTATCATGTTTTTATAAAACTATTCCAGTTACATTATATTCACTTATTATCATGTTTTTATAAAACCATATAGACTGCACAACGTCACAGTAACCTATCACTTAACTCAGACTCTGATGTAATGGCGATTTTTAAAAAAGGCTTGAGAGGTGATCCTGGGAATTAGAGGCAGGTAAGCCTAACTTCAGTACCAGGAAAACTGGTTGAAACTATAATAAAGAACAGAATTATCAGAGACATAGATGAACATGATATGTTGTGTAAGAGTCAATATGGCTTTTGTAAAGAGAAATCTTGCCTCACCAATCTTTTAGAATTCTTGGGGGGGGGGGGGGGGTCAATAAGCACATGGACAAGGGTGATCCAGTCGATATAGTGTACTTGGACTTTCAGAGGGCCATTGATAAGCACCTACACCAAAGGCTTGTAAGCAACCTAAGCAGTCATGGAATAAGAGGGAAGATCCTCTCATGGATCAGTAACTGATTAAAAGATAAGAAACAAGTAATAGGAAAAAGCATCAGTTTTCACAATGGAATGAGGTAAATAGCAGAGGGTCCCCAAGGATCTGTAATGGGACCTGTGCTGTTCAACATATTTATAAATGATCAGGAAAAGTGGCTAAAGAGTGAGGTGGCAAAGTTTGCAGATGATACAAAATTACTCAAGTCCAAAGCTGACTATGAAGAGTTACAAGGGGAGCTCCCAAAACTGGGCGATGGGGCAAAAAAACAGCAGATGAAATTCCATGTTGATAAGTGCAAAGTAATGTACATTAGAAAAAATAATCCCACCTATAGATACAAAATGATGGGTTGTTATCACTCAGGAAAAAGATTTCGGAGTCATTGTGGCCTGTTCACTGAAAACATCTGCTCATTGTGCAGTGGCAGTCAAAAAAGCTAACAGAATGTTAGGAACCATTAAGAAAGGGATAGATAATTGACATATTTTCTGTCTTATGTCACTATATAAATCCATGGTACCCATTGTTTCCTGTAATTATTTCCATCCATGTGCGGAATAAATGTTGTTATGTGCACTGAGCTATATGCGGATGTGCGCGCCACCAGTAGAAACAAAAAACCTAGATGATATGTATTTTTTAAAAGTTATCATAGGGCTAATTACTCCAGTCAGAACAGGTTAGGCATTTTAGAACTCACTACTCAAATAATTAAATTTAAGTGTAAGAGAAATAAAAATTATTAAATGCACAGACCAGTCAAAACACTAAAATAACACCCTTTGAAAGAATAAAATTACAGAGAATGTATATGCATTGCAGGAAGTACCAAGAAGTAACAACAACAACAATAATAATAATACAAGTATGTGTTGGGAGGGGAGTGTGAAAAAGAGAGAGAGAGACTGTGTGAACTGGCTGCTGGGGAAATGTCAGAAACAGTGCACTGTCTCTAAGAAAGGCACTCACTGTTCACAGCAGCAGCTCTGAGTCCTGAGCCAGGCTGTGTCCCCTGCCTCTCCCCTGCTCTGCGGAGATGGGGGTTCAGCGGCAGGGGGGAGGGAGACACCCTGACATCAGCACCCTCATCTCCCCTCCCCCAGCACAGCCAGCAAGAGGGTCCTGGGAGCAGCTGCAGGACGGAGCAACGTCAGGGAAGGGGCACCTGAACATAGGCAAATCAGCTGGGTGGCATTTGAATTTCTCCTGGGTGGCTGCACAAGCGCACAGCTTACAGGGAACACAGGTGGTACCCTCACATTGCAGTTCTATTTGCCAAATGTTAAAAAAAGATATATTAGAATTGGAAAAGGTACAGAGAAGGGGAAAAATGATTAGGGGTATGGTACAGTTTTCATATGAGGAGAGATTAAAAAGACTGGTACTGGTTAGCTTGGAAACGAAATGACTAAGGGGGGATATGTCAGAGGTCTATAAAATCATGACTGGTATGGAGAAAGTAAATAAGGAAGTGTTCTTTACTCTTTCCCATCAGGGCCGGCTCCAGGGTTTTTGCCACCCCAAGCGGCGCAAAAAAAAAAAAAAAAAAGCCGCGATTGTGATCTGCGGCGGCAATTCGGCGGGAGGTCCTTCACTCCGAGAGGGAGCGAGGGACCCATCCACCGAATTGCCGCCGAATAGCTGGACGTGCCGCCCCCCTCCGGAGTGGCCTCCCCAAGCACCTGCTTGGCAAACTGGTGCCTGGAGCCGGCCCTGTTTCCCATAACACAAGAAACAGGGGTCACCCAATGAAATTAATAGACAGCAGGTTTAACACAAACATAAGGAAGTACTTCACACAACACACTGTGAACCTGTGGAACTCATTGCCAGAGGATGTGGTGAAGGCCAAAACTATACCTGGTTCAAAAAAAGAATTAGATAAATTCATGGAGGATAGGCCCATCAGTGGGTATTAGCCAAAACAGTGATGGATACAACCCCATGCTGTGGGTGTCCCTAAACCTCTGACTGAAGCGGGGACTGGATGATATGGGATGGACAGAGATGAAAGTGGGCTGGTACGGTATACCGGTAAGAAGTGGCTGCTGGTACAGGCCCGTGCACAGCCGATGCGCAGCAGCGCTTTAACGTCGCTGCCCCTTTCCCCCCCCCCCACAGGCCGATGAGAGGGGGGGCAAAAGGGGCAGCTGCCCCAGGGCCCAGCGACTTAAAAAGGGCCCGGGGCTTCCGGCCACCACCTCTGCTACTGCGGAGCTCCAGGCCCTTTAAATTGCTGCCGGAGCCCCACCCCAGCCCCTTCTGCCCAAGACTCCACCCCTTCTGGGGGCCTGGAGTCAGGCCCCCATACCAGTAAGACTTTTAAGTTACTTTCACCCCGTGGATGGATCATTCGATAAATTGCCCTGTTCTGTTCATTCCCTCTGAAGCACCTGGCACTGGTCACTGTCGGAAGACTGAATACAGGGCTAGATGGACCACTGGTCTGACCTACTATGGCCATATGTACTTATCCTCTAGCAACCAGACTCCTTGAGGAAAATACACTAAACTGAACTAACAAGTCTGTGGCTCTTTTAGGGATAACTTCCAATAAAGACCATTTTAATCTCTTCAGTACATGACCAGGACAATCAGATGAACATGAACCATTTACTCCTCAAGAGAAAAGAGTTTGTTTAAACTCTATTCTATTTGGACAATTTCTTTTTTGTCCAGCTTCTTTGCAACTGTTAACTATTTACTTCTTCAGCAGTTGTACACTGTATATATTCAGGTCACACATACATTTTCTGTTTCCTTAATAATAAATTACAAATGCAACAACTTTTACAAAAGGGAAAACTAAATAATCTCACTGATTAGCTGCTAAATTTTAGAACTCTTAGTGCCATCTCTGCTCAAAACCAAAATATTGCTATAGGGGCCTTTAGATCTGAACTTGTGGTCATTATCCAAAAAAGGAATAATGGATTCCCAGGCCAATGGCATAAAGAAACGGTCTGTGATAAAAACAATACAAAAATATTTAATGGGATCAAAGCATTTTGAAAACATCGATCTTCACAGCCTCCTTGTGAGGCATACACAAATTTTATTACCTCATAATTTACAGAGGGGGAAGCTAACGAAGGGAGAAATTAAATTACTTGCTCAAAGCGACAGAGTCAGTGTCAAAGTTATGTCCGCCATTCTGTGCAGGCTTTACCTAGATCTGACATATGGGAAACATTCTTTAAATTGAGCCTTTTGCTTACAAGGTAAGCAAGTCTTGTTGGCTAATGGATCAGTCCTGTTAATTGGCAATCACATTACTCCCTTTTGCATTTCAAGAGAGATTTTAAATGAGGCAGCTAACTTTAGACTAATCATTCAGCATCCCTAATTCATACAGCTACGAGGGCGAGTTATCAGTATAGATGTACTGAAGCAGAAAAGGCTTGGGAACGGTGACCTATCTGTCAAATTTGATCAAGCCCAATACAATTCAATTTGGTAATCAGTTTGACAATCTTACCCTCATACGCTCTAACACAAGTATATTTCATATTGCACTGAGCTGCATGGTCTAGAGTAAGTCTGTGTTAGGTCTGTTCAGATTTGGGGGGTGGGTGGGGAAGAGGCGCACTGTTTTCAAATTTAAAAGCCAAAAATTAGGGATATAAATCTATGTTTAGGCACTTTAAAAAAATCAAGTCACTTATTTGGATACCTAACTGTGAAATTATATGTTTGTCTTTAGGCACGTTTGAAAATTGTGGCCATAATCTATTATTTTAATGTTAAACTATGGTTAATATGTGGAATTAAGATTATAAATTTTTTTGTATAAAAAGCCAAAATTAAAGGCAAATTCCAGTGCTGTACACAAAAGCCGTATAGATAAGTGTGTGAATATAATTAAAATTCAAAACTACTCAATGGGAATTAAATACCCGTAGAAGCCTCTGACTGCAAAAAGTTCAGATTTTGTGTCTTGGAAATGGACATCTTGCAAGGCAGAGAGCAGCAGCGTTAGATATCTCTTTCCCATGGCACACCCATGGTCATATATCATCACCACTCCACTCCATATCTCCACCCAAGCTTTACCCAGAAAGGAAACTTCTTTCTAGCGGCTACTTAGATTCCAGCAAGTAGCAAAGTTGACCTCACCTTTGAATCCTAGTAAGTCATCAGTCCTGGTACCCTCCTTGCCAAGCATCCAGTCCTCCCTTCTGAGCAACCTTCCCCACTTCATTTCCCTCTGATGATTTTGGAAAGTATCCAGGTTGGCCAGCAAAGCATTCCTGTCCTCCAACCCATAGGAAGTTCAAAACAGAAGCCTGGATATTTGGAACATGGAGCTGAGAGAGGAGGAGGACCAAGCCAGGATTGTTACCAGGTTCGTAACAAGATGGGCTATTAACCAGAATCCAGGTTCAGGCTTCAGCAGAGATGTTTGCTCTCTGGGTCAGGATGGACAATGCAAAATTTTCAACCAGCCTGACAACCCTATAAAAGGAGGATGGCCCAATGGTTAGGTCTCTAGCCTAGCACTGGGAAAACCTCAGTTCAATTCCCTGCTCCACCACAGGCTTCCTGTGTGACCTTGGACAAGTCACTTAGCCTTTCTGTGCCTCAGTTCCCCATCTGTAACATGGGGATAATAGCATAGTCACAGGGGTATTGTGAAGTTGAATAATATGAATATATATTGTTAGTATATTTTAGTTAGTTATATAGCCCCCATTACTGTAGTACTTCCCAAACTATAATGTATTCATCCTCACAATACCCCTATGACAGGGGCAGGCAAACTTTTTGGCCTGAGGGCCACATCGGGTTTCTGAAATCGTATGGAGGGCTGGTTAGGGGAGGCTGTGCCTCCTCAAACAACCAGGTGTGGCCCGGCACCCACCCCCTATCGACCCCCACACACACTTCTCGCCACCTGACGGCCCCCCTGGGACTCCTGCCTCTGACTGCCCCCCGCCGCCACATCCAACCCCCCCACCTCATTCCTGACTGCCCCCCCCTCCCGGAACCCTGCCCCATCTACCCCTCCGTGTCCCCTGACCACCCCTGGGCCACACCACCCCTGACTGCCCCCCACCACTACATCCTGCCCCCCTGCAACCACTGCCCCCATTTAACCCCCCTGTTCCCCGCCCTCTGACCGCCCCAACCCCTATCCACACCCCCGCCCCCTGACCACCACCCCAAACTCCTCTGCCCTCTATCCACCCCTGCTCCCTGCCTCCTTACCGCGCTGCCTGGAGCACCGGTGGCTGGCAGCGCTACAGCCACGCCACCCAAAGCACCAGAACAGGCTGCGCCCCAGGAGCTCACAGTCCCGCCGCTCAGAGCGTTGCGCCAGCGGCACAGTGAGCTGATGCTGCGGGGGAGGGGGAACAGCAGGGGAGGGGCCAGGGACTAGCCTCCCGGGCCAGGAGCTCAGGGGCTGGGCAGGAGGGTCCCGCGGCATAGTTTGTCCACCTCTGCCCTATGAGGTATCAAAATGATATATATATATATATATATATATAATATTTC
>NW_020664447.1:8783321-8838881 GCF_002925995.2 Terrapene triunguis
GTGGAACTCCTGTCCCATGGAGCTGGGCCTGGCTCCCCGTTCTGGGTGTTGCAACCTGGTGCACGGAATCACAGTACCACTCGGGTTTGGCCTGGCTGCCCGTCCTACAAGTGGTGTGACCTGGTGGATGGGGTGGTAGTGCCACTCACATTTGGCCTGGTCATGATGGAGTGGTGGCTGGGCCAAATCTGAGTGGTGTTGCAGCCCTGTGCACCAGGTTGCCATACTTGTAATGGGGAGCTGGGCCCACCCCATGGTACAGAAGCAACTGCCACGGGGTGAGCGAGGGGCAGGCTTGCTCTCCAACCCCGAGGCTTCCCCTGCACGCTGGGCTGGGATTAGGGTTCCAGTACCAGGGTTGCCGCAGGTGACTGGTGCCCCTCAGTGGGGCAAGGAGGAGGAAATGGCAGCAGCAGTGGAGGAGGAGAATGGCACTGGCCTATGATTTTGCCCTGCCCCACTCTGAATTTGGATCCAGAAAAAAAAAATATATTCACAAAATGCAGTTGGTGGGTTGCCTTAGTAAAAATTTTGGGAACCTCTGTCTTAAAAACCCCTCACTATTTTATTATAATCTCCACTCAACCTTCTCCAAGTGGCAGGAGATCTATACTGGCTGCTACTCAAAATAAACCTGTATCTGCTTGGTTATGTATGTGGACAAGGAGTATGGAGTTTCCTAGTATGCAATGACCTACATCCTGCTTCAGGTATAGGGATAATCACAGGCTCTTACGGTAAATATTATAGGGGCTCACATGTGCAGAGTGGACAGGATCCAGGTTGATCTTTGGCCTATATTCAGAGAATAAAGTTTCCATTTCACAGTGGGAAAGGAAAAGGGGTACAGTGGGTCTGTAGTCCACAGCAGGTTGGTGTCTCCAGCCCATGCAGTGAAGGGTCAGATGTGGGATGCTATGCTCTCTGGCCTGTAGCGTGCTGCAGGATGGGAAAGGGTGTTCTCCAGCATGCTGGTGTTAGATGGATATGCAGTTCATGGGTCAGCCTGCTGAGTTTTCCCATGAACTGTGGGCATGGTCACCCATGTTGGAAAAACATGAAATAAAGTGATGCAGGGGTTAGGACTAGAACTTTACTGAGGATTTCCTGTCTTTTGAGCTTTTATAACAAGTAACTTTGTAAAAGTAATAAATAAATAAATAATAATAATAATAGATGTGTTCAAGTAACATTACTCAATTTTGACAGAATTCATTGTTAGGGAATTATGATATCTTAAAATAAACCAATTTCCCCTCAGATTCTGAATTACAGAAGAAAATATTAATGGACACTAGAATAAAAATTTGAGCAGTGATCTGCTCTTATACAAATCAGCTTCCTCAAAGAAGTTTCTGTCTTGCTCATGACCTGCACGTACACTGTGGAAAAGAAGTCTGTGCACCCACGGGTATGCCCAAACCCTTCAGTTTGTTTCCAGAGCTTGGGCACCAACACCACCATGAACTAGCTGTGAGCAGGATGTGCAGTCAACTGATTACCATGCAAGTGAATATGCTAAGCTTCCATACACTAGTTGCTTTGCTTTCCTGTAATCCCATGTCCAGTGCTATGACAACCAAATGAAGAAAAAATACTGTTTGGCAGCCTGGGACAATCAAAACCCCAGTATGAATGAGTGAAATCTCTTTGCTTACTGACAAGAGTACATTCTTCAGTGCACAGGCATACGCAAAACTCAGAATTGGCCTCCTATCTTAGTTACTGTGCAAATACTAATCCACTACAGAAGAAATACATAATATGCCCAACTAGCTCATGTAATGCTTTACTAAACTGCACCCTGCAGCTGTGCCAAACTTTACACTACAGTTTCCCTCCTAAACAGCATCTATCATGTCATCTAATGAATAAGAGCACAACTCCCATCTGCAAAAGCTCCTAGAATATCAGTGCAATGAAGCAAAGGTGGCACACTCTGCATCTGAACTTTCCTTGTCCAGATTCACAGGATCTCCATTTCCTCCATGGAAAGGCTGATATGGCCTGTAGCTTGACTGACTTTTTTCAGGAAGAAGATTATAGGAATTAGTATTTAAAGTGGATATTCTCTCTGTGTACCATTGGAATCTTCACACAACAAAACATAGCACTTCTTGTAGGTCATCTGAGTGATATATGTTTGCCTATAGCTCACATGGCCTATACCTCACAGCAGGGAGACTTCAGAGACATATTAGGAAGCATCTACAACTAATTCTAGAATATGGATTGCTGCAGGTGACCGGATTCTAAGGAATGACTACGTTTAAAACCCATGTTAGAATCATTTACAACTTCTCTTCCATCCCCCACAAAAACTTCAAAAATCAAAACAACAAAAAAGCTGTAACAGAAACCATTCCAAATGTGAAAGATTTTGTTTAAATGGAACAAATGTATGTTTCTGATTGAGTTTTTAAAACAATTCAAGATGTGATATTATGTTATCATCAACCTGTGCTGACCTCTGAAAGTGTTCCCTTGGAAAGAAGATATAAGGTAACAAAAAATTAAGTGCCTAAGTGATTTTAAGTGCCTAAGTGATTTGTGAGCCTATGACCCATTTTCAAAAGCAACTCAAGAGCCCAAGTCTCACTGAAAGTCAGTGGCACATCAGCACTTTTGAATATGTTACCCACAATAATTACATCACCCTACATTTGCTACAGTTGAGAAAACACATCTATTCTAACTCCCCTGGTTTCTAAAAACATGACCCTTTGGTTTGGAACAAATGCCATTTTGGGGTGGCG
The DNA here is from genome assembly GCF_002925995.2 of Terrapene triunguis. Lineage (NCBI taxonomy): Eukaryota > Metazoa > Chordata > Testudines > Emydidae > Terrapene > Terrapene triunguis. Next base: position 8,786,078 of record NW_020664447.1, read on the forward strand.
AAGTGTAATATTCTGTTTGCATGTTTCATAAGTTGGTAAAAGGTGGAAAAACAATACATAAAATTCTAGTAATCTTCTACTGGTCAAAAATATTTTTCAAGTGATTTTGTGTTTGGTGAAAAACTGAAAAAAGAAAAATAATGCATACTCCTAAACAATCAAGTTTGCCTGGACCTTGTCCTGATTGGCGTGAAGAGTTGTTTGGGGGTATGTTGAACCCTACACAGCATATATGTTTCAAGTCAGACCAGATATCACCAGATATCACAGCGGTACCTTCTGGACTTGGAAACTATGGAAGTATTTTCTATATGTTCTCTACCTTTACAGATTAGGTTGCCCATTTGCTAAAGTTATCTATGACCTGCTACAGCTTGTGAGCCCAGAACAAGGAGGACATTTGTGGTTGGATCAGATCCTTTAAAATAAAAATCCTGGACAGGAACCTATAACTTGGAGTTATGGGGTACTTCCGCACCAATATTTTGAGGTTCCATTATGAGCCTCTTGAGGCTGAGCTTTACTGGGAAGTCGTAAAGAAATGCACAACTGAAGTGCCAAAGGCTGGATTCATCTCCCTGGGTAGTAGGAAAGAATGAGGTTCAGGACATTACTACACACTTAAAAAGCTGTGACAAGTGCTCTCTCATTGTGCAGAGGGTGAGGTCATAGCTCTGCCCAGATATTTACCCTGGGAGTGTGCTCAGTTTATGATGGTGCCTATGCCAACCCAAAGGCCAATGGAATCCTAACCACAGAGGTCTTGCCCCCTTCTTGTATACTGGATTGCTAGGAGACAGATATACTTGCTTCTGTGTGGGTATATCAGAGGACTGAAAATTGCTCCTTGCACCATCTCCATCACTGTGCAGGCAGATGCATAATTTAGCGCTGGGAGTTGTAGTGCTGGTGTCACACCCCAATGGCCCCCCTCCCTCAGGGGGTCCCCTGGGGAGGCAAATCAGCAGTGTATGTTGCTAACGCTGTTATAGGCATTGCAAAGTATTTCAGGAAGGGTTAAATATAAATATAGTGCCCACCTATAAAAAGGGAAATAAAAACAACCCAGGAAACTATAGACTAGTTAGTCTAACTTCTGTGCCAGGGAAGATAATGGAGCAAGTAATTAAGGAAATCATCTGCAAACACTTGGAAGGTGGTAAGGTGATAGGGAATAGCCAGCATGGATTTGTAAAGAACAAATCGTGTCAAACCAATCTGATAGCTTTCTTTGATAGGATATAGAGTCTTGTGGACAAGGGAGAAGCTGTGGATGTGGTATACCTAGACTTTAGTAAGGCATTTGATACGGTCTCGCATGATGTTCTTATCGATAAACTAGACAAATACAATTTAGATGGGGCTACTATAAGGTGGGTGTATAACTGGCTGGATAACCGTACTCAGAGAGTTGTTATTAATGGTTCCCAATCCTGCTGGAAAGGCATAACAAGTGGGGTTCCGCAGGGGTCTGTTTTGGGACCAGCTCTGTTCAATATCTTCATTAACGACTTAGATATTGGCATAGAAAGTACGCTTATTAAGTTTGTGGATGATGCCAAACTGGGAGGGATTGCAACTGCTTTGGAGGACAGGGTCATAATTCAAAATGATCTGGACAAATTGGAGAAATGGTCTGAGTTAAACAGGATGAAGTTTAACAAAGACAAATGCAAAGTGCTCCACTTAGGAAGAAAAAATCAGTTTCACACATACAGAATGGGAAGAAACTGTCTAGGAAGGAGTACGGCAGAAAGGGATCTAGGGGTTATAGTGGACCACAAGCTAAATATGAGTCAACAGTGTGATGCTGTTGCAAAAAAAGCAAACATGATTCTGGGATGTATTAACAGGTGTGTTGTGAGCAAGACACGAGAAGTCATTCTTCCGCTCTACTCTGCTCTGGTTAGGCCTCAGCTGCAGTATTGTGTCCAGTTCTGGGCACCGCATTTCAAGAAAGATGTGGAGAAATTGGAGAGGGTCCAGAGAAGAGCAACAAGAATGATTAAAGGTCTTGAGAACATGACCTATGAAGGAAGGCTGAAAAAATTGGGTTTGTTTAGTTTGGAAAAGAGAAGACTGAGAGGGGACATGATAGCAGTTTTCAGGTATCTAAAAGGGTGTCATAAGGAGGAGGGAGAAAACTTGTTCACCTTAGCCTCTAAGGATAGAACAAGAAGCAATGGGCTTAAACTGCAGCAAGGGAGGTCTAGGTTGGACATTAGGAAAAAGTTCCTAACTGTCAGGGTGGTTAAACACTGGAATAAATTGCCTAGGGAGGTTGTGGAATCTCCATCTCTGGAGATATTTAAAAGTAGGTTAGATAAATGTCTATCAGGGATGGTCTAGACAGTATTTGGTCCTGCCATGCGGGCAGGGGACTGGACTCGATGACCTCTCGAGGTCCCTTCCAGTCCTAGAATCTATGAATCTATGAATCCTAGAATCTATGAAAGGTGTGAATGTGGAGTGAAAGGTTCGTTTGCAGGTTGCAAGAGGCCGAAGAGGGGAGGGAGGGAGAAGAGAACGGGTTAACTCGACGCTCCAGCTAGGTCTGAAGATAAGACGCTGACTCCAGCCCAAGGTCACGGCAGACAATCGACCCTCGGCTGCCTGCCAAGAAAGACGGGGGCCTGAATTCCAACCCTGACCAACCGTGAGAAAGGAGGATTCAGCTGAACAAGACTGCAGGGGCTGCAAAAACTAATGAGACAACGAAGGTCAGCGAGGGGGAAAACAACAGTTTCGCGTCCCTGAAGCCGGTGTGTTTTGGGAAAGCTGAGGGAGCCACGGAAGGCCGGTTTGGACTGGTACAAAGAGCACGGGGGACAGCGGTCCCTGAATGAAATGCCCCCAAAAGACCCCAGGACTCAAAACCCTCCTGAGAGCTGAAGCAAATTGGAGATCAACAGCGGACCCTGGATGGCCTGTGCACAGGACAGAACTCTCGTCCACCCTTCCCCCTCTTCTTCTTACGTTACACCCAGGCTTGGCCAGCCTTGGGTTGTACATGTGTAAGTATAAAAGTGGCCTAGGGTACGGGCACTAACGCTTTCTTCCTTCCCCTAAGTGACGTGGGAAGCACCCCACCGCTGTTATTTTATTAATAAAGCTATAAAACTTAGACACTTGGTGTGCTCCTCCATCCCCTCCCCTCACGATCCTGTGGCCTCAGCCTAATTACTTGACGCCTCAAGCAGATTGGTAACATAAATCTGTCACACTGGCATAGAGCAAATAAATTATATAATCTCACTCCCTAGAACACTGAAACAAAACTAGCAGCACATCACTTAAAACAACAACAACAACAAAAAAACACTGAATGGTTCAGCCTTGGCAAGATCTCTGAAGTAGTTTTGCAAACAACAAATTTAATTTTTGAAATTCAACATTTAATACCCAAACTGTGAGCTGTTTCCCAGTAACCAGGCCCATGCTGTAAGGCAAATTTGGGAATTAGTACCTATTATAATGTTCATGAGATTTCAACAGAACAAGCTCCAGCTAGCAGGGACTCTACCACACATGCTAGTGTGTGTTTAATTCCTCCTATAACTTTACGGAGAGGTAAATTTGTCCTACGGCAATACTATGAGGTGTGGTTTTTAGCTGATTTATCTAAAATAATCTTGCAGATGTGAAGTTTTCCAGTGTCCAAACTGTTATTGTTTGTCTTTGAAATGTGTTTGGGGGGAAGTGCTTGCAGCGGGGAGGGAGTGGAGAGAGAGATTGACTCAAAGACAAAGTTTGGAAACAAAAACAAAGGTCCTGAGTAGCCCCAACTCTCACTGGTTGTCAAAGGGAGTTGCAGCTACTCAGCATTTTTCAGGATCAGGTTCCAATCCAATCTCAAATAAAGTAGTACCATACCTGCAATGATATCATCCATCTGCTCTAGGGCTGCTTCAAGCATATGACTAGCATCAGAAGCCATGATTTCTGACTTGCCCAAACCTTTATTCCTCGTACTGGAAAAAATAAAAGAAGAGGGAGATGAAGTCATACATATTACACTAAAACACAGACATTTTAGAGTATGTATTTCAATATGGCTCTGCTGTAAACTGAACCATGTGAACTAAATTCACCCACTGGCAAAATAAGGCACAATGCCATAAAAACCGATTTTAGCTCAGCATTTCCAGCTGTTCATTTACGTTTACCTTAGTTTTTTCTTCTATGTAATTTCACCAAAATCAGCAATATCAGATTTTAAAATGTGAATGGAAGGCTTGAGATTCAGACATGAGCTCTTTCTTAAACAGAGGCGAAGTCTTCTTCCAGATACTAGGCTTGCTTCTCTCCCACCCTCCCCATTTGAGGGGGAAGGAGGATTCACGCTCTTAACAGGGGTCAGACAATTGTGGGCTACCATCGTTCCCGGGGTTTCCAGTGGAGTATGACATTTTTATACACATTATTATACCACTGGTGTGGCTCCCGAAGACTCTGACTGACAGAGGCTGCCTGGGGAGTGGGGAATGGAACTAAGACCACAGACACCAAACCTCCCTGGTAAGCATCTTGCACTTCCTTACCCTCTGAATCCCTGTCTCTAGGTGCCCTGTGCTCTTCCAGTGATACAACTCAGCATAAATCAATGCTCACAGTCTAGTGTCTTCCCTGACTCCTCTCTCCACACAATCAGGCTATTGTCCAAGCTTTCGGCTGCTTCTTCCACAACATATTGAAAATAGATCTCTCTTTTTCTGTACAAGTGGCCAAAATGCTCCCTCAATCATTTCACTCAGTGAAGTAGCTATATAGTTATCTGTGGGGGTGAAAGGGAAGGAGCTCCCTGCAAGTGGGGGGTGAAGGGGCAGGAGGAAGATTGAGGGGAGGTATTAAGACTCAGCAGCAGGCTGGGCAGAAGGGTCCTGGGGTTTCCTACCTGATCCCAGGCCTGTTCCAACCCCTTTGGGTCCTGCTGCCTGGTCCATTCGCATGTCCTGCTGCTCCAGCATCTTTGGGTCCCGCTCTTGCTCCCCCGGGTATGCACAAGTTTAATATTTCCATTGCAGGGAGGCTCTAGCCTCCCACCGTTATCTTCTTCCTAACTTAACATCCCATTTTCTAAAGCAGAGTTAAGTTTCTGTTGAAAGTTCAGTTCCCACCTGATATCAGAGATATTACTGTAAAATCCCAGGCAATATTTTCCAAAAATATCTCAACTCCGAAAAGGGTCAAAGATCATGTAACTCCCCTGCCAGATTCCTTTCCTAGTAACAGTTCCTGTCATCAACAGATAACATTTCAAAAGAAAACAGAACATGCACCACCTTTTGGCAGCCTGTGCTAGGGGCGGATGCTGGAGACGGGGGTGGATACGTGGGGGAGGGGGGACATTGCCTCCCAATTTTTTAAAGGCAGGGCCATGCCCCTCACTTCTGAGAACCAGATTTCAGTAGGGCGCAATGAAGAGGTGTCCCAGGCTCCCCGCTTGGCCCCTGACCGAACCTGGGTGGTGTAACGGCAGGCCTCCTGCCCTTGGCCTAGATACCCCTCTGTCATGAAGAAGCGGTGGCCAGGCCAAGCTGCTCCCCTCCCCCACTTCTGCAATCCTTCCAGCCCCACTGGTGCTAAGAATACCTTTGAAGTAAAACTTCTCATATGTCCATTTTATGGCTGAGGTATGGAACCAATGTCCAGGCTATCACTGAATTATTCAGTGCCGGTGCTAGCCCATTGTGGGCCCTAGGTGGCACTAAAAATGTTCCTTCCACCCCTGCCACAACACATACTCATAATTAATAACCCCCTTCACACACACACCCCCAGCTGCTCGGGGCCTAAGCAATTGCTTAGTCTGCTTATGCCCAGCGCCGGCTCTGGCTGAATAGGCCTTTCACTTCTACATTCTTGCCTACTTTTCACATCACTATAACATGCAAATCAAGTGTTGCAGGTCTCGGTAAGGAATTTTAATCAGCATTTTGTGTTCTGTCTGTTCTTCCACAGGGGGGCTTGATTCATCCCTTGGTGGCTCTGGGAACTACAAACTATATTCTCCTGCAAGTTTCTGAACCCTAGGTGCATTCACCCAATAAGAGGACAATGTTCCTCTGGGTCGCGTCCACTGGCTCCCTGGATGCCTTCGAGGAGCAGTGGGCACTGTCCAGGGTTCTCTGTGTCTCCCTCTAGCTCCCTGCTTTTGATCCTGTGACCCTCACTTCCATCCCTGTTTTCTCATTTGTCGTCTCCTGGCTTTACTTAAGCGCTGGGTTCAGTGGCTTCTCACCTTAGGCTGTACCTCCTTTCGAGTAGACTTTCCACCAGCAGGCGCCCCAAGTACTCAAGATGTGTATAGAAAGACAATTGAGTCTATTTTGATTAACTAATGATAAATAGCTATGAGAACACTAAATTAGCTTTTTCTGAATGAATGAACCAGATTGCTCTCACACCAAGCATTGCTTCTCAGAAGTGAAATTTCTGAATAGTAGTCTAAGATTAACCTAATTCAGAGCCATGCAAGGGTCTTTGTTGAATGTGTTTGTACTGGGACATTTCTATTTGACTGTAAAATCCAACAAACAAATGTGGCTAAACAAGTTCTTTCACAGAAGGATTTAGAGGGAGAGTTATTCCTTTTTAAGATGTGAAAAAACATGCTCACCTAAAATGAACTTTAGGTTATGCTGTTTTAAAGTGACAAACTTTAGCAAGTGATTCTGCAAAGAAGTTCTGGCCATAATTCACTTAAAAGGGATGATTAAGGAGGAAATGTGAGGCGTTCCTTTTCATGTCATACGATTACTAATATGAATACCAGCACCAGTTCTAAGGGTTGGAGAGCAGGGCAGTTGCCCTGGGTGCCAATTTTCAGGTAGAACTGTACTGCATTTTTTTTTCTTGATTAATACAGTGGTGGAGTATGGAAAAAACACATGAATAATACCAGATTTGACAGTGCAATACTTTGCGTTAAAATAGCCAGTCATTAAACTATCTTTTTTAGGTGGGGGAATGCCACAACCAGCCTTCCTTATCTTTCTATTTACTTAAATAGACAGTGGAGGGGAGGGATAGCTCAGTGGTTTGAGCATTGGGCTGCTAAACCCAGGGTTATGAGTTCAATCCTCGAAGGGGTCACTTAGGGCTCTGGGGCAAAATCAGTACTTGGTCCTGCTAGTGAAGGCAGGGGGCTGGACTCGATGACCTTTCAGGGTCCCTTCCAGCTCTATGAGATAGGTATATCTCCATATATATTATGTTTTTTGATCCTTTAGATTCCAAAGAATAAAGACAGCTATTAGTCCTTGATCTGAAATAGCCCAAATTTGCTGACTTCCAAGGCATGCTACAAAAGCCATTTTTGACAGAATCTCTGTAGAAGGCTGAGGATATGCTTCCTATATGATGAAGTGGTTGGCCGAGCTCCTGTGAAACGCATGATGAGATGAGATTTAATTCAATTGTATTTATTGTAGGAGTAGTTATATTAGGGTACCTAGAGTCCTGGATAATTTTATTATTTTAAAAATAATTAATAAATTAAAAGTTAATAAATAAATATCTCAAATGACAAGCTATATGTATATGAAGATATTTTTGTCTGGTATTCACCCTATGGTAGTTCCAGTGTCCACTTTCAATGACGTCGCTGGTAATTAAACACCCACGTTTATTCTCATAATAGCAAGCTTCCTGGAGATAAACACTAGGATGAGAATCAATCAGGCATAAAATAGAATTGTGCATTAAAATATAATTATCCATTTTTTGTTTACCAGGGAAACAGTCATGCAATACTGAAAGAGTACCTAAGGCTAAGACTCCAAATCTTTGTACCATAAGAAACATCGTAGCTCAGTAGCAAACCTGCCACAGTGGAAAATATAGATATGAACATAAATGTAGATCTGAAAGGGACCTCAAGGTCATCTAGTCCTTAGGGCTGGGCAAACGGGGCCCACACCCAGGGTGCAGTAGCCAGGGGGGTGCCACAAGGGGCTCGGGCTTCCCCTGGCTGGCTGTGGCCGGACTCCTCTCTTCTCCGGCCCCTCCCCCACACTGGGCCAGTGGGCTCCTCCCTCCCTCGCTCCTCAGCCGGCCAGCTGAGGGCTCTGGCTCTGCCCCAGCCCCGGGGAGCCCGGGCCAGTGTGGTCAGTCACTGGCGGCGCGACCCCCCACTCCCTGCCTGGAGTGGAGCCGAGTCCCTCCCTGACTGTGGCCCTGTGCCGCTCGGTCTCTGGCGGGGGCCAGGAGGAGCGAAACTTCCACGTGGTGGGGGAGGACGGACTTAACGTGACAGTGCGCTCACTGTCTCTCAAACTTCCCTAACACACACACACACACACACACACACACGGCTCTCATACCCATATACACGGTCTCTCACAGTCCTCCAACACAGATTGTCACACACACACAGGCTCGCTCTCGCGCTCTCTCTCTCTCTCTCACACACACACACGTTTTATTATTGTTATTACTTGGTACTTCCTGTCAAAATGCTTGTGATGAGCCAGGAGTGGCTAGGGGCTGCAGGAGGGCTGTGGGCTCTGGCAAGATGCAGCCCCCATGACACAACGCGAAGCCTGCCTTGAGCCGCAGGCCAAGCGCCAGAAGCCACTGCAGCAGCACAGAAGTAAGTGTGGCAATACACCATATACCATTCCATCCTTGCTTCTGCTGACAGTGGCCTAGGAATTTGCTAGTTACTCATTGTGATGTTATCTGATTAAAACATGACCATGTAGATCATCATTGCAACCACTGTTATATATTTGCAATAATCTTGTACAAAATGTGGCATGTAAGATGTCTATGAAAAGGTTATGACTTGCTGAATATGTTTATGCTATTTTTATGCATGTATCATTTTTGTATTTGAAGTTATGAGTATTGGCTCTATACCTGTGTTTCAAATGTTTGCTCCTGGGGTAATGCCCACAAGGTAGTTAGCCAGCACATCCTGAAGGGACTAGTCAAAGAAAGTGGCTCATCAAGGGACACTTAACTCACAATGGACCATGGGAGCCGCCCATCTACATTGAATGGACTTTCCTGTGGACATTCCATATGAAGTACAGGTAATGGCCTGGAGGTGATGGGAGGAGGGGAGCCCAGGGAGCCCGTAGGAGCCAGTGATGATGATGGGAGGGGGAGATGGGGTGCCAAAATACAAGTTCGCCCAGGACAACATTTTAAGGCCGGCCCCGAGTCCAGCCCTCTGGGCTGAGACAGGCCAAGTATACCTAGACCATCACTGACAGTTATCTGTCATTAATATCTCTCCTCGCCCCTCTCCCCCCCCCCCCCCCCCCCCCCCCCGATTCCGTGGATTCCACAACCTCCCTTCGAATCTTATTCCAGTGCTTAACTATCATAGGGAGACAGTTTTTCCTAATATCTAACCTAAATCTCCCTTGCTGCAGATTAAATTGATTACTTCTTGTCCTAACAAGAGCAGACATGGAGAACAATGATCACCATCCTCTTTATAATAGCCCTTAGTCTTCAAGTATGTTGTTATCAGGTCCCTATGTTTGCTATCAAGTAAAGATAACTTACTCCAGTTACAAATCAATAATTCTGTGATGCATGCTCCACAGGGGTTGGTGAAATATTCACAAAGTTAATGATAAATGACCTTTCTGTTTAATCATTGCACTACTAATTTTTTGTGTTCTTATGTCTATTTATACACGGCTCATCTGTCCATTCTAACACAGTAGTGCTATCTAGAGGAACAGAGACATGAGTGGGATCGAGAACGACTGTGTTCAAATTCCAGCCCCGCCACAGACAGCTTGTAGCGTTGGATAAATTGATGTCTTCACATCAGATAGAGAAGCAGAAGGGAATCATTCTCCAATCCATCCAAGGGGAATAACACTACATTTTTACTTTGGGTCTTTTTCTATTAAGTTGTTATGTTAATAAAAATGCTATTTCATAATCTTAGGAAGATTAATAGACTAACTCGACCTATTCCTAACCCCTGCACTCATTTAATCAATACAGAAGAGGAATGGAAACAACCATTTTGGCAGGTTTAAAAAAAAAAACAACAGGCATGATCTCAGTTTACGCCCCCCCCAAAAGATGATTATCTAAGCAAAAAAAATCAAACCCGTTTAAAATTAAGCAGGATAGTATCTTCCATATAAGGATAGAGTCCACCTTCTATAGAGCTGATTATAAGCACCCTGTGCAGAAAGCGCTGTTTTGTAACCTTGACAAGCTACAGCAGGCATACACATTTATTCTCTATATGTGGCAACTTCACACTGCTGCAAGAAACACTGAAAACAATTTCTGCTAGAAATATGATGATTAAGGCAACTAAGCATTCTGAAATGTGGTGCAGAATGCACTAATCTTGAACAAGTCCAGAGGCCATGTGTCCCTCACACTGTATACACAGAGAACAAGAACTTTCTCAACTTTCCCTCGATTTCCATAGTAGGTCCCTCAGAGGAAAGCCAGCACGCCTCTTCAAAATAAGCACTGACATCTAAATATTCATCTACGATCTCCAACAGAAGTAGTTAGTTTTCGACTGCATGGCCCCAAGGTTGGCCCTAACAAGTTTGCACTGCAGTATGTTGAGTAAACATTGCTAGATCAGGTTACTTCCTGTTGGATCTGATGCTATGCACCAAAAACTAGTCAATAACAGTGGGCCAAATCCTGTTCTGTTATACCTATGTGATCCCACTGCAATTCTGCATTGCCATTTGTGCTTCACATCTGAATTATCTAACGGGAGAAACCTCATCCAAAGTTGTGATTATATCCATTGCCATAGAGATAATATACAGGTTTTTAATATGATCTCAGCTATTGGGAGAATAAGGATATGTCTTCACTAGCAACATAAAACCACCTCCACGAGGGCAGTAGCTACCAGCGCTGGTGCACTGTCTACTCTACACTACCACTTTACAGCACTGAAACTTGCAGCACTTGGGGTGGGTGGGTGGGTGCTTATGTGTGTTTTTTCATACCCCTAAGCAAGAAAGTTGCAGCGCTGTAAAGTGGCAGTGTAGACAAGGCTTAAGTTTAGTGCCTTAATAAATTATAAAAGGCCCTTGGACCATTAATACTGGTTTACTTGCTTTCAATTTCCTTCTCAGTTCTTGTTTTCAAACAAAGGGTCTGACTTCCTACTTATGGAAGAGACCATGATCTGCATTGTGTTGGATTTGTTTTCAGTTTGAGGTTTGCTACAAAAAGAATTATTTGATAATTAAATATCCAGGGTGTAAAACTGAACTGACTGGTCAGATTTCCTGCTGGCAAAAGACCTAAGAAGAGACAAGACGTTGAATCTTTGGAGAGTTCTTTCTTCCTCACTTTTTTGTATTAGAAAGATGATTGAGTTTCTAGGTCTAGAAATTAGCATTAATCAAAAACTTTTCTTGAAAAATAATTTTGATGAAAAAGCCACAGAATTTTTCATTTTGGGTTTTTCGCCAAACCTACTAGAAATAAGCTTGACAAGTGAATTTGGGGATGGGGGAGAGGGGAGTGGGAGATGGAGAACACAAAAAAGCAACCTCCCCAAAAGTATTCCAAGCTTCAGATAATCATGGAATTTGGAGATGAACACAACCTATAATTAGGTCATCTTGTCCTTTTCCTGCCAATGAAGGACAATTCCCTCTTTTAAGTGACTTATACAATGAGGCTTCCCCTCTTTCTTGGGAAACTATTCCATAGCCTAAAGTGTCTTCCACAGATCTAACCTTACCCAGTTTAAAGTTATTGTTTTCTCAGCTGCGCCCCATTTATCCTGTTTATACTGCTAGATCCTCTGGGCATCACTTATCTATTCCCTCCTCCATGAGCAAGCCCAAAGGGAATACCAGCTTTCTATTGCTCATCAGCCACTCCTACTGACTGATCCACATTTAAGATGTGATGGTCTTGGGCTCTAAGATCTCTATGTAGCAGTGCATTTCTATTCAGCAAAGCACTTAATCTCATGAATGAGATGAGCAATGTTTAAACCGTTTGCTGAATTAGAACCTGAGAAAAGTCCCATCACATTCTCCTGGACTCAATGGTAGAAATAAATCAATGATCCAGAGAGAAATGAACTGGAAAGATAAATGTATTAAGATTCCCCAAGGATGGAGAATGACTCTTATGTTCATTTGCCTACTTGATCCATGCTATGTTAATTTTGGCAGCATTTTCTTTTCTTTCTTTTTAAAAGAAGAGGTTGATGCAGTTAAAGCTGGTCAAAAGTTTTCCAATGAAACGTTTTTACATCTGAAAATGCCATTTCATTAAAATTAAAACTTTCTACAAGAATCATAGAGGACAGAATCATTGACTGGCAGGAACCTCAATAGGTCTTCTAGTTCAGTCCCCTGCACTCAAGGCAGGAGTAAGTATTATCTATTTTAGACCATTCCTGTCTAAACTGCTCTTAACAACCTCCAATGATGGAGATTCCACAACCTCCCTAGGCAATTTATTCCAGTGCTTAACTACCCTTACAATTAGGAAGTTTTTCCTAATGCCCAACCTAAACCTCCCTTGCTGCAATTTAAGCCTATTGCTTCTTGTCCTATCCTGTATCAATTTTGGTGAAATTTCATTTAGAAAAAAATTGAAACAAGGGGTTTTGATAAGGTCAACATTATCTGAATGGCACACTTCAATTTTTCATTTTGAAACAATTTTTTGTTTCAAAAGTTTATTTTATTTTATATTAGAATATAAAATAAAATAGTCAAAATTAGAACAAAAAGTTTCAAATTTATCAAAACTGAACATTTTGATGGACCTAAACCAAGTTTTTTTCCAGAAATTTCATTTCATTGGAAATTTTCAAATTTTTCTGTGTTATGTGTGTTCATTCCAACTCAGAACAAAAACAAAATTTCAAAATAATGGAATTTCCCAAGGAACAAATTCTGGCTCTTGCGCAGCTCTACAATTAATATAAATGTTGATTATCTGAATCATACAAAGGTAAAATATATTTCAGGTTAATTTATATCTACATATTTTATTCATATTGCATGCAAAATAAACAAAAATTGGAATATCGAATCAGAGAACCTGCATGTTTTATGTTATATGAGGTAAGGGAGGTAAAGAACATCTGTGTTACAATATGGCACTCAAAATACCTGAAAGTATGGTTTTCTCCTCTCTCTTTTTTAGAAAAATATTTAGATTTTTTTAAATTACTATGTTGAATGTAAGTCAGCTTCCCCTCAGACCTATTTAATCTTCATTATAAATTGATTGAGTTAAACATAACTTGGGTATTTCCAAACAGATTTATCATTTATACAAATATTCTGGAACCTGTTATGTGCCCCATCGTTTATAGAAACTTGCTTCAATGCTGCTGATCCAGTGTTTTGGTTTTAGTAGTTTAAGGTAGATTCCGGTCTCCTGTTGCCACATCTTTTAATGTGATATTTGCTGGTATAATTATTAGATTCAGGAAAAAAAATTTGCCCACCAGAGATATTGGCCCTGATTCACAGCTACAACTGGGCTGCTCTGCATCACTCTGCCACTGCAGTGACCCTCATGCTGGCATACTGGGTCACAGAAGAATCTCACCAGTGTAGGAGGATCCTCCTGTGGCAGAGAGATGCCTTAGTGGCTCCTATGCTACCTTGCTCCTTTGGCTGAAGAATAGGGCATGTATACATTCCCTAGCAATCCAATGGCCTCTTGGGGCCATTGACAGCTTGTAAATTAGAGCAGCCCAGATCCTGGACTGGTGCACAGCTGGCCCATGACTGGGGGGAGAGAGGTAATAAAAAATGTTTGCTTAAAGCCTCCAGCCTCTGAGCTGCACTATGTGCCCCTCATTTGCAGTGTAAGATTGTGGCCATGGCATCCTATATGCTTAAACCAGCCAGATGGATTCACATTTATTATTAGCATGAGATGCCAGAAAATGAGCTCTTCCTAAATATAAAATATATGTTTGGGTACATGCATGTGTTTACGACTAGAGGTGGGGGAAACAGTCACTAGGAAAATGACAGAAACTTCAACCTTTCATTGTGAATGTGATATTGGTTCAGCTTATTACAGTTTTGATATTAACACAAGACTGTTAGGTCAAGTAAAAATTTATTGTACTGAAAAAAAAAAACCCTACATTTCTGAGTTGCAAAAAAAATGAGTTAATTTTGGGTGGTAAACTGCATGAAAAGTTTGCCATTATTTTACATGGTCTTGCTACACCTTGTATTTTTTCCTCACCACCACTTCTCATTGTACACACCTGCCACAATATATTTATTATTCAACTGAAAGTCAAGATAAGTAAAAAAACCCTCCAAAAGCCATATCATAAATAATATATTAAAAAAGTAGAGCACAGTGTAATTTGTTCCAGAATGACAATGTAATACTACTTGCTTGACATCTTTTTCTAGCCAGACCTGTTGCTTGAGCTTCAGGCAAGTTTCATTTTCCCCAGACACACCTCTCTTGCTTGTTTGTCTAGTCTAAGCAAGAGTTTTCAAGCAGCTCACTAGATCCTGTATGATGTCAGTTACAGTCTTTGGTCCTAATTTTGTATAAGTGTCTGCTAATGTGGACTCTTGTCAATGGGACCCTTGCGTAGATCCCACAGTAGGGCCAGGGCCTTGAAACATGACACGTATTTGCTGGTATCTCTTTGCAATTTTTACTTGTTTGACAGTTTCTCTACTCAGATGACACCAACAGATGTGCAATTCATAAGATGCATTACAATACAATACATGTAAAACTTCAAGAACAAAACAAAAATGAAAGGACTTATATCTCTATGTAAGAAGAAAAACTATTTTTGGAGGAATAGCTTTGTTTCAATATCTAACAAGTTTGAAAAAAGATATTTTAACCTCTAAGTTAAAGCAAATCTAAATAAATGTATATAAATCAGGTAGTCAGGGAAATACAAAAGCAACTCACTCACCTTTACAGGTCCCTAATGTGAGGTTTTCCTTTTGCTCTGATCTGTGAAGTCTTTCATTGCTAATAGTTGTAGCCTCACTACCAAACAAATGACAATCCCCAAATATAACCACCACCCTAAGACACATGCCTACAATAATCTGGAGCCCAACCCACATATAAAAACGCTGTGATCTTATTTATCGTAATTACTCAAGTTCAACCACATACAAGTAATAGGATCTGTCAGGAAGTTAAGAACAAACTGGTCTTAATACATCCTGCTTCCTTTTCTCAGTCAGTTATACTGTTCAAATCCTAATCTATGATTTGCATTTCAAACCAGTTTTGAAGAGGATGAAGAGGGGTTTTACCTGGAACAGTGCCTCTAATTTCAAGTAGGTGAAAATAGACTCCAACAAAACTATTGTACTTAGGGGACAACTTCCCCTTTCAAACTGCTTTATTGCTTACCCTGGTTCCCCTACAGAAACCCACCAATGTAGAAAGTCCCCAGACTTTCCTGTTCTCCACAAAATATAATCCTGAATGTTTTGTTTATTTTTTTAATCTATTTTTTTTCCATGACTGTGAAAAGCCTGAATCAAATTTTTAACTATGTGGCTGCCTTGAATCTGCAACCAGTCAGAGATGGGAACTGCCTCAATTCTCCTTTTCGTGAACCAGATGTTAACTCTCAAGCCTACTCATGATAATCAAGTTGCTAATGCTGTTAGCTATTAACAGAGATGTGGTTTAAGCTTAGGAAATCTTGAGTTCTAGCCCTAGCTCTTACACGGATTTCCTGGCTGGCCTTGGACAAGACACTTAACCCCCTTCCCCATTTATAAAATGCATATAATAATAATAATACCTATACCTTGCAGGGATCTTGTAAAAACATATTTTAAGTGCTTTAAAGATTCAAAATGCTGGGCATTGTACTTCTATTATTATCTTATTACTCCATGATACAAACAAACATCAAATGGCTTGGTTAAATCCTGAAAAGTTTATATGCTTTGTTCAATTGCATGCAGACTTCTGAAACCTTAAGGGCTTTTCAGCTTTCCCTCCCTTCCTTTACTGTTCTCCATTTTCCTATGGCAACTTCCACCTTTTCATGTTCTCTGTATGTATATATATCTTCTTACTCTATGTTCCATTCTATGCATCTGATGAAGTGGGCTTTAGCCCATGAAAGCTTATGCTCAAATAAATGTGTTAGTCTCTAAGGTGCCACAAGTACTCCTGTTCCTTTTCCTTCATGCGTCCTCCCTATACATACACTTCACCTATATCTACGCACCCTACAGACTCTCTGGCTGTAATTGCTGCTTCCCCCCTATAATGTGGTCCAGCAGTTCTGGTGTAATGCCTTCTGACAAAGCTCTCATGTTCATTTCGATCCTGTCCTTTTAAACTTAACATACTTGCCTAATTAAGTTACATAGGTTCTAGCCCTAAATAACTATCCACAGCTGCTGGGAATAGATGCATTTCTGATGATAGCTGGAGCTGCTGCCAGCATAAGTAATATTACTTATGTAGCACCCTCTAACCCCCCTATCTCCAGAACATTGTGTTGCCATGCAATAGAACAAAATAAATGCTGTTTAACAACACTAAAATACCATCCTCTTCAAATACAACACATTAAAAGCAACTTTTTTAAAAAACTAGACATGTTCAGTTATTCAGAAGGACTGAAGGGAAAGATAATAAATACAGGGACAACATTAGTTACTTACGCCACTTTTTTAAAATGTGGGGTGGGGATGAAATGACAAGTTATTTCTGAAATTCCATGTTGCAGGACCAATACAGGCAAAAGTGTAATCACTTTCTGGTGCATTCGTGGGAAGTCAGGAGATCTCAAATGAACCCGGGGCCAACATTGTTAATGGCTTCAAAAACTGGTAGCACCTCTTTAAAGTCAATCTACCACTTTGAGTGCCTTTGTAAAGAACACATAGGGTCAGAACCTCAGCCTGAGTGCAATACTATTGTGTTGCAAAGGGACTATAAAACTAGTCTACTTGGGCTATTTCCTCTAGTATGGAAGATCCTGGGGAGGTACAAAAGGGGCTCTTACTGCTGGCACAAGTTAGAGCTGACCTGAGTTACAAGCAATTAGAATAATGGCATTTTCAACTAACGGTTTAACAACATACAGAGTGGTGATATGCACAATGAATTACATGAATTGCAATGGTCACATATTCAAAACAGACATTTGACTTTATGCTCTTACAAATAAACACACTCAACTTGTTAATTTGAATCTGAGATTGCACATTCCAATAAACAATCTCTTTAAAATACTTTAAATATAAAATTATGTCAACGCAATGCTCTGGCTGATATTCACAAAATTTAGACGGCATTCCCATGCAGTAACTCCACCACAGGGCACATGAATATTAAGACTCAGTGGCTATTGGGACTTTAGCTGAATTTCCTGACTCATGTTTGTATTAAATCTTACCCTTAAATATAAAATCCTACGTGGATGTAATGGCATGCGGCAAAATGAAATTTCTTCAGCTCCGCTCTCAAAAATGCTTTATCAACTATGGAAAACTCTTTGGTCCTTTCAGCCTAGTTTTAAATTCCACAGGGCTTTGTTTTTGTGAAAACTTAAATATTTACTTTGCTGCTTATTTTTGCTCTTCACTAACAGCTATACAAATTGGTTTTGTTTAGCTCCTGTAGCATTCAAGAATTGGATAAATAAGAACTTATCCAATATGTTGTCAAAATTACATGGATAAGATAGATAATTCTGTCCACCATTAATAAAAGAAAACTTGTAACTTCTGACTGATCTTGCAAATCCTCCCATCAATTATGCATTAATTATGCATTACTGCATTGTGTGGCGTAACAATGCTCTGAGAACTTTATAGCTAAGTATCACTAACGCTGTCAAAAAACATTTTCATTTCAAAAATGTTTCTAATTAGAAAACTACCACGTACTGTCTTGGCATTTCAAGCAATACAAACAATAATATAAGACACTGCTTTGGATTTAAGCAGGACAAAACACTAGAAATCTGCTTATTATTTTAGCAGAAAAGAGCCTAAGGGAACAGTTCACACACATCCACAGGGATATAGTTCAAACTGGATGATCTCTAATATCTCTTTTCCAGCTCTAACCTTTAGGATTCTATGAATAAGTTAACCTAGCTGTAACAGTTAAATGCAATTATAAATTATGCTTCCCATCCCCTATTTTATTTTTGTTATCCTCCATATGGAAAAAGTTGCTTAGTGTCTTTTTTTTTTTTTTAAGAAGAGCAAGTATCTAAGGAGCCAAAAAACACAAATACAAAGACATACAAGATAATCAGTGTTATATGGAAGGCAGGTCCAGGACTATGGTTCATCTTGCAGTATTGCCAACTCCAAACATGCAAAACTCCATGGGTCAGGCCACAAAAAAATCATGAGTTTTAAAAAATCAATAAACGCTGGGTTCTTTTTCATTGCCCTCTGGTGTTTTAGGCTTTAGGATATACTGAGCTCACATTTTCAAGCTTTTTTCCAAAACTACAAAGGGCTAGAAACGTACTTAAAAATAAATAAATAAACAAATAAATAAATAAAGCTGAAATTCTCAGGTATACACTTGACTTCCAGGAAAATACCAAATATTGTGCGAGTTGATAAAATCATGAGAGTTGGCAACACTATGTCATGATACAAAGGGGACATTCAAATAAACTGAAAGGTGGCAAATTTAAAACTGGTACAAAGAAACACTTTTTCTACACATTCCACCTGTGGAACTCATTTCCACAAGATATCACTAAGAACAAAAGTTTAGTAGGATTTGAGAGAAATTGGACATTTATACAGTTAATAAGAAGATCCAGAGTTACAACAGTAAATATTTAAAACAAACCAACAATTTTGCTTCAGGGCATAAACCAACCTTTAACTATTGGGGGTCAGGAAAAAGCTCTCTCTTGGGGCCATAACTGCCTACTACTATGGGGTTTCTTGCATCTTCCTCTGAAGCAGTTGGCTCTGGCTACTGTGGGAGACAGGCTATTGGACTATATGGAATCCTGGTCTGATCCAGTATGATAATTCCTATGTTCCTATTTTTGTTTTCTTTATTTTAGTAGATCTTAGAATTAGAATATATTCTTAAAACTTATTACCATGTTATGGACTGAATTCAGCAAAGTACGTAAGCACCTGCATTAAAGTCAAAGAAAGCAAAGCAAGTCCTTAAGTGCACTGGCGAATCAGGTACTTTTGCCTTAAAGATAAGATACCCAAATTGAGTCTTCAAAAGCTAACTGTCTGAAAATGTGGATGATTTTTTGCATTATATCTGATGGTACATTGGCAGGGGCCACTGTAGGAATTCTGATGTGTCAGGCAAACCTGCAGATGCCTGACCCTTACCATCCCACAGTGATCCACAAACACTGAAAATGCTGCATTTGGCTGCCGACAATTCCTCAATGTTAAGCTGCAGTATTCTCAGAGCTAGCTCAATGGCTCCAATGCTGGGGGGTGGAACTGCATTAGGAACGTCGGCTAGCAAGTGACTGAGATTCAGCCCTAGAAAGGGCTTTGAATGCAGTCCATTAGTTGGATCACCAGTATGAATCCAATACTTCACGGGATGCACTATGGGTCTGCAGCTGATTTCCAAAACTAGTTTCTTATAACTGACCCCACCGGACCATGCATGTACCTGGCTTTGATTTGCCACACTCCACTCATGGGTCATTCTGAACCAATTTTGAAAAGGCCAGGGTCAATGTGCAGCTTTCACACCCGGGGCCAACGAAAGGATCCCACATGCGGCTGTGGCCAAAGACAATGTCTCACATCACTATCAACTGCCCTCTGATCAGATTTGATGGTGGTCTGAGGGCTCTGCACTTAGCCGATGAGGCTGCCACAAAATGGCTTGTCAAGCTCTGCATCTGATAAGATGACAACTCACAAACACTTACTGAACAGTCTGCTAACCCTAATACCATCTTTATTACACTAATTAACCACCTGTTTTACCAGTATGCATGAGCTGAGCTGACTCTGCCTCCCCAGCAGCCCTTGTCAGTAGAACCTCTAATCCAGGTCTTGTGTGTCCATCAAGCCACATGAGTAGAGCGTGGATTTCAATCTCACTGCAAACATAAGGTCTCCCTTGAGTTATAAAGCCCTGCTTTCTCTGTGAGAGGACCTAGTACCTCCAGTTTGATTTACCATGGTTTGTATCATGTACTCTAGATTGGGATGCACCAACCCCTATAGCAGTGAAACTCACTCTGAGGCTCATGAGCCTCAAGTAGCCCTTTAACGTGTCTCCTGCGGTTCTTTGCAGCACATATTAAAACTGCTAATTTAATTATTAACCAATCTAAGTTATTAACCTATATATCTATATAAAAAACTAAATATTTCCTCTGTCATATTGTTTAAATACGAATATACACTACTATAGCAAATGAAACAATGAATTCACACTACTGTGGCTCTTTTGGGTAATGCTGATCGCGAATTCAGCTCCTGAACCACTGAGGTCTGAGTATCGCTGCTATAGACTACCTGAGAATGTTATAATTCATACTATACTTGTTAAGATCTAACAAAGGTACAGAGGGTGTAGAGAAGAGATGGGTTTTCACAGCAAGTCACAGGTACCTTAGAGAGAGATCAGAGATCAGAAAACTGGCAGAGGGAGCCAATTAATTTAAAGTCCTATATTGATCTAAAACGTATGCATTCAAAAACAAGGCTTAGGTTCAAAACAGTTTTTTCATTTTATAAAACATGATTCTCCCCATTTGACAAAGATATTTGCACAGCTCTGAAAATTATGATGGTTAGAGGGAGCACAAAATAACGGCACTGCTTATTCACTTTCTTTCAAAGTAACTATTTAGATGCAGAAGATATTCCCTATCAAATTATAACAATGTTAAGGAAAGATAAATGTTGGGCTTCAAATTCTTGAGTGTCCCTAATTGCTTTTAAAAAATGCTCCTTTGTGTCATGGAAATTTTTTTACCCATTCAAGGTGTACTTCAGAGCTCATTTTTACCACTAATTGTGGAACTTAAAGCTCAACCCTTATTGGAGTTGCTATATTAAGGTCCAGGAAATCTGCATTACTCCAAAATAAAAAATGCATCTCACTTTGTTACTATTTCCCAATTTTATTTGACAGTGGATCTTTTAATGTCATGACGACACCAATGCACCATATGAAGTAACTTTTTTTTCTTGTACAATAAAACAGGGTGAGTTGCTCAGATTTTCCAGGTTATTTGCTACCGCAAGAAACTACGTGGCTAGAAATTATACAATGCCCTGGCCCCTGCCAGATTACAGGGTGCAGTGAATTGATTTGTGACTCATCTCTCTGTTCTACAACATGAAAAGAAAATATAGCAGGATTAGAGTTTAGTAACTAGTGAGATATGACTTCACCTGGAACACAAATAGAGAACAGCTTTAGGAATGCGGTCACCAACTTAGCAAATGTTTTGTCATTTTATCCCACCGAAGGGTTCACGATTCAAACAAAACCACAGCTCCTACATTGAAACACAGCCATCTATTCTCCCTTGATGTATGCAAATTCTTTCCACAAATTACTCTATGTGCACAAGTTTATGGAAGAAGGTGCACTCTGTTATCAATACTACACATACAGCATGCACAAAATTGTATATCCTTAATAGCAAATGTGCTAATGAAATGCATTCTATGAATTATTGATAGGAAACTCTCCAGGTATAACTGTAATGGGGCAGCTGCCCCTCACTGGCAGAAATGGGGTTAAAAGCAGCCCTAGGGAGGCTGTGACAGAGACAGACAATTAGAAAGGGGCTGAGAGGAGCAGCCAATCATGGCCCAGCAGGCTCATATAAGAAGGCTAAAGGGCAGAGCAGTAGCTGACTGGTGCACAAGGGGAGAAGAACAGCACTTGGGACAATTCAGTGCTGCAAGCAGGGACTGGGGGAGCTAAAGAAAGCTCTTGGCAGGCTGTTAGGGTCTGGAGGTTGAGGCCATGAGGTAAGGGCAGAAAAGGATGCTGGAGCCACATGGGAAGTGGCCCCGGGACAAAGGACTGTAATTGCCACTGAGGTAATGGCCGGACAGAGTTGCAGGTTCCCCGGAAGGGGGGGGAACACAGAGTGTGGCTCAGCCGGAGGGCAGTGTCGCTGAAGAGGACCCCGCAGTCCTGGGAATGGCACGGAACGAAAGGGACGGCAGCGAGGCACCACCAGAAGAGGGCGTGCTAGCAAGAAGAGCTAATTCCTATGACAGCCAGCAGGAGGCACCATAGTGGTGAGTCCCACCCCATCACAATAACATTAACACAGAGAGAACCTAAATCAAAGAACCCTATAAAATAAATGCACCTGTGAGGTCACTAGGAGGTTATGAATAAGGCTCAGTGTTTGTCACGGAGGTCACGCAAGTCACTGATTCCGTGACCTACGTGACTTCTGCAGTGGCTGGTGTGCCTGGCCCGGGGGCCACCTGAACAGCTCAGGCAGCCCCTGGGCCAGTCGCACCAGCTGCTGCTGGGGCAGTCTCCTGTCCCCCCTCCCCGGCCTCCCAGCTGCAGAAGTTTTGGAGGCTCAGGGCCGGGGATTGGGGTGCGGAGTGGTGTTTACCTAGGGCGGATTCCCTGGAAGGGCTACAGGAACTCCCCTCCTACAGCTCCTAGCTCCACCTGCTGCCTCTGCCTGCAGGCACCATCCCTGCAGCTCCCATTGGCCGCGGTTCCCAGCCAATGGCAACTGCAGAACCAGGGCTTGGGGTGGAGCAGAGGCAGCACGTGGCGCTCAGGAGCCAGGTAGGGAGCCTGTCCCAGCCTGCTTTCCCCCCCGCCCCAAGCCTTCTCCCCAAGCTTTAGTCAGGGCTATATAAGTAAAAGTCATGGCCAGGTCACGGGCCGTGAATTTTTGTTTACTGCCCGTGACCTGTCCGTGACTTTTACTAAAAATACCCATGACTAAAACGTAGCCTTAGTTATGAACTCTTTATCTGGATGGGGACTAGCATAGAAACTAGCTCCAGTGGACAGTGAGGTATAATGGCAATTGTCAGATTCCTCTATGTTTCAGAGAAGCTGCTCAAAAAAGGTTAATACCCAGGCCCAAAAAAGCAAGTTCATGTCATGCTGGCAGGGATTTTCAGCCAGTAAAAAGCAGAGGGGGCTCAGGCCACAGAGAAGAACGAAGTCCTAAAACAGACACAATGACTCAGGCCTGATCTACAATGAAAACTTAGGTCAACATAGCGACCGTACTCAGGGAGGTGAAAAATCCACCCCCTTGAGTGCTGGAGCTATGCTGACCTAACCCCAGTACAGAGGCAGCTAGGTTGACAGAAGAATGCTTCTGTTGACCCAGCTATCCTCGCTCAGGGAGCTGGAGTTCCTACAGTGGCAGAAAAACCCCTCCCAGCACTGCAGGAAGCGACTACGCTGGGGGGTTCCAGCGGCATAGCTACAGAGTCGTAGCTGTGCCTCTGTAGTGCCTGTAGTGTAGACATGGCCTAAGCTTCTTGGGACTGTCTTCGAAACAAAACAAAAAAAAACAAAAAAAAGGTGTGTTCTTAACTTGAGTTAAAGTCCTAGTAAAGTTAAGGCAATTGTAGTTTTCACATGAGTTAACGGGTTGAGTTGAAGCTGGCTTTAAATAAATATTATATTTTTAAAATGAATACTTATCTTTTCGACTTTGTAAAGGTTTAATGATTTAATTAACATTTTTCTCCTTGAAGTGCTTTGTGAAGCCATTTGTAAGTAACTGGATACATCATCAGGCTTATTTAAAGATGATGCCCTCTGCTCCTGGGAACACACACAGAATTCATGTTGATTGGAGCTGACAATATGGAGTGGTTTTGTGTTAAGATTTGTAACTTTAAGCCTCAGTAGTTAGCTATTATGAAAGTTTCCACATCTGTGAACACGGAAGAGAGGAATTTCAGATATACAGCAAGCATCTTTCCAGAAACAGCAAGATCCTACAGGCGAATCCTTACTTGGACTAAAACCAGATTCAATCTGGAATCAGGAGGGCATTATTAAAATCACTGGACCTGATATTACATTGGATTCCTGAATGATGTCTTCTCTAGATGGAGCATTTTGTTTTATTATTGATAAACTGAGGTTTGCAGTATTGATCGTCTACAGATTCAAGTTCAGTTATTGTCAGTCTGCTCCAGTGCACAGTAGCAAAGTCCCAGACAAGTCCAGCACAATTTGGACATATTGCGCTTACAGGAAAATCAAAGCTGGGAGTCTTTGCTTACATAACTAACTATTTCACTGAAAACAATTAGACATACTGGTCACTTGTTGTGAATTATCTTAAAAGGAGAATTTCAAGGAGTTTAAACTGTTTCAGATTTGAAGGTCAGGTTTAAGCCTTGTTTACAAATGAAAGCTGACTGATTTGCTCAATCGGAATAGATTTAAGCTTAATTGATACCAGGCACTCAACAGATCTAAGAGTGTCCATGCAATGGGGGTGCATTTGTTTAAATAAAATCAGTTTCTAAATTAATTAAATTAAGTTGATACAAGTTTTGTTTTTAGACAAAGCCTGTCTACACTACAAAGTTAAGTCAACGTAAGGCAGCTTATGTCAACCTAACTATGGAAGTGTACATGCTACAATGCCCCATTTGCCGCTGTAACTTGCCTGCTACACCGACCTAATAAAAATCATCTCAATGAGAGGCATAGTGCTTAGAGCAGGGGTTCTCAACTGGGTGTCGGGACCCCTCAGGGGGTTGCGAGGTTATTACATGGGGGGTCGCAAGCTGTCAGCCTCCACCCCAAACCCAGCTTTACATCCAGCATTTATAATGGTGTTAAATATAGAAAAAGGTGTTTTTAATTTATAAAGGGGGGTCGCACTCAGAGGCTTGCTATTTGAAAGGGGTCACCAATACAAAAATTTGAGAACCACTGGCTTGGAGCGATGTAGTCAGAGCGATACAGTCTCAGTGTAAACACTGAGTTGCTTACATCACCCTAAGTGGCCCCCAGGAGGTCTCCCACAATGCCCACCTTGACAGCTCTGGTCACTGGTTCGAATTCCGCCAGGGATGCTGGAACAATTTTTATAGTAGGAGTGCGGAGAACCATTTAACCAAACTGTAAACCTTGGAAACCACTTCAAGCCAGGGGGTGCAGCAGCACCCCTAGTTCCAGCACCTATGAACTCCGCTGACCTGCAGCCAGGTACACAGGCATGCGCCCCTCCACTTTTAAAGCCCGGGAAGTTTTGAAATTGCTCTGTTTGCTCTGTGTGGACAGTTCACATCAAATCTTCCCAGCTGACCATGCTGGCTTCCTAGCAAACGCCCTCCTTCGTGGAGTACACTGGAGGTGATGAATCTCCTGGCTCTGTGGGGACAGGAGGCTGTACAGGAACAGCTCTGTTCCAGCCGCGGGAACTTTGACATCCATGGCCAAATCACTCAAGGCATGGTGGAGAAGAGCTATGATAGGGACATGCAGTGGTGCCATGCAAAAAAATCAAGGGGCAGAGGCAAGTGTACTAGAAAGCAAGGGAGGAAAATAGTTGCTCTGGTGCAGAGCTGCAGACACGCCGCTTCTACAAAGAGCTGTACGCCATCCTTGGCGGCAACCTCACCTCCACCGCCAAGAGCCCCATGGACACTTTGGGGAGGCTGGAGTCAGTGGCCACCACAGTGAACCTCAAGGACGATGTGCTGGACAAGGAAGTGGAGGCCAAGGAGGATGGGGGATAGTTGACAGGGAGATCTGGTGACTTGGCAAACCAGAACCTCTTTTTGACTTCGGAGCAGTCTAGCCAGTCCTAGCAGTCCAGCTCCGGCAAGCTGAATGCAGGGAAGGGAACCTCTGGTAAGTACTCATTCTGCTTCAATAGTGCAGGGACACATCTGGTCATGTGCTGCTTTGTTAATCATGCTAGAACAGGTACTGAAATAACCAACACAGGTACAGTTTGGATCTGCTTCTCATTCTCCTGGACAGCTATGCAGATGGGGCCCTGCAGAAAAGTTTGTTTATGCACATTAGGATATTCCGTGAATCCTCCATAGAGATCTCTAGGAAACTTTCCTGGAGGTAATCTGCAATTCTCTGCCAAAAGCTTCTTGGGAGGACTGCCTTGTTTCTTCCCTTGTGGTAGGAAACTTTGCCGCACCACTCAGCAATTACTTCAGCAGGCACTACAGCAGCACACATGCTAGAAGCATACGGACCTGGTCCCCAGCCACAAGCATTCAGGACCTGACCCTTGCAGCCTCAGTTACCCTCAAGAGTGAGATATCAGCTGCAATCACCCCCACCTGTGGAAAACGGTGTCAGTATTCAGAACAGTAGCCCTATGCTCTTGTACTGATACTCCAGTGCTCTCCCCACCTTGTCCCAACTTGCCCCTTCCCCCCTAGGCCAAACTCACCATGGCTGGGGCTACCATCATGATGTATGGCTGCCAAGGGAAAGTGAGAAAGTTGCGCTTGTAACTTGTTTGGATCACTGACAATAGGACCTCTGTCTATCCATCAGATAAGAAGAAACAAGAGGAGACAGGAAGACATGTTCCAGGAGGTGCTGCAATCCCTCTGGTGCTTCGGACTGTGAGCAGAAAGCATGGAGAGAGGCAACCAATGCAAAATTGCGGATGGCTAGTCAGGATAGGAAACGGGCAAAAATAGATGGTAACACTGCTCAGGGAGCAAACAGACATGCTGCGGTCCCTGACTGAACTTCAGGCTGAAAACATCTGTACTCGCCTACCCCTGCAGCCTATACCGAACTGCCTTCCAGGACCTCCCCACATTCTCCCCCCACACATTTCTCGTATCTTCTAGACCACAGCAGTACCCCCAGGTACTCCACTCCAAGGGAGTTTTTTCACAATCAGAGCAGGACATACACCCAAATGTGCCTGGGATTTTACTGTTCCTTCCCCTTTGAAGATACTTTTCCCTGTAGATATGAAGCTTACGTTACTATGACATAGATATGTTTGCATGGGTGTGGAATAAAAATGTACTTATGGAAAGTGAATGAATCCTTTAGTCTCCAACATATGGGGATTGCTGCTAAAATTCAGAGTCAGTACAAATAGGTGCATTTGCACGGTTATATTAGCACACACATAATAATCACTACAAAGTTCATACCATGGTGTAAAAAAACAATGCCTGGCTCAACACATTACAGCAACTGTGGCTCAATGCTAAAATGCTCCCTCAAAGCCTCCTTGATCCGAATAGTTCCCCGTTGAACCCCTCTTACGGCACTAATATCTGGCTGCTCAAAAGCAGCCGATCTACATCAACGCTTCCCACTTCCCTCCCCGGGGGAAACTTCTCCCCCTTGGCTTCACACATATTATGAAGTGCACAGCAAGCACAGATGACCATGAGGATATTTTTCTTGTGGAGGTCTAAGCTGCCAAGGAAACAGCACCAGCACCCCTTTAAGCAGACAAAGGCACATTCAACAGTCATTCTGCACCTACTGAGCCTGTTCAACTGCTCCTTGCTGCTGTCAAGGTGGCTGGTGTAAGGCTTCACGAGCCATGGGATCAAGGGGTAGGCTGGGTCTCCCATTGGCATTTTCACATCCCCAATGGCAATCCTCTGTTCCCTGCTTGCAGCTTTTTGTATAGGCCAGTGTTCCTAAAGATGCGTGCATCATGCACCTTTCCTGACCAGCCTGCATTGATGTCGGTGAAACGACCCCGGTGATCCACCAGCACATGCAATACCATAGAAAAGTAGCCCTTTCAGTTGATGTACTTTGTCGCCAAAATGGGGACATGCATGCCATCTATTGCCCCACTGCAGTTAGGGAATCCCATTGCTGCAAAACTATCCACTATTTTATGCACATTGCCCAGAAACACAGTCATTCGTAGCAGGAGGCGATTAATGGCCCTGCACACTTGCATCACTGCAACCCCCTCGGTGGATTTCCTCACTCCAAACTGATTTGCGACTTATCGGTAGCAGTCTGGCGTTGCCAGCTTCAAAAACAGCGATCGCCACTTGCTTCTCCACCATTACAGCAGCTCTCATTTTGGTGTCCCTGCGCCGGAGGGCTGTGAGAAGCTCTGCACACAATCTCAGGAAGGTGGCTCTGCGCATCTGAAAGTTTTGCAGCTACTGCTCAACATCCCATATCGGCAAAAATGATGCGATCCCACCACTTAGTGTTTGTTTCTCATGCCCAGGACCAATGATCCCCATGAGCGACTGCTCCGTGAATGTCCACAGCAATCTTGAGTTTTTTCTGTCCATAGCACACAGCAGAGCAGACACCATGACATCATCATCATCATCATCAGAATCACAGCTCATGAAATATTGCAGGATCAGGTGCATTGTGTTCAGAACGCTCATCACGATACTGGAGAGCAGTGCAAGATCCAAGGTTTCAGAGAGATGGCAAGTGTGCAGTTTACAGGGGCTGTTGAAAAGGGGCGCAAAATGTATTAGGAAGCCCATGGAATGATGGAACGGAGAAAACTGCCTCATGGGATGCTGAGCTGTCATGAGGCATTGCAAACCTTTCCCAGAACAAGCTGTGGAAGATGGTGGCAAACTGCCCAGTAGGATAGCTACTCACAGTGGACAGCTCTCTGTGTCGATGTAAGAGCTGCTACTGTGGACGCGCTCAGCCAACATAAGGAGCATAGTGTGGACATGCAACAGCAATGTAATTACAGCAGTGGCTGTATGTTGACAGAACTTAAACCGACTTAACTTTATAGTGTAGACATCACCTAAGCATACACAACAATATATAGGACACAGTGTCCCTATGCAGTGGACCACAAGGAAACAGCCAACCTACCAAGTCAAATCAGAATGGAAAAAAATTATGAAAATTTATCTGCATATTCTTGTTTCTTTTCTCTCTTTTGTCTGCAAGACATCTTAATTCAGTCGGCAACTACACCACTTCCATTGGCAGTGATCCGTACCTAAAAGTTTAGTGCCAGATTCTGCTCCCCTTACTCACATTGAGTGAGTAGTACCTTCCTCCTTTCATAATCCTATTGGCAGAATCTGGACCACAGATAAAACTACCTCTAACATTCATTTTACCACAGCTAGTTTCTAAACCAAACACTTAGAACTCACATCAAACTGAGTTTCTTTAGCTGGATGAGGAACAAAGTTTAGCAATTACAGGAAGAAAGCTTTGCATAAGGAGAGCAGAACTACAAGTGAAGCACAGATAGGTAATCTGACATTCAAAAGCAGCACTGTGCCTTTTTAAACTTTGCATAGGGAGAAATGGTAACCTTTCCCAGCTCAAGGAGTGGTGAGAAAGTTTGGCATTCCCCTCATTATTTTCCAGTAAACTCAGATAGAAGTCTGAATACTGAAATAGCTAGAGACTGATTAATAGCTCAATTACTCACCCATTGAAGTCAGTAGCAGATTTTCAACTGACTTCAGTGGTAACAGGAGGCAGCTCTTAATGGGTATGTGATGAGATGCCTGGGATCCCTAATGGTGTCTCTCATGAAGAAGCTGTATTTGTACATGGGGAAACGTTGTTTATCTAGAAAAGAGATCTTAACATCATCAGTCATACAGAGAACTCACTGAAGTGCTCAGCTTGGCTATTTAATACCTGACTAAAAGATTATTTGTTCCTCTCCCCCTTTTGCCCCGACAGCTGAAGTAAAACTAGATGCATAGCTACTTGAAGTTTGCTTGAGTACTTAGTGCAATCTTTTTATGGGTCTACAAAAGAATTTAAGTGCCCAGCATGCTGCAAACAGTCAGTCTGATATATTTGGTGTCATGTGATGCGAGAGAGAAATTAGAAAGCTTTTGTTATATATAGCACCTTTTATCATAAGAATGCCTTCCATGCCTGAAGTTCTTACTAACCACAAAGCAGACCATGCTATGTCCATCATCCATTGGGGGAGACCTTTTACACATTTCTACGCAAGTGTAAACTATTACCAAATTAACATATATACTTACAAGGAACAAAATTCTCTAAGCAGTTTAGCAGATAATAGTTATACACCTAAAGATTTGTTTCACTACATAACTTTACAAGGTTTAAAATACTTTAAAAAAAAACATAACTAATATGATACCTTCATTTTAAAATATAAATTTTCAAAACTTTCTGGCAAAACCATTCAAATGTGAACTGTATTGATCAGCCACCTGAAATATGAATGAATTTCCTTTTCTTTATGCCACACTAGATAGAAACTTTGCCACATTAGATAAGACAAAAGCAAGTTACAACAAAGCTACTGAACTATACAGCATGGCATTTTCCGTCACGTTAATGGAAGTTTCTGGGCACACTAATGGCACTAGCGAAAGACTGAAGCCTTGTCTACACTACAAATGCTTTGCTGATGTAGCAATACTGGCAGAGCCCCCAAGTGTAGACACAGCTTCGGCTGACAGAAGGACTTTTTCCCTTGGTGTAGTAACACCGCCTCCCCAAATAATAAATTAGTTATGCCACAAGCAGTAATTTTCTGTCAGCCTAGCTGCACCTACATTGGCAGTTATGGAGATATACCTATCTCACAGAACTGGAAGGGACCCCGAAAGGTCATCGAGTCCAGCCCCCTGCCTTCACTAGCAGGACCAAGTACTGATTTTGCCCCAGATTCCTAAGTGGCCCCCTCAAGGATTGAACTCACAACCCTGGGTTTAACAGGCCAATGCTCAAACCACTGAGCTATCCCTCCCCAGCTGTGTTGGCGAGGGGGATGTGGGTTTTCTCACACTGGTCACTGACAGAGCTATGCTGACAAAACTTTGTAGTGTAGCCCAAACCTTACTTATTTTAGATTATTGTGGTACGTACTTTGGGGCTCTTGAAAAACAGTGAATAATAGAACATTAGTAAAAATTACTTACAAGTGTTCAACCAAGCTATTCAATTAACTAATGAATTTAGCTTAATATCAGGGCCACCTGCCAGTCGCAAAACAGAATGTGATGATGACACACTAAATCTAACTAATACTCTGGTACCTTTGTATGAGAAAAAATTAACTTTGACCATGCACCCTAGAATTTCCACAAAGTGGGACATGGTCCTGTGTAGCTGATTATTTACAGAATTCTGCTAATGCCATTTACAAACTTATATTATTCAAATTACAGTTGGACTTAAAATATGCTAGGGGCTGTACAGACATAAAAGGAAGACAGTCTCTTCCCCCAAAAGCTTAAAAGGTAAAAGGATAAAACATATAAGCCATATGTTCAGGTGGATAATCAGTATGTCTTGAAGTTGTTTTGGAAGGGGTCGGGATGAGCGGGGCGTTGGTTATATAAATTAATCCCCAATTATCCCTTCTACCCAGCCATTTTTGGATAGCTAATTTCCTGTAGGTGTCAGTAGAAATTGGTCTCGGGGAGGGATATGAATGTGGAGAGAGTAACATTGCACATCAGCTCAGGAGGGGTGTTCCATGCATAAAGGGTGGCGTGGAACACAGCATAGCAATGGTTGTGTAAGAGGTGAACAAGGGGGCCTCACATCATTACTGACAGAGCAGAGGCGGTGACATGATAACAGACTCTCTGTAGAATGATAAAAGGCTGTACCTATTATCATCTAGAGGTCTAATATTAGGTCTGAGAGCTAGAAGTGTAATATTACCAAATACTTAGCTCTTATGTAGCACCTTTCATCAGGTCTCAAGCCACTTTACAAAAGACGATGACTATCATTATACCCATTTTATGTATGGAGAAAACTGAGGTATAGAAGTGAATTGCCCAAGGTCACACAACTTGTCAGTGACAGAACTAGGAATACAGGCCAGATCTCCTGACTCCTACTTCACTAAACTGTCCTGCTCACTAAACTACACTGCCTCAAATACAGCTGTTTTACAAAATATAAACATAATGAACCGGGTTCACCCCATATGAAATCGGCTACAGGAGCAGAATAAGAAGGGGCCATGGCTCTGTGTGTGTGTGACTGCCTGTCCATACATTAATGAAAAATTATAAAAACTAACTAGATTCTATGTGATGATGGGGACTAAATACTCAAACTAGTTCGGTGTATGGGTCACTAAAACTTCTGTGGACAGCTCAGTCATTTTGTCTTAGAGTTCGTGAGCAAATCTAATGTAAAATCCCCAAAAAAGCTTTTTGAAGGGCTATGTACATCAGAGTGTTTGATATTATGAATAAAAGCCATCTTAACAGTTTTCAGATTGTGAAAGCTGGATCTAGAGACAGTCACATTTCTGTACTCTTTTCGCCCTTTTTATTTTTATCTCCACATCCTGAGTCTAGATTGTTGCCAGCATATTGGGTTATTACTATGAGTAAAAAATATTCTTTATTCCCATTTGATTTAAAAACTCCCATTAGTGAGAATGTGCACTGAGGGGAGTATATATTATTTGAATTCATATTTTATGATGCATGTATAGTTTGTGAAAGTCTTTATGTTCATGCTCAAGTTGTCAGACTTGTTTCTAAATAAATATTTTAATTGACTATGGCAATTATTTCTGCTGCACAAACAGGAATCCAGTCTCTCCAATAATACAACAGATTATGAGGAAGTACCTGATGTCTATGATTAATATTTTGTTTAATTCTCATTTAACCTCTAGTTAAACTATTTCTTGAAAACTTAATTACAAAGAGAGGAAACTCCCCTTTCACATTTACAGACCAAAAAACAAAACAAAAACTAACTCTCTAGATCTCTCTAGAAGAATTACCTTAAAAAAAGATTTACTTATCATAAGTGTTTATAAAACATGGGGCCAAATCATGAGCCCCGGTGATCCAGTGGCAAAGAACCTTTGTAATGTTGACAGACCCCGGTTGTCAGCGGACGGAAGCGAACCTGGGACCTCTGAAACTTAGCGTACGAGCCTCAGTCTTCTGCAGGGGTAATCAATTATTTTTTGTCAAGGTCCAAATTTCTTGGTCAAGATATTGTCAAGGTTCATACTCCAGAGAAAATACAAAACCAATAATAATGATAATAAGTAAATATAAAGATATTGCAGTCCATTTTAAAGCATCTGGTGGTCTGGATTTGGCCCACGGTCCGCCTATTGATTACCACTGATCTACTGCATGAGCTAAAAACCACATGGCTCTTAGCCAAGGCTGTAGCAGACTCATTAATCTCTAAATGGTCTAGATACCACTAAAAGGGAACAGACCACCACATCAAGCAGGCATGGTTTACACTTTCAAGGCCTTTAACCTGTCTGAGTTCTATAGCTGTGAAAATGTGCACAGTTCCTGAGAGGGAGAACCTCAATTTTTCAATCCTTATACTGCTGCTCTCCATCGTCACAGCCTCAGTGGAAGGAGTGGGTGGGGAAAGGTCAGGATACTCAGAAGGGAAGTAGTTCATATGCATGGAGTTTTTCTCTCATTCTCCCAATGCTTCCCTTATGAAGTCATCCTGGTCTGTGGTTCAGAGAGACGTAATCTGCTTCTCCCTGTGCCAGCAGGTGTGACTCTAGCTTGCACTCTCGTCAGGGCTGGAATCATATCTTCTTTTCTATCTGCAAAACATCACGCACGTGCAGACCTTCTCCCACCACTGTTTTAATACTAGTGCAGCTCCAGGGGTGAACATGACGCTATACACCAGGTGCCAGCATTTTTAGCTCCAAGATAACTAGAGCTGTTCTGACTAGTGTCAGGCAACATTAGTAAAAACCTCAGCAGTCATTCTACACCAGTGCTCCCAGGGTTGCTAGCACTGGGAAAACAGCAATGGGAGCTTTATGTCTCTGTATAGTAATGACCCGAGAACTCTTGTCCAAAGAGATGTCAGAACGGTCAAAAACTCATAGGTGCGTCATAATAGTGAGATATGTGGAAAAAGTATTTGATGTCAAATACTATTTTGCCTCTAACATGAAAAGGCCAAACTAATGTCAAATATTTTTTGTTAAAAGTAAATAAACTTCAGGCCTGAATACCTGTGCTATATTCTACTTCCAGCCCCACCCAAAGTTCTGCAACCAAGTTTAAAAAAAACCCTGAAAAATTAGTTAATAATGTACATGCTAGCAGAATATAATGTACACAGCCACTGTTACAAAATTAGTAGAACTTTATCAGCTCTGCAGCAAATGGATTAAAAAAAACCAAAACCTGCATTAACAGACAAGATAAATAAAGCAGAGCTTTCATATTACTTTAAGTTGGCTGAATAATGTCATTACAGGATGGTTAGAAGCCCTGCAGCACAGAGTTGTGGCACAGAACGACACCAGAGGGGGTACTCAGAGTTAGTAAAACAGGATTTATTATATCCTGTGGAACATTTGGAGTTTTGACCCAGTAGAGATTTTCAGCAACATATGAAAATTTCCTAGTGGTGCTACTATTTCCTACTGCAAATGAAGTCATGTTGTTTCACAGGGAAACAACATTAACAATAAAAATACACTCACTAATTATCCTCTGTACCTATAGGATATAGTTAGCAAGAGAAGGCAAAAATAAAACATGATTCTTTGTTAGTGAGCACACAAAACCAATTAATCCTCAACAGCTACCAGTTGGCTTCTCTTTCTAACATGATGTTCAGCTTTCTCACAACGTTCTTGCTCCTGTGGCAAACTTACAAATCCTAAAAGTTTACGTAATTTTGAAATAGCAGGACTGAACAGTTTTTCAGACCACAGACTTGTTTGATGAAGAGTAAAAAGAAAACACCTTTGGAGTGAACACAGGGAAAACTTTAAAGAACTGCTCTCATTTCTTCCTACTCTCCCATCTCATGGAGCAAGAGGGAGAGTAGTGAGACATGAGATCAGTGATGATTTGGGTGCACTGGGGAGGAGGAATTTGAATTTGAAGCGATAAGAGACTGAAACCAATGAAGAATTTGAGGAGGGAGTGATATGGTTGGAGCAGCAGTATTTTGGGGACAAAGGTATGGGGAGGTCAAGGTGGAAAGAGTTAGAGTAACCAAAGTGAAAGATGAACAAGATGTAGGTAATAGCAGAGATTATGAAGAAAAGGTGGATTTTGGAAGAAGAGGAAGAAGCCAGATGACTTAACAGCAAAACCAAACCAAACCCAAACTAGATAGGAGTGAGAAAGGAGAGAGAAGATGCTACTGCTGCTGAGGTTGTGAGACTGGGAAACAGAAAGGGAGAGTGAAGTTGAGAGTTAAGTGGAAAAAAAGTTATGTTTTGAAGAAACTGGGCCAAAGGCTACTTTCATAGTGGTGTCAATCCAGAATGACTTAGTTTTCAGCTGAGTTATAAAAGGTATGAATTTACTCCTGGTTCACAGTAGTAGTGTAGAAGAGACATTTTGCTCAATGAGTGTGAAATGACATCAGGAACACCAAGTAGAGATATTCAAAAGACAGTTTTATTAATCCTGAAAAAAATAAAACAACAAAAAAATCTGTTAGGTGTGTGACAGAAAAAACAAACTCCCCACCTGCCATTATACTGTGGAATTACGCTATTTCCAGAGACCTCTGCTGCCAAGGAGGAAGGTCTTGACTTGCCCAAACAGGGAAAAAAAGTACCGTATATTTTATTGGGTTAATTTAAATGCCCCAATATTTGCCTTATAAGAAATGGTTATGTCTTCAGTGTACATGCCTACATTTGCATAAGTATCCACTAAATTTTGGTGCTTCAATTTTTAGACACAACGTTTGATTTTCAGAGGTGCTGAGCACCTGCACGTCCTAGTGACCTAAGCTGGCATTTGGGTGCTCAGCACCTCTGAAAAAAAAATCAGGCCATAAGTATTGCAAGTTGGGCCTCAAGAACTGGAGAATCCAAAATATATGTCCAAGCGTATGGACTTCCTCTTGTCTTTAAAATGAAGCAATTTTGCAAAAAACATTTAAATACAAGAATAACAATTTTAAATAAATGCAGGCTTGATAATTCACAACCCTTCACTGTGCAAGTAGTTCACACTCTTGTGAATTAACCACAAATTGAGGACGTAATCTACCAACTAAAACCGAATTAACTGACATCGTCCAAACAAAAGCAGGGAATATAGCCACAAAGCAAACTGAAAAACAACTCAGTTTTCACAATAGTTCATTATTTCTTAGGCTGGATTACAACTACTATAAAATATAACACTTATCAGGCACAACTGCAGCAGGTAAAGGGCTATTGTAGACTTCTAATGCACTTGTCTATTAAACGCTTTTTGAGTACACTTACAAATCCTCCAAAAGATATTCATAGGCCAAAACAGATTTTCCCATATGTATTACAAAAGCTTGCTAAAGAACCATGTATTTCCCTTTTCACTCTGTTATATTTTATAGCTTGCTAGATCAGACTATGCATGTATTGTTCTTTTCCAATTACTTTGAAAGCATTCAACTTCCTACATTAAAGAACATTTTTACTTCTCACCCAAGGGAGAAAGCCTGAAATATAGAACACCTATACACAACTAATCATTTATAAGGGTTCCAGTTTCTGAGAGACTAAGTTTCAAGTTTATATTCAATTAATCAATCGCTATTACTGTTAGAATGTTTTGTGCATATACCATTCTTTGCAAAAGAGTTAAGACTTTATTCAGAGAAAATAAAATTGATCTCTCTGCCGAATACATATTTGAAATCTTTGGAGCACAATGGAGGAGTTAATAAATATGTTCTCATATGGGAATGACGTGTCTCATTTCCACTGCAATTCTTATGAACAGAACATGCCTCAGGTCCAGTCAAGTTTGTTTTCCTTCCACTCCAACCACAAATCCATGTTCACATGAATTTTATATTTTTTCCCTAGGAATATGTATTAATGCTACATTTACACAGTAGTTCTTGTTATTACAGGAAAGTGGAAGCGAATTGGGGTATAGTGAGAGAAAGGATTATATGGAACTACATGGAACTTTCCATGACATGATCTTCAGATATTTTAAAATTTGAGCTGCATAAAAAGATTTAGATTCTTTTTTTAAAAAGGTGTAATATTTTTTGGTGTTAGCTAGACTCTTTCACTCAGACATTCTTTAAAAACATACCCAAAGTTGGTTTTTTACTTTACTGTTTTTAGTGAATATAAGACACTGTAACAACCAGGCGCTTGTTAAAAATCATAACAGAAACCCAAATTGTAAAGGTTGTAAAACATTACTTGCTGGACGAGATCCACATGGGAAAATTTACTAGAATTTTGTTTAAAATTTCTCAAATCTCTTTCAATTACACTAGATTTTCCTATAAAAAAAAAGAAAAGGAAACATTATCATAATTTGTTTGTAATTTTGTCACCACCAGCAGGATAGCAGATTCACACATTAATTAAAGTAGCCTTTTTTTCTTTTTTTCTCATTCAGGTACAAAATTTCACCAGGTCAGTTTTCAAGCAAAGGTGAATTTTCATTCTCTCCCTGCCCCGCCCCACCCAAAGTTTGGAAGTGGAAAATGTCCCTCCCCCCAAAACAAAAAAAAAACACCCCCCCCCCCCCCCCCCCCCCCCCCGCCCCAATTTCTGGGGTGCAAAATTAACTGTTCACAAAATATTTTTCACCAATTTTATCCAGCTCCCATTATAACACAGATAGGTGGAACAGTATGACAATTAACAAAATAATAATAGCTGAGAATAAACTCTCAATCTAGCCTCATAGCAAGGGCAGTACATAGTTGCACTGTCCCAGCAACAGTATTGTGATTCCAAAAAATCACAATTCTCCCCCACGGCCCTATTGCTCTAGAGCAGACCTTCCCCTCCACCCCAATCACTCCAGCTCAGCTGTGCTAATTAGTGCACTGGGGGGACAGAGTGAAAGATCTGCCCATTCCACACACACATCCTGCCCACCTTCATGACATGGGATGTAGAAGCTTCACGGAGGCTACCGTCCCTGCCCACGCCCTGTATGGTTAATCCACATTGTGGACGAATAGGACAGGCCATGATCTTGCTCAGTAATAATTATTTGCATGTGCATGTTATACATAACACACATGCCTTTCCTGTATGGAATGGCAAGCCCATCTCTCAGATTTTTGGTTACCAAAGTCATGACTAAAAACTGGAAATGCCATTTAAATAGAAAATGAGATTCAGTCAACTTTTGTACTCCACATCAGATAAGCTTCTCTTCACTGTATGAAAATAGTAAATAATAAAACTGTTCTTTATATCCCTTACACCGGACTGTCCCTCCTTTGAATAAATAAGGATCTCTCTATTATATTGACAGGTTTCAGAGTAGCAGCCGTGTTAGTCTGTATCCGCAAAAAGAACAGGAGTACTTGTGGCACCTTAGAGACTAACAAATTTATTAGAGCATAAGCTTTCGTGGGCTACAACCCACTTCTTCGGATGCATATAGAGTGAAACATTATATTATATTGAGCCCAATTCTCCTCTAACATATGCCTGTATCCAGATTCCCTCACTCCTGTTAGATATAATCTTACTTCACAAGTAGCTCCTTTGACTTCAATGTAAGGTACTACTTAACTATTAAAAAGCAATCTGCACACTATATATGCATCAGTTCTTACCCCTGTAGCCCTAAGAATGCCTCAAATGCCAGATGGCACACTGTTGTCATGATATTTACCCAAAAGGTGGCATGCAATATATCACTGGAAAACTAATAACTCACTGATCATTAATATTCTTACCTGATGTATGTATGGTTATCTCACAAAGAACTTTACAGATGTACTATGGAAATATGTGACTAAAATGTGTTTAAACCAGGCAAGTCAGGGGGAATTGATACACAGGTTTTCTCCAGACAAAGGAAAGAGGCCAACACCTCATACCAGATGTGGCTATTCATTGGTATCAGAGATCTCAGGAAGATATCATTTGCATTGTAAAATCACCAGTGGAGGAGGAACCAGCATGGAGTCTACACCGGAGGGTGTGGCATCTACACCCAGCAAGGGAAAGGAACTTTCAAAATTTACTGGACTATAAAGGGGGGTGGGGGGGAGCAAACCCATTTGTTCCCTCAAGAAGTGGATCACTAAGACACCAACACTTCGATTCTGTAAGGCTGGAACAGCCAGTCACACCGGAGAAGTTGCTGTAAGTAGGGAAACCATCCTGAAAAAGAACTATAGCTGATGAAGTTAAATTTTAGAATTAGGGCTTTTCTACACTTGAAATGCTGCAGTTGCACCACGGTAGTGTTTTCCGTGTAGACACTACCTATGCTGACAGGAGGGATTCTCCTGTTGGTGTAGGTAATCCATCTCCCAGACAGGTGGTAGCTAAGTCGACAGAAGAATTCTTTCACTGACCTAACACAGTCTGGGGGTTAGGTTAGCTTACCTATGTCGCCAAGAGGTGTGGATTTTTCACACCCCTGAGTGATGTAGCTGGGTCAACCTAACTTTTCAGAAGCCTTAGGCCTTAGAAGCATGTTTTACTTTTGTTTGTTTGTAACCATTTTAATCTTTATTCTTTCCACTTGGTATCACTTAAACCAGTGGGTCTCAAACTTTTTTACTGGTGACACCTTTCACACAGCAAGCCTCTGAGTGCGACCCTCCCCTAATAAATTAAACACACTTTTAAGTATATTTAACACTATTATAAATGCTGGAGGCAAGCAGGGTCTCGGGTGGAGGTTGACAGCTCGCGACCCCCCATGTAATAACCTCGCGACCCCCTCAGGGGTCCTGACCCCCAGTTTGAGAACCCCTGACTTAAACCTATGCTGTTTTGTTAATACACAGTTTACTTTTACCATAAACCAACTTCAGTGATTTGTTTGGGGGTTTGTCAACACCAGTTAATAAACTGCTGTGTATTGTCTCTTTAAAGGAGCAGCTAACTTAATAACCTCTGTGAGTTGAGTAAGAGGGCTGGACATCTGTGGGGAACTTGGGAGTTGGGGTTCACTGATTGTTACCTGCTAGGCAAGGTTTGGACTGGCAAAGTCCTAAAGAGTTTGCT
Source organism: Terrapene triunguis (assembly GCF_002925995.2). NCBI lineage: Eukaryota > Metazoa > Chordata > Testudines > Emydidae > Terrapene > Terrapene triunguis. The sequence continues at coordinate 8,825,895 of NW_020664447.1, forward strand.
GGCAGGGCAGACAAGCAGGAGCTAATCCGCATCTTAGCAGCAGCAAAGCTTTCATTTGCTGAGGCTGAGAAGGGTAACAGTGGCTCCCAATTATGGGAACCCTAGCAGGTTGTCCCAACCCCTTACTTACACATATAAAAAGATTAATTAGGAAATTCCCACCCATAAAACTTTGTAAACTTTGAATTGAAGTTGCTCAAGTGTATTTCTTCTCAATGGAAGGGCTAAAAGGAAATACATTTTCAGTAAACGGTCACACCCAGCAAAATATTTGTCTCCAAGCTGCATCCCACTACAATCATGACACTCTTCAACCCTGACACAAATGTTCTCTTTACATATTCAATTTCAATTCACTATGCCAGGGGTGGCCAACCTGAGCCTGAGAAGGAGCCAGAATTTACTAATGAACATTGTCAAAGAGCCACAGTAATATATCAGCAGTCCCCCATCTGCTACCCCCCCCCCCAGCCCCCAGTGCCTCCTGCCCACCGGCAGCGCCGCCAATCAGTGCCTCCCCCTCCCTTCCCACGTCTCCCGCCTGCAGCAATCAGCTGTTTTGCAGTGCACAGGAGGCTCTGGTGGGAAGGGGGGAGGAGTGAGGGCATGGCAGGCTCCGGGGAAGGGGCAGGGGCCTTGTGGGAAGGAGTGGAGTGGTGGCAGGACCTGGGGCACAGCAGAGGGTTGAGCAGTGAGCACCCCACAGCATATTGGAAAGTTAGCATCTGTAGCTCCAGCCTCTGAGTATGCCTAATATGCCTATGCAAGGAGCCGCATATTAACCTCTGAAGAGCCGCATGCGGCTCCGGAGCCACAGGTTGGCCACCCCTGCACTATGCTGTCATCCTCATTGTACACCTCAAAGAACTGAAAAATTACATTGCAACGCACAACTTTAACTCCAACCTATTTATCTTTTATTTCATTATACATTATAAATGTACATAGGAATATAATTGGTTATGGGCTTTTTAGTAGTGTGTACTATATTATCCGATTGTTTTAGAGTTATAATGTAAATACACAGAAATCTGCATGGAGGATTGTTGATGAAACTGGGCTAACACTCAGATTGGTATTATGTTGTATGGACTCCTTCCTAATGGTTTCCTTCCTTTTTAGTTAATGTTTGCACACTGAAAAAATACACTCAAGCAAACTTAATTCTAAGTTTGTGAAATTTCTTGTGTTAGAAAAAAGAATGCTGTTTATTACAGCATAAAACCAGCATAAGTGAGAAAAAAATCACACCCATTACATTATGTCTTATTGAAAGCTTTTGGATTAAATCAAATTATGAACTGAAAATTACTCTCCTTTTCCCTCACCCCCCAAACTCAATGAGCTATTTTCCACAACAGAACAATTTAACAATTGTAAGATCCGTTATAGTCTTAAAGGCTGGCGAACCTCCCAGACACTTGCACAAATAGAAGAAAATATAGTTACTGTTTAGAGTAGCTTAGAATGTTATTTCGAAGGGAGGAGGTTAACAGTGGAAATGCTTGTCAAACTTTGGTTTACATCCTTTCTAATAGGCAGTAACTCTTCCAATTCAGAGTCAGAGTGCTGAAACTAAGGACAAATGACACCATCTGTTACTTCCATCCTGAACAAAAAAGTTCTGTTTTAATACCAACACAAATTCTGTGCTGAAATTCTACAATCAAATGTCTATATTTCATGCAGATTATACTACATTAATATTAAAAAAGTGCACTGAATAACAACCTAGAACTAATTTTGTACATTCTTATGTCTTCAAAAAAAGCTTAAAATAAACATGATGCTTAGAGAAGATAAAAATAGACAGAAAAATCTAGTTCTGTGCCTCTTCACAGATTTCTCTCTACAAGTCCCATATACTGTTGTTATAAGTTCAATTGATCCGTGCCTTCCTATAATACACAGTGGGGATGATTTTACAAAGGATGCCTTGTGCCTCTACAGATGTGGTACAAGAGTTTTTTATTAATAGTACCAATTAACCAATTAATAAGGCCGTCAGATTACACAAGAGGGAATGCTATAATACAGATGCTAGATAGAAATTTTGCATTAGTTGATAATAGCAATTCAAATATGAACAGATTTTCTTTACAGAATAACATAGTTCTGAATATGCACCACACACACTGCTATTGTATTGTACAATGACTATATCAGCAAAACGCAGAACCTTTGTTTCCCTGAGGTTCTTAACGATGGTCTCTTATCTCTTTACTAAATTGGATTTACTCCAAGGTCTTCTCTAGACAAAGCATTATCTCCAGATATCACCAGAATACTTTGGTTTGGCGACCTATTATATCACACTAATACATGATCATCACAATAAGTTATATTCATAAATCTTAGTGAAATGACAAAGTAAGATGCTCTGATTATGGATCATTAAAGCAGATGCTACCATCTGGACTACTTCAATCTCGCTTTACATACCAAATTCAGGTTAAACATGCAAACAATAATTGGGTTAACAAGATCTATATTGGAACAAAAACATAATTCACAGTGTTTCTTAGAGTCACCTCAAATTTGATAAAGACTTTTCTGTCATAACTAAGAATTTTCTGCTGTATTTTTGCGTAGAAATTTGTGCAAATGGAGTAACAAAGTGATGTTCTTGTATGAAAGTATAAGTGAGTAATTCGAGATGGGCCCAAGCAGGAATCCCTGATTTAAAAAAAAAAAAAAAAAAATCTCTGCATTTCAGGAGTGTCCAGCTTTGATCTTTGCAGATTGCCTATGACTTAAATTTTGGATGAATCAAAATCCCAGTTCCAATGTTGAGAGTGTTTGAAATCCAGATCCAGGTACTGCAGATTGAACCTATCTGTTGTACTTACTTCACTTGCACATAGGGTGACCAGATGTTCCGATTTTATAGGGACGGTCTGGATTTTTCTGGATTTTTCTTATATAGGCTCCTATTGCCTCCTACCCCCTGTCCTGATTTTTCACATTTGCTGTCTGGTCACCCTACTTGCACACAGTGCCGGCTCCAGGCACCAGCCGAGCAAGCTAGTGCTTGGGGCGGCAGCTTGTAGGAGGCGGCATTCCGCCCAATCCTAGGGCTTCACGGCCGCTTTTGTTGTTGTTGTTGTTGTTGTTCCACTCCGGCCGCCCTGTAGGGGGCAGCGGCGTGGAGGATGGGAGCACCCTGCAGCAAGCCCTGCAGGGCAGCCTGCGTCATTCCCTCCCAGCCAACCGGAGCGGTGCGGAGCCCTCCCGGCAGGAGGCACGGTGGGAGGGACCGCGTGGCAGCGCCCCCGCTGAAGCCTTGGCCGCCCCCCTTCTCTCTCTCCCCCCGCTCCCTCCCCCTCCCCCCGCTAGCTGGGGCACATCTGCAGGGCAGGGAGTCCCCCTGCACCCTGGCTCCGGCCCCGGCGCCGGGTTTTTTTTTTTTTGCTTGGGGCGGCCAGAAAGCCAGAGCCGGCCCTGCTTGCACACAATCTGGTGAACTCTTAGATGAAGACATAGTATGTGTGTGATTCATTTACTATGAATATTCATGAACCTTCTATTACTATTCCAAATTAACACAAGAATCGCATATGAGGTTGTGGATAAGCACTTGCTGCTGCCTACACCACAGAACCAGTCTCTAGGCCTGCTGCTCTCTCCACACACCACCACTTGCCTCTTCAGTACCTAGGGCGGCTCCCTGACCCCTGGAAGCAGCTCCACCTTCAATGAGTGTGAGCCTATCCTGAGATTCTAGGGGAGAAAACCAAGTCTGCCATCTGTACCTCCTTCCCCTAATGCAGACTCCAGTTGCTTCACACTGTCTAGCTTAGCAGCATGTCCTTGGGTAGTTTCTAAAATGCCTCTAGCCTCCAATAAGGAGTTCAGGCACCGTCGCTGCCAGCACACTGCAATTTCTCAGTAGTCTGGTCTGTCATTCCCCACCCCAAACACATGCTTTAACTACTCTCTGTGGCTACCACAAGCCTTTTTAATTTCTGGGCCAGCATACAAAAGATCTCTTCCTCCTCCTCCTGATAGACAGCTGCTTTCTTTCCTTAATCCTCCACCTTAATCTTGGACAACTTCACATTTCACATGGATGATGCAATTTAGCACAGACACAGTGTATATTATTACAGTTGAGAAAACATGTCCCCTTAACCATCAAGCTTTCCACTTCTAATTTTCCATTTAAAGAAAAATGGTTATTAACAATGATACGCAGCAGTTTGCATAGCACATCTTCAAACTCACATGGAAAGAAAAATAATAGAAATGATTGTTCCAAGTTTTTAAGGAAGCCCTGGCTTTCCCCATTATTTAACTGATTGTCAGGCAGATAGCCAATTGTCTCCTTTACGTTCCAACAATGATTGATTTTATTGTCCCAAGAAAATCATGACAAGATTAATTCCAGGCAATATTTTCATTTTTATTGTTGTGATAATTGCAATTTCTGCATTATGACCTTCAAAAATTAAACAAATATGCCCCTCTCTCTCTCTACACGTGCATGGAAATAGCTTATGTACCCCATATGTTGTTTTTATGTATTAGTATCCATGTGTAAATGACAATGCTCTGCACTGTACTACTTTTAATTTTATTAAAAAAAATACCAGAGAAAGTACAGAAAGTGTATAAAACTGCACTAATGGAGTTAGGCCTCAATCTAGCAATTACTTATGCACCTGCTTAAAAAAAAAAGTGATGTCAAATACCCAATGCCAAAATTTGACAGACATCCCTTCTAAATGTTGTTATTCTATAAACGTTGTTATTGAAACAAAAAAATTACTTCAGTTCCTCAATATAATCATACAGAAAGAAAATACAGCCACTATTTTTACAGGACATAGAAATTATATTTTCTATTCCTTCTGTAGGCTCTGCAAAAACAGTTATTTAATTCTCAGGTAATAGCTATTCTGGCACCAATGAGGATATGGGTGCACGGATAGCTAGCCAGGATCGAGAAAGTTAAAGTTGCTGTTAAACTAAAAGCAGCCATATTCACTGTTATGCCAAATAAAATAAACAAACATTTGCCCCATGGTGGGGGGAAAAAAGGGACTGGTTCTGCAAGGTGCTGAGAAGGGGTGAAGTGTGGTCACTCACCCATGCTCAGATAGCATGGTGGTGATGATTGATATATTTATATCTACACAGAGATGAGACAGGATTAAGAGAGAGCAAACACTGCAACACTTCGTTAGAAATCATCTGTCTTCACCTAATGGCTCAGTGGTCAGCACATCATATTGCCATAAGAGGGACTCGGATTAAAAAAATCAATTACAGTGTCACAGCGTCAGGACTCCTCCTCTGCAGAGTTCCTAAACCCCTCTTCCAAGTTTACTTACGATACGTCCACACTACCCGCCGAATCGGCGGGTAGTGATCAATCTATTGGGGATGTAGGCTTTGCTGATTTTGTTATCTAGACGAGACGCGATAAATCGATCCACGAACATGCTCCCCGTCGACTCCGGAACTCCACCAGGGCAAGAGGCGGAGTCGACGGGGGAGCCGCGGCCGTCAATCCCGCGCCGTGAGGACGGGAGGTAAGTCGATCTAAGATATGGGAGGAGGGATAGCTCAGTGGTTTGAGCATTGGCCTGCTAAACCCAGGGTTGTGAGTTCAATCCTTGAGGGGGCCATTTAGGGAACTGGGGTAAAAATCTGTCTGGGGATTGGTCCTGCTTTGAGCAGGGGGTTGGACTAGATGACCTCCAGAGGTCCCTTCCAATCCTGATATTCTATATTCTATATGTCGACTTCAGCTACGCTATTCTCGTAGCTGAAGTTGCGTATCTTAGATCGATATCCCCCCCAGTGTAGACCAAGCCTTAGAATTCCATGATAGGTTTGGACATAGTGTTAAGTTGCTCTACGTCGCATAGTTATACTGCCATGCAATTTTTGTCGCTTCTGATACACAGGGAGAATTGAATGGAAATTTACAGCAGTCACACCTCCCTGTGCAGAAATCATTCAGTTGTTACAAACTAAACATATGGCTAAGCACATCCACAGCACCTCATTCCAGGTTGGACTAGTGAAATGGAATTTACATGGGGATATCCTTGAAAATCTCTCAGACGTTCCAGTTATTGCAGAATATGATGACCTACCTGCTTAGTGGAAAGAGATGGATGAGAGTCCATCGCAGCCTGTGCTCCATGGGCTACTTTGGCTTACCTTATGAATTATATAGAGCCCTATATGCCAGCACGATGGCTGAGATCAGAATAAGTGATTTTGTTGACAATCTTCAGAGACATACTCTTGCAGACTGGAAAGAAGGTGTTCTTAGTGAAGGACCCCAATTGTGGAATTTGTCCTCACTGGTGGACTGTCAGCACTAGAGTTTATTAGCACCCAGAGCATGACACAAAGCTCATCTTTTAAATCAAATCTTGCAAAATGGGTTTAAAATTTAAGGTATTGTCTTTTCATATTTTTGATTTATAAATGCTGACTGATTTACTTGTGTTTATACCTGGAAGCAACTGTGATGTACAACAGTGGACAACTTTCCCAAAGATTATTAACGAGAGTTCCTGGATGCTGAACATGGGCAGCTTGTGAACTGCTGGCTGGGGGAGGCCCGCGCCGCTTCCCGCAGCCCCCATTGGCCTGGAGCGGCGAACCGTGGCCAGTGGGAGCCGCGATCGGCCAAACCTGCGGACGCGACAGGTAAACAAACCGACCCGGCCTGCCAGGGTGCTTACGCTGGCGAGCTGTGTGCCAAAGGTTGCCGATCCCTGCCTTACACGAATGGAGGAAGTAGAGAGATTTTCTACTCTGGAGATTCTTGCCATAGGGCATACACAAAGGCCTGGTCTACACTAACCCCCCCACTTCGGACTAAGGTACGCAAATTCAGCTACGTTAATAACGTAGCTGAATTCGAAGTACCTTAGTCCGAAGTTACCGCGGTCCAGACGCGGCAGGAAGGCTCCCCCGTCGATGCTGCGTACTCCGCTCGCCGAGCTGGAGTACCAGCGTCGACGGCGAGCACTTCCGGGATCGATCCGGGATCGATTTATCGCGTCTTAACCAGACGCGATAAATCGAACTCAGAAAACCGATTGCTTACATCCGGACCCGGATGTAAGTGAAGACGTACCCAAATATTAAAAAAAATTAAACCTTACATCAACCCACCACCACCTCTGAGTAATATTATCTGTTTTACAAATGGCAAACATGAGGCACAGAACACAGATCTCCATACTGCCAGTTCTGTGGATTCCTAATTAGTAACTTCGCAAATCATCAATATAAAACAAGCAATGGGCAAGTTGATCTAGAAGTTACATAGGCTTTGCTGATTTTGTTATTTTTAAACAAAACTTATCTTTGCAATTAAAGCTTCTTGTGCTCATTGGCTTCTACATATCAATGAATTGCCAAATAGATTTGTAGTGCTACTGGGAAATGATTTTATAGCAAAAAGTGCACAACATCCACACAAACAAAGGAGAAAGAATTGTACCAAGTGTAACAAGAACACAAGAGAATGTAAATAAAAACATTGAGCTAAAAATCTATGGGAATAGTCATTTAGCTACAAGAAGTGCCTTCATAAAAGCTGGAGGAGGAGACAGGGACTAATATATTGTAAAGAGGGGAAATTATGCAGCCAGAGTCCATCAAAGACATCTTATCTCCTTAGTTGTGGGGGATCAAATAAAGTCAAAGAGCTAATCATCCAGGGAAAAATATGGTCTCAATTACTGCTTCAGGCAATGCCTCAAAATAAACTGGCAAGCTGACGTAGCATAGAAAATTTAATATACCATGGAAAGATATTGACAAGCTGGAGGGAATTTAGAGAAGAGCAACAAAAAGTATTGCAGGCTGGAATTCTTGGATTTTGAGAGATTAAAAAAACTAAATATGTATAACTTGGCTATTCAACTATTTTGGGAAGTCAAGGATGGCAAGGGGGAGGACATGATAACATCTACAAGTATCTGAATGGTGTAACCCCTTTTGTGTGATGTCTCTGGAAGTCATTTTTGAAGCCTTTTATCTTTCCCCCAAATTGTGAGCATCGCAGGTGGTTTTGTATCCTAGTGCATTTACTTTCCAAGTTACCATTTTGTAACTTTAGAAAATACAGCGAGGCCTTGTGTGATAAACTGCATTTAATGAAAATGTGCCTATGTTTATACTGTTGTGTGACAAGCTGTATGAAGGCTCACATGTGGTGGATCTCATCCAATACACTAAATGCCCCAATAACAACTGCGTGGGTGAAAGAAGACAATCACTACGCTCTCAAATGAACTCACACAGAAAAATAATAAAAGACAAGAACGCTATATCACCTTTGGGTGAGCACTTTTCACAAAACGATTACTCCATACCTCACCTCGCAGTCCTCGTCCTCAAAGGAAACCTGCACAACACCTTCAAAACAGGAGCCTGAGATCTTGCTAGACATTAGATACTCATGGTTTAATAAAGGCATTGATTTATGGCTTATTACAACAATCTGTATCCCACTAACCCCCTTCTTTTGTCTTATGACTGAAGAGGTGTTAATGGGCCACTTCACCTTGAATGGTCCCTTAGAATATGTGTTAATGATTTATGCAAAACAATACATGCCACCTTGTATTTAGCTGTGACACTCCCTGTACCTTTCCCAGACATGAAGAAGAGCTGTGTCTAGCTAGAAAGTTCGTCTCCTTCACCAACAGAAATTCTTAATAAAGATATTACCTCACCCACCTGGCATGAGGGAATGTATTTTTACAATAAAGAAAACCTTTAAAATATAGGAAAATACTATCATCTCTATTTGGATAAATACCGAATGTTCTGAATTATATTAAAAAACTTAAAATAGACATTTAAAAGGAGGTGATAGTTGTAGACCCTGAATCTTGTAAACTGATTAATACCCAAGCCTAGGAGAGCCCCACTGCAACGGAGCTTCATGTAAGAACAGGGCTATGCCTGCACAGATCAGCAGGATCAGGGACTTCATTTGTTTGAAACAAACAGATGGATGGCTTGGAAACATTTTCCCACTTTGCGGAAGGGTCTCATTTAATTTGTAATCTGAATGACGTTACTCCTCTGCCAAGCAACTTCTCCCGCTCCAATGGGACTCTGAGCTATACCCATACAGTTTCATCATTCCAGCGTAAGCTGTGTACAGGTGAAAAGCAAGGGTGGCTTCTTCCCAAGTGGAATGTCTGACACTCAGCTTAGGAAGCAACTCAGGGCCAGTAGAACCTCTCTTCACCTTAACCCACTATAAACACAGACAGCTGATAAAATGGTCTTTAACTACATCATATTTAAGTAGACATATTAAACTGTCACACACTTTTTCCTTCCTTCTCACATCACTGTCACCATAAGGTTTGTATTTAAACAGGTTTTTCCTTTATGAAAGGCAGCATGACTAGTGGTTAAAGCATATTAAGAGTTATGGGTTCTAATCCTGTCTCTGCCACTGAAACGCTGTACATCGTTGGACATGTTACTTCACCTCTCATTATTATTTATTGGTATTGCAGTAGAGTCCTGCAAATCCTCAGATATCCACAGACCATTTTTGCAGATCACGGATTGGATGCGGATACAAATTTTATATCCATGCAGGGCTCTACCTAAAAGGCCCCAATCAAGACCAGGACCTCAATGTGCTGGTCACTGCCAAAACATACTAAGAGAAAGTGCCTGTCCTGAAAAGTTTGCAACCTAATGGGCTGTCTACATGGGGACACTCAGGAGAGCTAAGACAAATTAACTAAAGGTATGAAGTTCAAGCACATTAAATCCCTGAGTGGATGCTCATTAAGAAGGAAAGCGGTCGCTGTTTGCTTTATTATATGGGTATTAAGTGGCAGAGTCAGAAATAGAAACCAGGTTTTCCTGATTCACCTGCAAAATGGGGGCAAAACCTACATTACAGGGGTACTGTGATGCTTTACTCTAACAACTGCAAATTCAATTCAAGAACTCTACCCTGAGTTCCATCCTGCACCGACACCACTTCTGTCTTCTCAGGTCATCAGGCCTGTGTTGTTGTGGGCTCTAGGATATTTAATTCAGATACTGATAATATTGGTCTCTCCCCACTTCTAAATTAATTCCTCAATGCCTTTTGATTTCAACTTGCTTTTTAAAGTTACGTTTACTGTTGGCCCTGTAAATATTACTTCCCATCCCATCCACTCTGTCCTCTTTGTAAAAGTTTCAGAATTAAGCTGTTCTACTGTCAGCTGGTATATACACAACACACACAATTATTTACCAGGGCTTCTTAATACCAAAAGAAAAATGAGAAGAGAAGAAAGTTCCCCTAAAAAGACCACAATCAGGAACTGAATGCAATGCAAGAACCTTATCAGGTTATTATAGTGTGTTTTCTAACGCAAATCTCACACCACAGACAAATTAATTATTTTTATTAAAGCTAATATTAAAATTATCTAATACACAGGTTAAGGAAAGAGAGTCTTATGATCTTAATCCATTAGCTACCCAGACACCCATATCCACTAGTTTGCCTAATGTATTTTCTCTTACCATTTTAAAAATCCTATGACCGTGAAATTGACCAAAATGGGCTGTGAATTTGATAGAGCCCTAAGCAAAGTCAACACTCATGAAATAAGAGATCATTTGACATCACCTCATACTCTTGCCTCCCATATCTTCCCGGGTTGCAAATATATGCAGATGTACCCTAACGCACAAGTTCTACAGAGCTGCAGCTACACTGCTATAGTATAGACACTTGCTACAGCGACAGAATGTTTTTTTCCACCACTATAGTAAATCCACCCCCTTGAGAGACATCACCTAGGTCATTGGAAGAATTGTTAAGTTGACCTAGCAGTGTCGATACCGGGGCTTAGGTCGGCTTAACTACGTGACTTCCGTGATTTATGCAGGGGCCAGCGTGACTGACCCCAGGGCCGCCCCAGCAGCTGGCTCCAGGGCAGCTACTCACGTGGCCCCGGGACAGCCACACCAGACGCTGATCTGGTGGCCCCCAGCCAGAGCAGCCACGGACCGCAGCCCTTGGCAGCTGCTGCCACTGGGCCCGGGTGCCCCCCCATGCCCAGCCCCCTACAGCACTCCCCCCCCCCAAGTCCCCGCAAGATTTAATCACAGGTGTTTTTAGTATAAGTCATGGACAAGTCATGGGCTGTGAATTTTTGTTTATTGCCCATGACCTGTCCATGACTTTTACTAAAAATACCCGTGAATAAATCATAACCTTATCTATGAGTGATGTAGCTAGATCAACCTAATTTTTAGGTGTAGATGAGGCCTTAGAAACAACAAAAGTCAAGCTCCTGAGAGCTTAGAATTGATCGTGTGTTGTGTGGTGAAAAAATAATCCGTAATAATAATATGTTATCCCCCATTGTTCCATACATGGTGTCTGTCCTGTTAGCTATTTTATTCCCTTTGGTAACTTATTTTCTGAATTAGTCATTGGATAAACACTTTCACGCCACATTACATAAAGTATACTTGAATCCAGATTTCTTTCACTCTTGCAGCGATGAGAACGAACAAACAAACAAACAAAGCAGGACTGAATGCTGAAAGCACAGCAGTGCTATGAATTGCAGTTCATGCAACAATATGTACATTCCTCTCTTCCACTTAACTAAGTTTGGCTGCAACAGGATGTACTCAATGACAGCACATACTCTGAATCAACAGCCTTATGTCAATAAACTAGTTTATTAACCCACCAGCATAAATTCCGTTTTAAAGCCTTCTTAACCCTACAAGAATAAACATGCATAAGGGAGTCTCTTCATGAGTCATTTTCATTTAAAAGTAATGTCTCAATATTACTGGCGAAAGAATAAAAGTCCCTATAATGCAACGAAACAAAACAAAAAAAAAGGAACCAGGAAACCCGGCTTTACACTTAGTTTACAGACACTCATAGGACTGAAGGGATTTTTAAAACCCTTGCACACGTCTAACAAAACACTTACAGCACCTTAAAATAATTAACAAATACATCCAAGAACAGCCTGTGAGATGGGTGTTTACACAGAGGGGAAACTGAGCCACGGAAGGCTGGATTACTGCTGGCTGTTACAATCAAGTGAGTCACCCGGCTCTGGCACCAGTATTTAAACTGAGAGCAGCCCTGGGCTCATGGAGAAGTGAAGTGAGGTGCCCGAGGACACAGAGTCAGTCAGTGGCAGAGGCCGGGGTAGCGCAGAGTTCTGGGCTCCCAGCTGCCCCTCAGCCTTGTCACACGCAGCCCCCGGCTTGCTCAGGGCACAGCGGGCAAGAGAACCGCTAAGGGTGTCTTGGAGGAGCCCCAAGCCCAGCCCGTCCCCAGCCGCCCCCCGAGGTGAGCCAGCACTGGCCGAGTTACCGTTTGTTGGCGGGGCACAGCACAGACTCGGTCCCTCCCGCCCAGGCAGGCGCGGGGCTGCCCGGCGGCACTGACCCGAGCGGCCCGGATCCCCTCGGCGTGGCGCCCCGGGGCGCGCGCTCTGCCCCGGCCGGCGCAGCTGCGCGGGCGCTGTGCTCGCTCTCCGGGCTGGAGGAGACGCGCGCGCAGCGGCCGCCCCTGGCCGCGCACTGGCCCCTGCGCCCCGCTCCCTAGGGCGCGTGGAGTCCGGCTGCCCGAGTCCGAGCTCCAGCGCCATTGGTTCTGGGGACGGGACCGGCAGGCAGCTATTGTTCCCACGTGATTTGGAGTGGAAGCGGGGGGAGAGAGGGGAAGGCAGTGCGGGACACTGGCTCGGCGGCGCTGCCTCCGGGCAGGTATTCCCCGGGGCGCGGGCACACGGGAGAAGGGGCTCAGAACAGCCCCGGGGTCACGGGCTGCTCACGGGGGCAGTTGTAGGACCCAAGGGGAGACCCGGGCGGTTGGCGTTTCTTTGCCGGTTAGATCTTTCCCGCTCAGTAGCTACATTCGGGTGCAAACTTTCCACGCTTCTCACTACAAAGTATTTGGTTTAACAGGCTTTCATGGGTGCAGTAAAATGCCAACACGTAGGT
>NW_020664447.1:8838891-8864861 GCF_002925995.2 Terrapene triunguis
CAGGAAGGGTAATAAACTACATCAACGTAAGCACTTTTAGACTGGTTATAATTGCATCCATGCTGGAGGTTGTACCAGTATAAATATAAAAATAAAATATCACCCCCAACCAAAATAGTTATACCAGGGTTTGGTTACAAAGGGATGGCAGGAATCAGGACATACTCTGAGCTCTGCTGTTGACTCCGTGTGTGACAGTGGACAAGTTGTGATCATTGCTACTCTGTGCCTCAGTTTCCTTGTCTCTAAAATGGAATCATTAAGACTTTCTCTACCTCTCAGCAGTGTGTTGAGCCTTAACTCATTAAAATTGGTAAAGTCTATCTAGGTATCTAAATGGACTTCCTTACTAGTGCCTTAGGTCCTGATTCTGTAATAAGCTCTGTAGCCCTCTCTTTGCAGGATCAGAGCCTCAGTGATTTGAGCCTTTGAGTGGAAGGTGATGCAGAAATGCACTGTATGGAAAAGATTTTCAAAAGCACAAATGGCTGTTTAGCACCCAATTCTCCATTGCTATTTGTGCCTTTGCAAATATCCCCACTACATTATTGCTGAAATGGAATAATAAATTTAAAAATTTGGCAGAACAGTGTTATCAAACAAATATTTGTTGAGACAGATATTTCTTGTTGCAATACTACTATTCTGTACCAAGAATTTTCCGGGAGTAACTAAAACTATGGATATAAACTTTTGATCCAGAAAAAAAAAAACCTCTCCAGAGATATAGAAACAAAGTAAGGCCTGGTCAGCACTTAAAAGTTTTACTTGTATAACTTATCAGTTAGGGGGGTGATTTTTTTACCAACATATTTATGCTAGTACAAACCCCAGGTTAGACTTGGGTTATACTGGTATAAAGGTGACATATTAGTATTGCTTATTTTGTTTTCTAATACAGTAATTTTACCACTTAGCATCAAAGCTGTATAGTATAGACAAACCCTAGGGAAAAAAGCTTACTTAACTTTAAATGACAACCTGCAGGTTAAAGATGTACATTTTCACTTCTTTTTAATCAGATTGCAGGATTGTTTCTGAGCCTCATATAAAGTATGATAAGATCAGGCCTTTAGTGTTTACTGACCACGTCCCTTTCATGCAGGTTGCTGATCCAGAGACTGATGACAATATCTATTGTTTTGTTTTTTATCACCCAAATAGGTCACTGAGCATACATGACACCAACACAGCTCCTTCAAAAAGATGACAGGTTTCAGAGTAGCAGCCGTGTTAGTCTGTATCCGCAAAAAGAACAGGAGTACTTGTGGCACCTTAGAGACTAACAAATTTATTAGAGCATAAGCTTTCGTAGCCCACGAAAGCTTATGCTCTAATAAATTTGTTAGTCTCTAAGGTGCCACAAGTACTCCTGTTCTTTTTTCAAAAAGATGAAAAATCACAGCTTCCATGTGGTGAGTGTGTCTGATTATGTTATTTTTCTAAGGAGATGATTAAATGACAGTGGGCAATTAGCAGAAAATACAACAAGAAGTTTTAAGTAGTTGTAATGTGCATGATGTAATTAAAAACAAATTTCAGTTAGTCTGTACTGCAAAATCATATTTGAACTATTGAAGGATGTTGACTGCCATCAGATTATATCTCGCATCCATTTGAATGGTCTCAAATATTTAATGTTATGTTTCCACATAATTCTAATTACACCTCTACCTCGATATAACGCTGTCCTCGGGAGCCAAAAAAATCTTACCACGTTATATCGAACTTGCTTTAATCCATCGGAGTGTGCAGCCCCTCCCCCCCCCCCGAGCACTGCTTTACCGTGTTATATCCGAATTCGTGTTATATCGGGGTAGAGGTGTACTTCTTATTATCTGTCATTTTAAGAATTCCTTCCAGTCAGCGTAAAACACTGCTGTGCTTGGAAAACCAAAAGGTTTAATGGTTTTGTTAGGTGTTTTGTTCCTTGTTAATCATCTAACATAGTCCAATTCTGCAAACATTTATGCATGAGCTTAAAATTAAGTTAAGTTCATGCATTAATGTTTGCAAGGTAGGAGCCATAAAGCACATACCAGGGCAAAGAACTGGACTTGACTGGTAGAAGGAAACAGTCCAGTATGGAAGAGGGAGTAAAGGGGGATTGAGATTGAATATCTCTAACATGCTAGCAACTAAGTAAAATTGGCCAGAACCCACAGATCTTGCACTGATTTTGACTTGCTTTTGAACCTGATTCTCATCTTTCCTACTGCTGGCTTCTCTAGATTCCTCTCAGCTCAGCCGCCCTGTTAACTCTGAGGTTTCCTTTCAAGCAGGGTTTTAAGTTGACTAAATCACATGGGGCTGCAGAGTTGACCAAATAAAATAAAATACAGTTCTGATATGGGTCTGAGGCAGATAGGTTGTTGGTGAGCACTAAATGGCCTAGGGAGCATTTCAAATATAATTAAGTTAGGTGTTTACCCTAAAATATAGTTATGAACTAACAAAATACCACAACTGTGCAATGCTGGAGCCAGTCCCTTTCTCAGACCTCTTTAAGCCCTGCTCTCAAACCCTGGCCCCTCAGGTCATGTCTACAGTAGGAAAATGTGTCATGTTAGAAAACATGTTTATTATGACTAACTAACATGATTTAAATATGATTTTGCCCAAAATGTGTAGAAGGACAGTCATATTTAAAAATGTTGGGTAATTGTGATTAATCCATTTGTCGCAGACAG
The DNA here is from genome assembly GCF_002925995.2 of Terrapene triunguis. Classification (NCBI taxonomy): domain Eukaryota; kingdom Metazoa; phylum Chordata; order Testudines; family Emydidae; genus Terrapene; species Terrapene triunguis. Next base: position 8,841,582 of record NW_020664447.1, read on the forward strand.
TTAACACACTTTTAAACACTACTTGTCCCTGACTACATTAGTGTAAAGTCATGTTTTATGTCATGTTCATTAAAACATGTTAGTTAAATTTTTTCTAGCATGACTCTCCCCCAGTGTAGGCATAGAGAAACTCTTTCTCTCTCTCTCAGCTGTCCTGAACCCCTGCACTCTTTCTGTTTGGCTAATTACCATTCCAGTAATCCCTCCATAATTCACTAAGAATAGCTTGTTTCTTTTCTACAGCAGTGGAGATACAGCACTGTCTTTGTGACACTAGTGTATTAGGACTCTGCTTCTCTCTGATAACAATGAACTTTATTCAGAGACAGCAGAACCTTGCTTCTCAAAGTGAGCCTATGCAAAAACAAGGCAGGAAACCCAAAAGACAGTGATTCTGTCACAGTTTTTTGTCTGAGTTTTAGTGACAGTTTTTCCCCCTGCCCTTTCTCGATGCTGTAGGACTATAGGACCAGATTAGACCTGAGCAAACTATAGTTTTAAATTGAGTTTGGATGTTAACAAGAATAATCAGCTCAAAGCATGTCACCAAAAAGAATGAATTCACAGAAAGAGGGATTGTTTGTGCCTTTGGAATACTGGTGTTATCTTATTTAAGGCTTGGGAAATAAAGAAAAAATGGTTAATTGGGCACCAGGTGCAGTAAATAATTGGTTAGAAATGCTTAGTCCAAAAAATATGTGAAAGTCTTATAAAGGAAAAAATGTTGAAGAGAGCAGAGTGCAGCCCTAAACTCCTTCAGCTAACTGCAGCTAAGGTTCAATAACCAGCAATGACATCACTTGTTTGTTATAGTGTACAAAAAAAGCAAGTTTTTTTTTAAGGGGTTCTTTGTCAGAGCTTTGCCTTACACCTCCAGAGTCATGCAATGTAATTCCCTAGCCTGAGCTTATTTTAAGTATTTTGGCCAATGCTTATAATTGTATGGTTTCTAGGGTATATAATATAGGGTGTGTGTGTGTGTATGTTTATACTGTATTTGTATTTTGGATGTAACCAACACTAAGTGGTCTTTGGACTAATAAAGAAATGCTTGTGTGGAAACTGAGTCATGGGAAACCTTATTAATGTTATTGGGAAATTATTTCCAGCAGAAGCAGTGGAATGTTGTTTGTGACCTCCCAGGTGTTCAGTGTCAAGAATTCACTGGTTATCTCAATAAATATTCCACTTTCCATCTCCAGCTATATATACTGGGATACATTATTCTGCTGGTAAAAAGTTAGTTGAGCAGTTTTTTTTTACTTTCCCAATATCACAATCTTGGATTATGGGTCAAGATGGCAATGCTGTAAGGGCCTGCATTTTTGCAAGCTCCTGATCCTACAACTGAACTGACACGTATACATGTGAGTAGTCTCTTTAGAAGGCCCAATGGGGCTACTCACATGTGTAAAGAAAGTTAAATCAGTATGTCAGTCTTGCAGGAACAGGGCCTAAAAACAGATGACAGTGGACAAGCCCTGCAATGTGCTTTTCATGGCTAGTCCTCTGACATGGAGGCTCAATGACCTCAGCAGGGCATTGTATCAGCACAGGGGTCTAGCCGCCTGAAGCTCAGTTCTGTAATGGGGCCTAAGACATATCATGTGCATGTTGTATATAAATTGAAAATCTTTTCAAATTGTTTTCCAGTTATACATACCAGATTGTAGTTTGCCTTTGGTAAAGAGTTAATAAACTGGTTTTATTGTACAATTTCCAGAAGAGAATTAAAATTTAAGTGAAGTGGCTGCCAGTAACCCATTTGTCATACAGCCTCACTGAATCTAGTTTTTCTTAACAACGAATCCAAGCATTTTCACAAGACAGGCTAGTGGTCTCAGCCCATCACTTAACCAAGCTCTAATAGTAAAGAGCTGTAATGAAATCTTGTAATAATAAATACACTACAGTATATGTACAAAACAAGCACTTACATTTAGAAAACACAAGCTATAAACTAAAGTAAATGAACAAAGGATCTGAAGAAGTGGGTTTTTACCCATGAAAGCTTATGCCCAAATAAATCTGTTAGTTTTTAAGGTGCCACTGGACTCCTCGTTTTTGTGGATACAGACTAACATGGTAGTCTGTACACAAACTACCTCTGATACTTGACTTTCTGGTGTAGTAGCTTTAGTGTTTTTGAATTGTCTGTTCACTCGCACACTTGCTAATTCATAAAATTTTGTAGTCCATAATGGGTCTGTCAGTCATGAATGTGAGTTAGAAAGGTTCTACTGTTTTAACACTGACCTGTTCCTCCCTTCTTTCCCATAAAATTCTCTAGAAAACTGCAAGTACTGTATATCCTCTTGTATGAGAATGTGACGTAATTAAGTCAACCTAAGCCCTGGTGTAGACACCGCTAGATCAATGGAAGAATTCCGTCAGTCTAGCTGCCGTCTCTCAGAGGTATATTTACTACAGTGACGGAAGAATCCCTTCTGTTGCTGCAGTGTCTGTGCTACAGCGGTGCAGCTGTGTTGCTGTAGCATTTCTAGTGTAGACATAACCTGTGACTGGCCTTGCAGGGAGAGGGCAGAAGGGAGAAGGAGGCTCCTGAGGCAGGCTCTGGAGAAGGTCAGACCCCAGGCAGATGGCCTGGTAGTAAACTGGGCCTAAAGATCCAGCTTGTAAGGAAACTAACTTGGGTTGAAGAGTAGCCCCAGAGGGGTGGAAGACACTTTTGTTTTATTTCCTTTGACACTGTTGTTTAAGTTTATCATTGCCCTGCCTGGGGGTGCTGAAAGAAACAGTTGTCTGTCAAGAGTCTCTCTGAAGAGAAGGTAGGCCTCAGGCTGAGATTGCTGACACAAAGGTTGTTCAAAAGAGAGAGATTTCAAAAGTCCTGACAGAGGGGGATTAAAGAGGAAACCAGTGGGATGAGTTGTGCCATGGGAGGCCACTAGGAAGTGCTTTGGAGGCAGACCTTGCCACAAGGAACAAAACATACATTTAAATTCTTATCCTTTATGCAAAGCTAGTTAACAACCTTTACAGAGGAATGGATGCAAGAGAAGACGGGACCAAATCCTTCCTTTGTCTAACATTCACCAATACAGCTGGCCTATGACAGCCCTACAAGGTATGTCTACACCACATCTGGGAGCGAGCCTCCGAACCCAGGTCCACCAACTTCTGCTAGCGCACTAAAAATAGCTGTGTAGATGTTGTAGCTCCGGATCTCAAGTTCCATCCCAAGCTGCAATGTTGAAGCAATGTCTACACAGCTATTTAATGCACTAGTGCAAGCCATGCTTACACAAGTCTGTGGATCCAGATGAGGAGGCTCACTTTCAGATTCAGTGTAGACATACCCATAGTGTCTGATTAGAAGAGGTAGCCTGGTAGCCTGGTACCCTGTCCCTCTTTGAACAGGCTTTTTTATGGCCAAAGCATGTCCAGTTTGAAGATCTACTGACAACAGCTCCTTCAATTCTGTGGGCGCCCTGCATACAGTCTTAGCAAACCTCCCTGAGGCCTGCAGGGAGCAGGGCTGGGAGTGGTTCCACTACGTTTTAGGCCATCTGTAAAACCCTTCTTTGGCAAGTCCTTGGCAAGACTTTTTTCCCTCTGCAGAAGAATGACCACAATAAATACAAACCCCCACAAATCTGGTGGAGTTAATGTGAAATATTCTGGATGAAAACTCTAATGGGTATATTTTGTTCCTACACAAAGGATACCTGCAGTTTACTTCTGAATTTTATGAGAAAGAGGAGAGGAACAGGAACAGGTCCTTGATATTAAAACTCAAAATAATTCTTGTAAAATTTATTCTTCAATGTATACTGAACATTCTGCAGCAGCATTCATCTTTAATAAATCTCCCCTCCTTTGAAAACAACTGTGTCCTGTGACTGAAATGATCCTTGTAGGTCTTCTCTAGTACAATAATGCCATGAATTCACAGGAACAGAAATAACTTTTAAATATTTTTAAAAGGCATTCAATAATGCATCTGTAAGCTTTGTGCAGCATTATAAAATGTAATGTCTAAACCAATACAGCCATTGAGCAGGCTGTCTAAATCCAACTAATTTTTGAGACAGCTATAGATCTAACATTAGGGAAGAATAATAATGGCAAGCAAATAGCTCCACCTAGTGTTCAGTATCGTTCTTAATCCTCCTTTTTATCAATTTCCCAGTAGAGGGCTCCTGTTATCTCATATCTTAACAACTGATGATTGCACACCTGAAAAGTGTTAATTAACTTTCCATAAGCAATAAATAACTTTCTATAAGCAATTACAGTTACTTTGTAAGAGTCAAGAAGGTAGTGTATAAAGGTGAATATTTGAATTTATCACAGATTTGATATAATTTAAAAAGACCTACTGGGAAATAATAAATAATATCAGCTACTTAATATCTCTCTGTCCTTTCCCATGGCCAAAAGAAAATGTGAATCCTCCCCTCCCCCTTCACTTAAATGTTAAAAAAACAATCCCTACATCCTCCAAAAAAGTCTGTGGATCCTTATATCACACAGTGTCTTAAACGGCTTCGGCAGTCTTCCTTCCTGGAGATGGGACTGGACAACTTAGTTGAAATTGCCCTGTTCTGTTCATTCCCTCTGAACCACCTGGCACTGGCCACTGTCAGAGAGAGGATACTGGACTAGGTGGACCATTGGTCTGACACAGCATGGCCATTCTTACGTAATTGCAGTTAAGTAAGTCCCTTTCCCACTTAAAACAAAAAGAGAAAACCGTCCACATTTGGCTATAATTTACATTAGTCCACATAAAAACCGGACTTGATAATGTTCACAAACTCTGTAATATTTTTTCCAGGTGTCTTCACATTCACACCTAGACATTAAGGAAAGTTCTTACAGGTGGCAAATAAACCTTTCGATTACCTTTTAATTCTAACATCCACACTGATACTTCAGTCCAGATGTTTGTATTACTGGCAATGTGTCCTGGTAAATACCATTTATGTTTCTAGGTAGCTTCTCAAGGAGGTCATTTGCTTTGGCTTGTTGCATCCACAGATGGTTTAATACTGCATAACTTTCACTGCTTCTCTCTTCCGTATTGCACTTCTGTAATTATGACACATTTGAAGTCAATTTTCTTGATAGGATGTCCTGGCTCTGAGTTTTGTCTTCACAGAAGTACATATCTGAGTATGTCTACGCTGAAAAGAAAAACCCATGGTACTAAATCTCAGAATCTGGGTCATTAGACTCAGGCTTGCGGGGTTTGGTCTGTAGGACTAAAAATAGCAGAGTAGACATTCAGGCTTGGACCAGCGTCTGGGCTCCTAGGCCCTTCCCCTTCACTGGGTTTCAGAGCACAGGTTCCAGCCCATGTTGTAATATCTACACTGTTATTTTTAGCCCTGCAATCCAAGCCTTGCAGCCCCGAGTCAATTGACCCAGACCCTGAGACTCAGGCCTGGTCTACACTGGGGGGGGGGAGGCGGGGAGAATCGATCTAAGTTACGTAACTTCAGCTACATGAATAACGTAGATGAAGTCGACGTACTTAGATCTACTCACCACAGTGTCTTCACTGTGGTGAGTCAACGGCTGCTGCTCCCCTGTCGACTCTGCCTGTGCCTCACACGGCGGTGGAGTACAGGAGTCTATGGGAGAGCGCTCGGGGGGTCGATTTATCGCGCCTAGACTAGACACGATAAATCGACGCCCACTGGATCGATTGCTGCCCACCGATCTGGTGGGTAGTATAGGCATACTATGAGTGCTGCAGGTTTTTTCTTTGCAGTGTAGATGTACCCATTTAGACCCACTGTGCTCTCCTATTTAGTTATTCCATCTGTTTTCTATCTAGTCTAACAAATTGTCCAAGAATATATGCTCTACTCTTGTTATGATGTTTTTACAAGGTTGATTTCTTTTCACATTTCTAATGAGTATGAACCTTAATTATCTGCTGAGATGTAAACTCATGCCTAGTTCTGAGATGCACATCAATATCATTCTGCAAATCTATGGGATCACCCTTTCTTTGGTGTTATTGTTGATACATTGTTTTTTCTCAGTCCAGACCTGAATTTCGATTCAAAGACAAGAGATAAGAAATGTCTCTCCTCTTCTTACAAAGGGGCCTTCAGCTGTTTGGTATTCAATGTCATGTTACTGTTACCTGTGTTTTGGCCAGGATTTTCAAAAGAGTGTAAAGAAGCCTGCCAGGGTAATTCCTTTAGGCTTCTTTAAAAATCCAAGCAATGATGCCCATATAGGGCCTGATTCCCAGTGCTCCTAAAATGCTCATTGAATTCAGTGGGAGTTTTAGATAAGCAAGAAACATATTCTTCCTCACTGTTGGATGGGGATGAATGAGTAAGAAACAGACTTCGTGAATAAGTCAAAGCAAGTAACTTATTCAGTGAATTTAGCCTCTCATTTTTCCTGCTTGCATAATGTCAGCTGGCAGGACTATCTTTCTTCAAACATGAGGGATTCATTTTTAAAAAATTCTTTACTCTCTATTGATCATGTGTATTTGAAATTCATGCACTGTTGCTTGAATGTGCTTAGTCAGATAAGACTGTGTTCAAAGAATACAGTAGAACCTCAGAGTTATGAACACCTCGGGAATAGAGGTTGTTCGTAATTCTGAAATGTTCCTAACTCTGCACAAAACGTTATGGATGTTCTTTCAGAAGTTTACAACTGAACATTGACTTAATACAGCTTTGAAACTTTACTATGGAGAAGAAAAATGCTGCTTTCCCTTTATTTTTTTTAGTAGTTTACGTTTAACACAGTATTGTACTGTATTTGTTTTTTTGTCTCTGCTGCTGCCTGCTTGTGTACTTCTGGTTCCAAATGAAGTGTGTGGTTGACTGGTCAGTTCATAACTCTGGTGTTCATAACACTGAGGTTCTACTGTAGTTATCAATGGTTTGCTGTCAAACCAGGAGAACCTATCTACTGGCATCCCGCAGGGACCAGTCCTGGGTCCGGTACTAGTCCACATGTTCATTAATGTCTTGGATAATAGAGTGGAGAGTATGCTTATAAAATTTGCAGATGACACACAACTGGGAAGGGTTGCAAGTAATTTGAAGGACAGTATTAGAATTCATAATGACCGTGACAAACTGAAGAATTGGTTTGAAATGAACAAGACGAAATTTGATAAAGACAAGTTGTGATAGGATCTACAGGCCCCACGCTGAACCAGGGCTGGGAGTAGAGTAATACTGGGCTAGGGAGACTCCCCTCTCAACAGGTTCATGTCATATTCCCAATGGAGGAACAGTTTAAAAGGACACTGGCAGCCCAGGAAGAAGGGTGAAATGAGCTGCATCCATCCCCAGGAATGAAGGCTGATGCTCAGAGCTGTGTCAGGAGTGGCAACAGCTTAGTGAAGGCTGTTCTAGCAGCAGGGACTTGGACTACCTCCTCCCCAACCTTGGGAGCTGAAAGCCCAAAAAGAGATTGATTGAACAGGACACTAAGACTGAGGAGAGTCTGCTAAGCCAGTGACCATGCCCCAAGCACAGGAGCTCCAGACTGGTAAGAAGGGACCCAGGGGAAAACATATTTTGGGGTAGCTTAATAACTGGTCTTGATGCTCTGATAAACTCCTAGTTCCTGGGTTGGGACCTGGTGGACAGGATGGGCCTGAGGCCCTCTACCCCCCTCTTCCTTCCCTCCACCCCATAATGAGAGAACCTCTGGGGGAGCAATTGGAGCATGCGGGAGTGATTGAGACCACTGCCAGGGACCGCTCTGGGATGAATAGGCCAGCAGAAACCATAAGGCCAGGATCTGACCACTAAGCCAGCTGGTCATCAGACCTTCTCACTAAACAAGTGCAGAGTACTATGCTTTAGATTAGAAGGAAAAATCAAATGCACAGCTACAAAATGGGGAATAACTGGCTAGGCAGAAGAGGACAGTGGTGTGCACTCACACACGCATGTATGCACACACACGACAGTTCATTTAAATACTTGGCATGAAATAAGTGTACATCCTTATGTTGATTTCTTAGTACAAAACTCACTGTTCAACAAAAGGTTAATAAGAAAACAGGTTCATTAATAATATATTATCAGTTGCAGTTTGGTTATTGGTTAATGAGCTATAGTAAATTATTTTTAAAAGTGTTTAACAAATTATTTGTTGAAATTACAAGACTGACAAGGCATGTAATATGCTCAACTGTGCTAAATGTCACAAGAGCTCATATAAATGGAAACATATCACACATGTTTCTCATCATGCTTTTAACATGAAAAGAAAAGAACAAGTCATTCTGGAGATGGTAGTAGTAGTGTGGGCTCCAATCCCGTCAACAGCTATGCATGTGTGTAATTTACTACCGTGAGCCGTCCTTCAGATGCATGTTTGCAGGGTTGGGGCATTCGTGCCAAACAGGAGATCTATGTTTTCCTGGACCCAGTCTATTGCTTCCTGAATTGGCAGAAGGAATGGGCATTTCATAGCACATGGCAGCATTCCTTTACCTAAAAGGATTATTGAAACAGAGGACACTTTGTTCTCCAACAGGAGCCAATTTACAAACATACCAATTCTGAACACATTTCAATCCCTGGTTGCCGTACGAGATTGGGGAAATTGGGTGTTTCAGGCTAAAATGGCATGAGACTTGGAGGCAGTGGGGCTGGAGAGGAAGAGATCGAGCCTTGGAGCCAAGTAGCTCAACTAAATGGCTTTGTGGGGGGAGCCTAGATGTGCTTGAGCTGGTACTGACGCTAGGATGACCAGACAGCAAGTGTGAAAAATCGGGACGGGGGTGGGGGGTAATAGGAGCCTATATCAGAAAAAGCCCCAGATATTGGGACTGTCCCTATAAAATCAGGACATCTGGTCACCCTAACTGACGCTAACAAGAGGTGTCTTTCAATGCAGCATACCTTTTATTAAAGCTGCCTTTCCATTCCCAGGGAACTCATACTCTTATTTTTAAAAAATATTTTTGGTAAATGTGGTGCTTATGAACAGAACTAGTGCAAACAGTTACTGTACAAGTTTTCCTGACGTACCTCTGTGAGTGTAGTTCTTGTCATGATTGTGCCTACAAATTTACCTGATTGTGAGCTTAACTGTGAAAAGTGAGTGAATGTTCATAAAATGTCATAACAACAAATGTTGATGGGAAAAGGCTTAAAAAAAAGAGACAGACTGGATTAGTCCAAACAGAAAGGCCTATTGATATAATTCAAGGACTGTGTTAAGATCGTGCCTGGTAAACAAGAATGGTGTGAGACTGGAAATCAACAAACCAAAATAGGTGTGTTGGAAACTGGGCCTAATTGGTACACAAAATAACAAGGTGATGAGCTATTCCACCCATTATTCCCTTTTTGGGTCCTTTTAAAAAAGAGAGTGCGGGGGTGGGAGGGTGACCTACTGACTGAAAAATGAGAGAAGGGGAAGGAGTGAGCTTCACCATCATTGCCGCCACCCCAACCATCTACTGGGACCCTGGACCCTTTTCATCCTAATCCTGAGAGGTGCCCTGACCAGACCGGTCTGGAGAGAAGGACTCAGATGATATAGCCACCTCCACTGGCTTGGGCTAAATCCCAAACACAACCTGGGATGTGAGACTTCGTCTACCCCTCCTCCTTCCCCCCTCCCTCAGTGTCCTTTTCCTTCTCTACTTCATTTCTTTTCCTTCCTATCTGTCTCCTTTTCTCTTCTGTCTAATAAGAGTGTAGCTTAGCCAGCCAAGACTGCATATTTTGCAGTGATGCTATCAATCTGTGATCGGAAAGACAGCTAAATGTCATGCCCTAAACAGCCGGACCCTGGTACAACATGCCAGGTCTCTGGGTGGCTGTTACGAACATGTGCTGTAGCCTGTGTTTTTCTAGTAGCGAAGTTGCTAGTAAAAGTCAGCACCAGAGAATCTGCATTTCCTATCTGTGCTGTGTTCTTTTCTCTTCCTTCTTGTATGTGTTTTGTCTTCTAGGAAATGGGATCAGATTTTAACAATAGTGCCAGCCCATTTCAGCTAATTTCTTTCTCTTTTCCATGCAAAAAACAATTATTACCATCTTTGATACCATCTAAGAGACTGCCAAACAAGTGGGTTTTTTCTTTAAAGATTCTCTCCAGCTGAAGGGAAAGGGAACAAGGGATGTTGTTAAAATGAAAGCCGTACTTAATGCTTTCCTTTTAAAATGCTCTGATTTTCCTTCTTTTCTGTATCTTTAATAAAAGGATTTTAATAGCATGTTTGCCATAGTACTAAGCAGTATCTGTATGCCAGACGTTATTTAACACTGTTTAATGTTGGACAGTGACTGGGCAGTCTGGGTCATGTTAACACCTTTGACTCTTTGGGCCCATTTATTCTATCTAAATTAATACAATACAACTCAGACCAAACATGATAGGCTGGGATAACCATACTTTTCTAGTTGTTGGCTTCTTTTGCCAGAACTTGTGGTGGGGGGAGGGAAAGTGTTCATGGGTGGTGGGTGGAGCCCCTTCCCATGGTCGGAGTCCCGAGACCCCCTGCCGCCCCCCATGGCTGGAGCCACAAGCTCCCCTTCCCCCCGGCCGCAGGAGCCCCAGGCTAGCTGAAGCCCCGAGCCCCCCCCCCCCCAAGCTTGGAGGAGCCACTGGCCAGCCGCAGCTCAGAGCGTTCCCCCCTGGCTGGAGGAGCCAGCTTGGGCCAGCTGCAGCCTGGAGTATCCCCCACCCCTGCCTGGAGGAGCCCGGGGCTGGCCGAAGCCATGCTGTACCTCCCTCTCCCCAGACCCAACCAGCCTAGGGGAAAAGCATCTGTTAGAAGACACTTTTGATGTGTCCCATGTGCCTCCTCCGCCACCCCGGAACCTGCGTGGGGCATAATAAAGCAAAAACTTCACCGCCAAACCCCAGATCCGTGGATCCGGTGGCCGCGGCAGCCTATTATACCCGCCAGCCATGGAAGTGCTGTCTTGGACAAAATCTGCAAACTCACATTTCCTTTTTGTGATCTATGCAGTGGTTTGCATGCAGGTCTGTGAGGGCGACAATTTTATGCTTTAAGTAAAATACCCAATTTTAAATTTAAAATACACAATTTCATGCTTTAAGTAAAATACCTGTCCTCAAGTCATTTTCTTTCAGATTTAGTTATTTGCACCAACTGCAGATGTGTTGGCAAACAGGCCAGTGTGATATCAATATACATCTTGCGGATATGATAAAATAGGTTTTTTGGGAAGATGCAGCGTGCCAAGGCCAAGGTAAATCTTTACAATGTTCACAAAATAGCCAATCATCTGAGTGATGCAATATAATTTTCAAATCTTATATCTACACAAGAAAATAAAATGGGTATTCTGTCCTGTAGCCCTCACTTGAAATAATGGAGTGTGGCAGAGCCAGCAGTGTAGGGACCACTAGTGGATTATCCAGTATATGATATGAACACAATCCTTGGTATATTCTTAGAATTGGCAAGTGTAAATTATCTCTGAGTGTTTTATTAGACAAAAAATGTGCTTTAAGGTTTGTTCTTATAAGGGTGATTGTAAGATATAGACCCATAAATCTCTTTAAAATCCAACTTTAATCCATTGCCATCTGGTTGAATGAATCTAACTCTGCTATGCAAATTTAATTTTCCCCAAGTTCATTTATAGGTAGGATTCAATCTATGTTTTAGTACTACCTTTATCAAAGCAAAAACCCAGTGTAAGAATAACATCTATTGAGAACATCTATGCTATGTAGACAATTTCTCATGGAAATATTCTTGTTAAATAATATGATTTGTGTTCCCAGTTAAGAAACTTAAATGCAGCATTCTTTCAGAGCCTTTGATTGATGCCTTATGCCTGCGGATATGGGGTTTAACTTTTTGCGATACCAATTAAAGCCTTTATGTGTGTGCCAAGACCTAGTGATCAGATCTGTTGAATTAATTAATGTAATATAATCTGCAGAAGGATACCAGATACTCTCTAGATGCTAAGACTTGTATCTGTAGCTTGTCCAGTATTTTTCCCCTCACGAAGTTTTCATGACTGATAGTTTTCTGTTTTGTAGTATTTTCTAGGTAATTTTTTTTTGTTTAAAATGTAACACCTGTCAAAGAAATAGTCAATTTTTATATATTTATTTAACATACTGAAAAATGGCATTTCTTATAAATGCTGAAATATTTAATTGCAAAATGATGTAGACTTGATCTGGAAGTATTTCTGGCCCAGAATGTATTTAGGAGTCTGGTCATAAAATGTGCAACATATAGTTTTACTACCATACCATAACAACAGCTTTTTACTCTTAAAGAACAAAATGTGATTATTCTGTGGATTCATTGAAGTATGGCTTTTCCCCACATCATTTAGTTGCTGATATTCTCTATATATATCATAATTTTAATAATGTATTTACTTTTCTGCCTTTCAATTCCTTGATATGCAAGTATTTTTCTCACTTAATTAATATTTTAGCATTGCACAACATCTACTGGTCTTGTGTCCTTTCTAGGGAAGGTGCGAACAAAGAATTATGTATCTACTGACAAAACATTTTGACTAAGATTACTTTTTTTTCTGACAGACAAATCCAATTATTTCTATGTAGCAGACTACCACCTTCTGAGGCTATATGTTATAACGTTTTGTATTGAAAACAAAAAAGATATTAACAGACAATATAATCAACACAGGATTTAGTTTGCTGCCAACAAATTGCTACTACTGTAAGTCTAATGGAAAATGGAAAATGTGAAGTGGTTCTTCCTAATTTGCATAGTTCTAAATTACATTATAACTGGGGTAGAAATAGTTGTTTCCATTGGGTGTGTTAAAATGTGTCAAAAATTATAATGCTGTGGTTGGACTCTTTACCTAGGGGTTGGTTTTAGATAAACTTGTTAATTTCAGTTATAGTTATAAAAGGACACAGTTTTTTCCCCTCCCATATCAAATAAAATGCAAGAAGGAGAACAAATTAATCAGCACGTTCTCCTGCTTTTCAGAAACTGCTGTTGGGCTGCACCTGTAGGTGCAATATTTGAACGTATTTCAAACAGCTGGAAGTCTAGGGGCTGCCCCACTCCCTGCCCCCTCCAGCCCTCATGGCTACTTCCCACTGGAGAAAATAATAGTTGTCCAATCACCACAGAGGGGAAAAAAAGCCGGGCAGCACAGCTGTATGGTGGATCACTGGATGTGGGCACTGAGGGCATGTGCCATGCTTGCCCACCCCTCAGACAGGCCCCGTTAATAATAGTAAAACTTTATTACCAGCCACCTGCAGTGGCACTCATCAGCAGTCCTACAGTAATAAGTCACTGTGTGCTTGCATGCAAGAGGAAAAAGAAATTTTGCTAAGGCTGTAAAGAAATAGATTTAATTTTCAAGCTGTGAAAGTAGTGCTGTTAGAAATGGATGAAAATATCCCCATGGAGTTTTGCTCACAATTGTTACTAATTAGTTTTGCAGACATTTTCATGTTCTCAGTTTTGTTTTTGGGGAAATGGCCTCACTTTCTCTGTCTGGCTTTCAGAAATCCATGAGGAGATTGATAACTTGAGCATTTTTATGGAAGTATTTAGACTCTGGGGTGCCTCCCCCAAACATGATCCACTGGATAAGAACTGGATTCAGCAAGATACTTAAGCATGTGGCTAACTTTAAGCACGTGCTTAGCCCTACTGAATAGTCATAAACACAGGGTGGATAGCCAGAAGGACCAAAATTCTATTCCCACTTCTGCCAATGACTGACCGTAATACTTTGTATAGCTTTTAACAAATATTTTATTTAGTTATGAAGTAGTGGCCTGCTCCTGATGTGAACCCCACTGAAGTCAGTGTGAGTTTCCATTGACTTCAGTGAACTTTGGGCTGGGCTGTCAGTCAATAACATCACCCCCATTTTAGAGATGGGAGAAATTGAGGTTCTTAAAAGTTAAGTGGCTTGCCAAAAAATCAATAGCAGAGTCAGGATTAGAACTCAGGAATCCCAGCTCTCTGAATACAGTAACTCCTTACTTAACATTTTAAGTAATTCTGTTCCTGAAAAATGCGACTTTAAGTGAAACGATGTTAAGCGAATCCAATTTCCCCATAAGAATTAATGTAAATGGGGGGGGGGGGGAATTAGGTTCCAGGGAAATTTTTTTTTGCCAGACAAAAGGCATTATATACATTTTAAACAATTTTAAACAAGCAATTTAATACAGGTATAAGTTTTAAACAATTTTAAAGAAACAATTTAATACTACAATCCTCACTGCTGAGTATGAAGCTTGGTTGAGGTGGTGGAGTCAGAGGGTGGAAGAGGATGGATTGTCTGGCTGCTCCTCTTGCTGTTCTTGCAAGCACAAGCACTGACTTGGCAGGGGGCTCAACCCTCAGCCCATCCACTCCACCCCTTCCCCCCCGCCCCCACCCTTGACCCGCCTCTTCTCCCCCCCACCTCCTCCCCTTTTACTTTGCACGCTGTGTCCTCGCTCCTCCCCCTCCCTTCTGAATGTTTCAAGCCAGCTGATTGCCGCGGGCAGGAGGCAGGGGAGGCAGGGGGAGCCTGCGCACCGAGTCCTTGTTCCTCCCCCCTCCCTTCTGCCCGGGGCAGTCAGCTGTCTTGTGGCGTTTAGGAGCCAGGAGGGAGAGGGGAGGAGCGAGGACTTGGCGCGCAGGCTCCCCCTCCCTCCCCCTACCCCCCAGCTCCTGCCCAGGGCAATCAGCTGGTTTGCGGTGTTCAGGAGGCAGGGGAGGGAGGGGGAGCCTGTGCACCGAGTCCTCGCTCCTCCCCCCCCTCCTGCCTCCTAAACGCCGCAAGCCAGCTGATTACCGCAGGCAGGAAGCGAGGGAAGAAGGGGGAAGGCACTGATCCGCAGGGTCTGCCGGCGGGCGGGAGGCGCTGTGGGGAGAGGGGGGCATAGCGAGGCTGCCAGCTGTGGAGAAAGCAGGCAGCCAAACAAGGTAAGAGTGGAGCATTGCACAACTTTAAATGAGCATGTTCCCTAATTGATCAGCAACGAAACAACATTAACTGGGAGGACTTTAAGTGAGGAGTTACTGTAGTCTATTCACACACTCTTTCTGAGAACATCATCCTTGAAACTCTGCCCCAAATATGAATTGAACCTGAACCATTTGTTCATTTTTCTTTTACATTTTCACACCAAGGAGTACTAAATACTGCAGTGAAGTTTGTTCTTGCAGTATTTCCATTCTGGGCCAAACCAGGAAATACTGAGAATGCATAAGCAAACCTGGTTTTGATAGACTTCCAGGGCAAAAAGGTTAAGATAGATCCTTGTTTGAACCTTCGAGGTTCACCCATCACTAGTTGTTGTAAATAGGAAGGTATGAGGGGAGAAAGTACAAAAATATCATTAGTGTTTTCGTAATGTAACATGTAACTCCTTATGTTTGTCTGTTCCACATTGTATTTAGCTGTGAGACTCTGAGTACCTTTTCCAGATCTGAAAAAGAGCCTTGCATAAGCTTGAAAGCTTGTCTCTTTCACCAACAGAAGCTGGTCAAATAAAAGATATTGCCTCACCTACCTTGTCTCACTAATATCCTGGGACCAACACGGCTACAGCAACACTGCAAACACCTTGTGTCTCTTCTTAATTTAGGAATGATTTGAATAACAACAAAATACATTCTCCTCATGCAAATAACAGTAAGGAAAACATCTTCACTAGAATACTTTCTGTAAAAGAGCAGATTCATCCAGCCTCAAACTCAAGTGGCTTTGTTTGTCTCTTAAAAAGCACTTGGCAAATGTGGATAATATCATTATCTTCATTTTACAGCCAGAGAGACTTAAGGCACAGAGAGGTTAACAAGCAACTTGCCTATGGTCATGTATGCAATGTTGTAGCCCTGTCAATCCCAGGATATTAGAGAGACAAGGTGGGTCAGGTAATATCTTTTATTGGACCAACTTGTGTAATCTTGACTCTCTTACCAATAAAAGATATTATCTCACCCACATTCCCCATTGTCACACAGAAGTCAATAACAGTTTCCTTAGTCCATGCACAATATTTTCTCCTGTTTGTATTTGCCTTAGTATTGGGCTATAAGATTATGGTGTTTCTTTGCTAAAGTATATCAGCTTAGACCTAGTTGTGACTAAGTAGTTTGTATTCTTTTGGTTGTATTTTCTTTTTAACATCATTCCCTGATGTTTGGGTGTTCTGTTGAGATTATTTTTAGAAAGCAACAACAGCCCTTTACTCTTAAAGAACAAAATGTGATTATTCTGTGGATTCAATGAAGTATGGCTTTCCCCACATCAATTAATTTTATTAAACTGTAATGCACACATTCTTAAAATCCAAAAACTGAAGCTGCCACTTGTGTGTTACAGAGATAGGTATGGGGAGGGAAGGGTTATTTTGCTTTTTGTTTTAATTCTGAACAAATATACTATTGGAATTTATCGGTGGGTCATAAAGCCAGTCCACATCAATGTTATGCCCTCACCTGTGTTGATTCTGGTGACCTGTTTCTTAAAGTACATTGCAGAATTAGAGTGTGTGCAGATATAGGGGCCAAGAATGGTTAGAGGTATGGGAAAACTCTCAAAGAATGAGTAAGAAATGTTGGGATTATTTACTTTAGGAAGGCAACAAATGAGAGGGGACATGATAACAGTATATAAAATATAAAATAATGAATGGCCTACAGAGGGTAGATCGGGAACTTTTATTCAATCTGTCTGATAACACAAGAATAATGGCACATTCAATAAAACTGAAAGACATCAAACTCAGAACGCAGAGAAGGAAATATTTATTCACATATAGCACATTTAGACTCTGGAACTCATTGCCACAGGAAGTCATTGAAGCCAGGAGATTAGCAGGATTAAAAAAGGATTGAACATTTATATGGATAAATCTGGTTTACTCACAGAACAGAGGCAGTATGGACAGTGGCAGGGCATGTTTCCCCACATCGGTCTCACTGATTAATATACTTCATCCCTAAACTTGAGGCAACTGCCCCAGCTTTCCATTGGTGAAAGGGAAGTTCAGTCACCAAACCTATTCAGTCCCTGATCTCTCTGCTTTGACTGTCAATGTGGGGCAGTAATAGCAGTTTTGGAGTCAGTACTCATAATGGGTAACAATATTTCGTCATTACCAATTAAATCTGGATGTGAAAATACATACAGGTACATTTGAAATGAATCTAGGAACTGCCACATTGGATCAGATGAATGGTCCATCTAATCCAGCAACTCCTCTCTGATAGCAGTCGGTACCGGATGCTTCCAGGGAAGGCGTAAGAAGCCTTGAATTGGGCAAATTGAGATAACGTGCCTCCAGATAAAATTTCCATCTAAGCCCCAGTAGTAGAGGTTGCTTTATGCCCTGAGGCATAGGATTTGTATCTCTCTCAGAACTCTTTGTTGTTTTTCAATATTTACTTTTACAACTTTGGATATTCTTGTTCATTGCTGTCTATCTGTACCTGTCACAAATACAAAGGCCCCAGTTCAGCAGTGCACTTAAGCCCAGGCTTAACTTTGAGCATGTGCTTAAAGGTCAATTGAAGTCAGTGAGACTTAAGTGGTGCATAAGTGCATTGATGGGCCTGAGCAGGTGCTTAAAGTTAAAATGTGCTTAGGAGCTATACTGAATCAAGGCCCTACACTCACTTGAAAAAAAATTAATGGGATGACCTTGGGAGTATTTAGTATGGGGCAAATCCTTTAGGCCTTACTCATTACTTATACTAAACCGACTGAGGTGAATATAAGGATTTTGCTCAAATATGTGTTTCGTACAGAGCCTGATGTTGCATTGAATGGGATTAAACCATGTATGGGAGTGAAAACCCTTGGGTCAAATTCCCTGATGGTGTAAACTGACACAATTTCACTGACTTTTTAATAGAACCATATCAATTTACAGCAGAAGAGAATTTCTCTCTGTGAGTTTCAACGTGTGGAAGTTTCCTTCCAAATTCATCCAACTGGGGGCAATTGGCGTAGTAGAGAGGAGGTGTTTCAGCTCCCAATTGCTGCCTGGGCCCCCAGCACGGTGCCACCCTATACAACATAGCTGCTGCAGGAGGCATGCTTGCTGGAACTCTGACCTGCAGCTGGCAGGTTTCGAGTGGCTGGAGGGGCTGGCTTTGTGGGGAGACATAATGCCACTCACTTATCATTTAAATACTGTAACACTGATATCTGCTGCATGTATATGAAGCCTGATACCATTCTTTTTCAAATCAATGGGAGTCTTTCCATTGTCTTTAATGGGTGTGAGATTGGGCCCAGGCAGAAGTGAGCATATGAACCTTAATTCGGGGAAAAATGGGTGAATATATATATATATAAAGCACCTAACAGTGAGCAAATGGAAAAGCCAGGGGAATATTCCGTGATGGTAACTGAGAAGAGAACTTGGGTCATTGACCTTAAGCTTATTTTAATATTCATCTTTGAAAAGTTCCTAAAGATCTTAAACTTTTTGCTTTGTTTGAAGTTTGTAAAGGATCTGGGATCCATTAGCCCAGGCAAATAGCTGCTTTTCTTTGGGGTTATAATGTATCATAGAATGGCTACCCTGACGTTTGGGGAAAGGTAAAACGGGGATTTCATACGTATTTATAGTGTCTAAGACATCGTACACACATTCGATCCGAGATGTGCCTCCACTAGGAGAGTTGTACACAACATAAAGGGTGCCACACATCAGAAAAGCTGCTTCAGCATTCTTGCTATTGCAAGATGTGTCCCAAGTATGCTCTACTGTCATAGTCATATGGTTGATTTTAGTGATGACAAGGTTTCCACTCGTGTCTGGCTCTGCATGGATTGTCCACAGCCCTTGTTCATCAATAGCAAGATCTATTTTAGTATCAGGAAACAGTTCATAGGCAGAAATCTGTCCAGCACCCGGCAGGAGCATTCTATCAGTTACCTTTCTTCTCTGGATGTTATATTTAACTATCTCATTTAAGGAGCCATATCTGTGATAAAACAGGAAACCATTATACATAACATGGCCAGTTCCCTGCCAGGAAGATGGCAGGTTAACTCTCCGTGGTGTTAGCTTATGATTCCTTTCCGTGAATGCCCGAATATTTGCAAATTCCAAAATAACATTATTCTTGGATCCACTTAAGAAATAAATCTTCATATGGTCTTTGCCTGGATCTGTCATCCAAGAGCCATGCATATCTCCAGTCTTCTTAACTATCTTTATGGACTTGATACCTGCAAGCATGTTGTCACAGCCTGTAAGAAAACAATCCAAATATAAAGGATTATAAAATTAGAATGACTGTGAATCCTCTGGTTGTTCCCTCTCTTTGGAATTCTTAGTCCCTTCATCCATTGAGTAGAGTATGTCCAAAATGTCTGTAAATGTGGCTACAAAATTGCTATGTTAAGTAGTCACCAAACTCATTTCATATCGTAGAACCAGGGGTGAAAGTAACCTAAGAGACTTACTGGTACGTAAGGCGGTCGCGGTCCTGAGCAAGGTGGGGGGGGTGGCGGCTCAACCGGAAGGGGCGGGGCCTCGGGCGGAAAGGGGGCTGAGGCCAGACTCCCCCAGCCAGCCCTTCAGCGCAGCCCGGCGATTTAAAGGGCTTGGAGCTCCCAGCTGCCACTACCTCCCAGGGCTCTGGCAGCGATTTAAAGGGCCCGGGGCTCTGGCTGCTGCCGTGGTAGTGGTAGCCGGGAGCCCCGGGCCCTTTAAATCGCCGCCAGAGTCTCATGAGAGCGGTAGCAGCTGGGAGCCCCAGGGCTCTGGTGGCAATTTAAAGGGCCTGGGGCTCCAGCTGCTGGCATTGTAGCGGTAGCGGCGGCCAGGAGCCCCAGGCCCTTTAAATAACCACTGGAGCCCCATAGTAGTGGTAGCGGCAGCCGGGGGCCCCAGGACTCTGGTGGCGATTTAAAGGACCCACGGTAGCGGCGGCTGGGAGCCCTGGGATAACGGCGGCCGGGAGACCCGGGGCTGTGGCAGCGATTTAAAGGGCTAGGGGCTCCAGCTGCTTACTTTCTGGCTTACTTTCACCTCTGCGTAGAACCAACATCTGCCATGTAAATTCATTACCTATCTTCAACGACATACATGGGGCCAAATTCTGCTCTGTTACACCAATGCCACCCAAACAGGATTACATTATTGTAACTGAGAGGAGACGCAGAGCAGCAGCTTTGATTCTTCTCTCACTCACACCAGTTTTACACAGGTGTCTCTGCATTCACTGTAGTGAGGTTACTCCTGGTTTACAGCAGCACGAGAGAAAAATCAAGATCTTTATTTATAAAAGACCTACAGGTTAAAGTCTGACCTATTGAATTTTAACATACTAACTATCTCAGGGGCTCACTCCTACCCTCTTCCCCCCCCCTTTAATAATATAACACCCTTAGGAAGAAATACAGCATCCTAATATGAAGCCAGAATATAAAGATCCCAATTCTCGGTTTTGTTCTGGCCCCTTTTCACCACTCCTGCAACATAAAAGAGCCAGAAATCAGCCAGATCCCAAAGTCAGCTATCTCTCTGGCTTTGGGACATGCCATGGAATGTGTAGGACCAGCAAAACAACAGCTCCATGTCACCATAATTCAGGTTAGAGGCATGTGTGACGTTGCACTCCATATGTTTATGTAAATATGCTTATGAGTGAAAATATAATGTAACTGGAATATGCTTTATGCAAAAGGTCTCTTGTAAGGTATCATTTCAAAGCTTATAATCTACTGAGTGTGTTCATCCTATTTGTATGAATGTTTCATTCTTGTATCTAAAGCTAGAAATATGAAGTATTACTCTGAAGTCCTATTGTAACTATGCAAAGTGTGGGCCATTAATGGTGGCTTGGAATCTTGATGGCTCCCATTAACTAGGACAACTGATTGTAAATGGCTCTGTTTACTTGTAAGTCTTCCTGTGTTCGTGTGAGTCAGGCCGGGAAGAATGGAGGTGTGGGGTCTCACAGGACATGTCACCACGTCACCTGGTACTGGAATCCATCTTAAACCTGGTGCTTTTCCATTTAGAAGAAAGGGGGGGAACCCAGAAAGAGACAAGGATTCCCGCCTTGTGCCAAAACTATAAAAGGAGGTGGAACAGAACAAAGGGGGTTGTGAGTCATGAGAAATCCTCTAGTTACCACCTGAGCCGGAACAAAGACTGTATCGGGGAAAGGATTGGGCTCAGACTAGGAAGAAGTCTAGTCTGTGAGAGAAGCTTATTGGAACATCTCTGAGGGTGAGATTTACCTGTATTCAGTTTCTTAATGTATTAGGCTTAGACTTGCGTGTTTTATTTTATTTTACTTGGTAACTTACTTTGTTCTGTCTGTTATTACTTGAAACTACTTAAATCCTACTTTTTATACTTAATAAAATCACTTTTGTTTATTAATTAACCCATAGTAAGTGATTAATACCTGGGGGAGCAAACAGTGCAAAGTGAGTGTAAAATGTTACTACCAGAATAAGTAGGTAATTCAGAGTTGGTAGCATTTTACACCCACTTTGCAAAGATATTAACAGCTCTACAAGGTGCAAGGCAGTGGAGAATCATGCCCAGGGAACTCTCAATCTTTATCAACTGCCTAGCCCTTCCAGCAAACATGTTATTACAATGTATACTAGAGGAGTAAACAGCTTGCTTGCCAAAGGCAATAACAAATTAGAAGAGACACTACTTGACGGTTAAAGAATGTCTTTTAATAAAGTGCAGCCTTCTTAGCCAAACAGAATAAACAAGCCCCTAAGGCAGCAAGTTCTGGCAGTAGATGAAATGGAGAAGACAAAAGCAAACTCTGTTGCATCATCAGCCTTCTCTCTTTTTACTTGGTCCAAATCCATTGAAGTCAATAGAAATACTCACATTGCCGCCAGAAAGCAACCCTTTTTTGCACTTGTGGATACTGAAACCCCCTACGTATACACTTTGGTTACTGCAGCCAACATGAAGGACTGGAGATGCCTCTACTGCCCCAGGATACTTGCAAATCTTACCCCCATCAGACCCAGAAGGCAGTTTGATGCCTAATCTGCAGGAATGCCATATCCCACTCGCAACCAAGGCAGGGTTGGAAGATCAACCACTTTTCCTGCAAAATCAGTGAGTGTCTGTACATATCCAAACCAAACACAATCACCTTGGACTTATACCATGCCCCTTATGGTGGAATGGCAGCTCTGCTATTGTTAAGGTTAAGAGTCACTTACTGTTTAACAGATGACTTTATCTAAGTGCTCTAAAAGCCACATCCTTACTAGTTTTCCCATTGATTTCAATGGAACCAGAATTTGGTCCTCAATGACTACAATTAAACATATCAATGAACTCATGGCTCTGCTTTTAAATAGTGGTGTCAGCTAAGAATTACCTCAAGCAGCAGGAAGTGTATTACACAGACAGCTGGAAACCTAGGCAGCAAGACCTTAAACACTAGCAAGCAATGCTGTAAAATCTGGAAATTGATAATGGACCTGTAAATATGATGTGGTTAATGGATGGCTAGTATATACTAATGTGTTACTATCAATAACAACTTTTCAACATCTGGAAAGA
The DNA here is from genome assembly GCF_002925995.2 of Terrapene triunguis. Classification (NCBI taxonomy): domain Eukaryota; kingdom Metazoa; phylum Chordata; order Testudines; family Emydidae; genus Terrapene; species Terrapene triunguis. The sequence continues at coordinate 8,864,067 of NW_020664447.1, forward strand.
TGTAAAAAGGCAGGTAATTTTAGCTTAGTTATTTTTAGAAAGAAACAATTTTCAGTGTCTTTACCCTGAGATGTTTTAAAAACCATCTAATTTATTTTTTTATTGCATGTCAAAGAAAGTGCCGGAATATTCAAACAAGCTTATATCTAGAAAGGAACAGATTTTGAAATTCAGAGTACTGGAAACCGGTATAGGAGTAGGCTTTGAAAACAGGGTGTAGTGAGCCAGGGTGGCTGCCCTCTGAACCTGAGGGTAAAGGGCCGCTCTCTCAGCCTGAGTGGGCGGGGCCAGGCCAAGCTCGCTCCACCCCCCAGAAGGGGAGGGGTGGAACAGGAAGTATAAAGGGCGAAGCCCTTAGCTCAGTCAGGGCAGCACCAGGGAGGGAGGCAGACGCAGACCGCAGGCTGCTCCCTTCAGACCCTGCTGCCACGCCAGGGGAGGCCCTGGACCAGTGGGAACCTCACCTGGAGGAAGGACTGGGGCTGCCAGGACTGCCCGCTGCCGAGTACCCAGAGGGACTGGAGGAGCCGGAGGGGGAGCTGGAGCTGCCAGCAGCCGAGGACCGGGAGGAGCTGGAGGAGCCTGAGCCCGAGGGGGAGCTGGAGCTGCCAACAGCGGACTACCCCGACGCACTGGCGGGACCAGAGGGATTCGGACAAGCAATCGGGTAGGAAGTAGCCCAGGGACAGAGCTGCACAGTGGTGAGTCTATGTAGCGGAAGGACCCCGCTGACCCAGTGGCGGGACCCTCGTCCTGCCACTGTCAGGGCCCTGGGCTGGAACGCAGTGGTGTAGG
>NW_020664447.1:8864871-8890402 GCF_002925995.2 Terrapene triunguis
GCTACAGACACTGGCTGGCGTCCTTCCCGCTGCTAATTCCCCAGTTGCAGAGGCGTGACCCAGGCCGGCCCGTGACGTCGTAGCTCCCCACCGCCCCCTAGCGGGAAGGCGGACCGACACCGATCACACAGGGTGAGAAGAGTAGTATTATCACTATTACCACCTGCTTTAACCCTTTGACAGCATGTTGACAAAGATTAAGAGAGCAGATTCTTAGCTCAGTGATTCTCAAACTTTTGTACTGGTGACCCCTTTCACATAGCAAGTCTCTGAGTGCAACCCCCCTTATGAATTAAAAACATTTTTTAATATATTTAACACCATTATAAATGCTGGAGGCAAAGCGGGGTTTGGGGTGGAAGCTGACAGCTTGCGACCCCCCACATAATAACCTCATGACCCCCTGAGGGGTCCTGACCCCCAGTTTGAGAACCCCTGCCTGATGTAATTTGATTTAGCTCCACTGAAATCAGATATATACCACCTTAGGATCTGCCCTGAAGCTTTTTAAAAAGGTTCTGATTCCAATTTTTAAATTTTCTGTTGTGTGTTTCTGATTTCACACTGCTTCTGACTGGAAATAAAATATACCACCTAACATGTACATACTGTATATAATTTGCATCAATTAGTGAATTTCATAGGGGCGAGATACTATTTAGAGATGAAATTTAAGAGGATAAGGGCTTTCAATAAAACATAATATATATATGTACTTCATATTATATTACATGTTAGTACATGCTGAATTTGCAAATTCAAAATTGAATTTTGCTTGCAGCCAAGTCGCTTACTGTGTGATCTTGATAGGGAATTACAGAGAATATTAAAATATATGGAAAATTTACCAGTAGATTAAGTAATTTCAATGTCTATTGAATTATCCTTAGTATTGAGGCTGTGACCCAAAAAAAACATAAGCCACTTAATTAGTTGGCACAGCTGCAACCAACTGTGAGACACTAGAGTTTTTCCTGGAATGTTGCTGTGACAGATACTGTGGACATATGGAAAATCTAAAGATTATTGTATCTAGTTTATAAATGTTATATGTATTTTATGGACTACGGATGGTATTCTGGGTCCATGTGGGAGCTAAAGAGTTTCGTGCAGGAACTAAAATAATTGGGAAGTAATTAATGCAACTTTCTGGACAGATAACAGGTTTGGAGAAACTTTGTCCGCCTGGGGAATTGCATAGACTGGTTTAACCTGGATCTACAAGCCTGACAAACAAAGAACCCAGAGCTCTATAAAATGACCACCTTGGACACAGGGAGCAGGATCAATCCATGAAGGATGTAATATGTAGAATGTATGTTTTAGGTGTTGGGATATGTGAAAAGATGCCTGCTTGTCTGGCAAGGAAAGAGAACAGCCAGGTGAAAAGCTGACCCAGCAATCTGATCAGGTAAACAACTGGGTTAGCAAACTAATCTTAATGCTAGGCAGAAAAAGTGTTTATACAATATATAATGAACAGCTTTGTAATAATGTATTTAAGGCGAGCACCTGAATGTGGCTGTGAGCTTGCATTCAGCCCTATGCTATGCTCTGTTTTGGTGGACTGATCACTCACTGAAGCAGCAAATAAATGACATACTTCTTCAGCTCAAGAGAAGGTCTGTGAACTTGTGCATTCTGGGTGGCATGGAAAAAAACAGTCCACACCCTTACCCAACCTCAGAACTGAAATGAGACTGTGACCCAGAGGGACAGGCCCTGTGAAAGGACCTGAAGTACTTTGAAAATTGCCATCGTCTCCATATGCAAGGTGGGTGACACCTGGTAAGCCAGGCTTGGGTATAAGCTGTTTATTATTTTTAAGCTGTCTTTTGTTCTGAATAAATAGTGCTTTGAACTAGCCTGGTCACTGATTAACCCTGTCATTGCCCCTTAATGAACAGGGCTGCAGCTCCTACAGTTTAAGGCTAGAAGGGACCCCAGATCATCTAGTCTAACCTCCTGTAAATCACATGCCACGAACACCACCAACCAACCATCCACACACAAAACCCAACTAAAACTACACCAAAGTATTACAGCCCACTGAAGACTAAACTATTATATGCCAGAGGCAGAGAATAGGAGGGCCCCAGGTACACCCATGTTTGAAGCCCCTGCAATGTCAGGAAGTTGATTAAGTGAGATATATCCAGATAATGATGGCAAATGACCCACATCCAGCGCTGCCGAGAAAGGTGAAAACCCCGTCAAGATCATTGCCAATCTGATCTGAGGAGAAATTTCTTCCTGACTAGGGTGACCAGATGTCCCGATTTTATAGGGACAGTCCTGATTTTGGGGACTTTTTCTTATATAGGCACTCCCCACCCCCGTCCCTATTTTTTTCACTTGCTACCTGGTCACCCTATTCGTGACCCCTCATGTGGTGTTCAGTTAGACCCTGAGCATGTGAGCAAGAACCAGCCAGCTAAGCACGTGAGAGAGAGAATGCTTGGTGCCACTTCAGAGTCTTTTCCCTCCCCATCCAATGTCCCAACTTCACTTGTGGCCATCCCTGATGCCTCAGAAAAAGGAGATTACAAACAAAATCAGAACATGTGGGAGGGGCTCTCCCCACCATTGCCTCTGGGCCCTGCTACCTCTCCCGATGCTTAATTTGTAATAAAAGACGTGCCAGGGCTCAGCCCGGGCAAACCCCAGCGCAAATTAAGCACTGGCTGGGTGGTCAGAGAGCAGCGGCTGTGGCCAGGCACCCAGCTCTGAACACAGCACCACCGCCAGCAGCAGCGCAGACTCGAGGGTGGCAATGCCATACCTTGCCACGCTTACATCTGCGCTGCTGGCCAGCAGCTGCTGTTCTCCGGCCACCCAGACCAGGCTGCACTTGGAGGAGTTTCTGAGCCTGGGGCTCCCCTGGCCATACACCCACTGACCACCAGGACCGCAGGAAGGGGGAACCCAGGGGCTGACCCACTGGCTCCACAGGAGTGAGCCCTGCTGCCTGCACCTCCCCACCAGGCTGGCAGCTCCAGGCAGCATCACCTGCCCCCTGCCCAGCTGACCAGGTGGGGCTCCAGCCACGGGCTTGCCCGCACTCACCCCTACTCTGGCAGCCCGGCCCGCCAGCTTGTAGTACTCTGATGGCGACCACTGACAATGGGGCCCTGAGCAGTCACCCACCTCTAAGGCTGGCCCTGCTTCTGGCCCCCTACAGATTCCAGCTGTAGTCCTGAAGCATGAGATGCTGAACTTAATTCAGACTTGCTAAGGTGATCGCAGTGAATTGCAGGAGCGTGCAGCCTAAATCCCCAGTCTGGAGGCTGAGTGTCACGTGATGGTGATGATTAGAGGCTTGAGACCTAAGTGGAATACCCTTAAGGAGACCAAAAAGAGGTCAGAGGTGTAGTTGTCTTGGGAACTGTGACAGTTGCCCGAGCATACCTTTAGTAGGTTTTTTTTTAATGCTTTTAATGCTCCAATTAAAGAGCTATTTCCGAAGAACCAATTTAACATGCAATTCAGTATGTATATAACAAATATTTTAATTATAGCATTTCCCTTATCATTTTGGTGTATTTGTTTTCTTTGCTGAAAGCTCAATATTATCACACTTAAAGAACACACATTTGTAAATATACTTTATCCACATATCAGCATAAATGTATTGACTAGAGGATTGGCTCTCTTAGATCTAAGTTTTGAAAAGTAAATAGTTCTTACTTGCATTAAGCATGAGCTTGACTTTCCTTTTTTCTTCTGCGTCTTCATTTAGCTGCTTTTCCACTATGTCTTCATCTACTTCTACACAGGCAGTAGATTCTCTTGTTGATTGAAAATAGTCAATGTCCCTTTGTGCTCTTTCAACTCTTGTTAGCAAATGCTCCACTTCATTTTTAAACTCAGCCTTATAAACTTTCAGCCCCTCCAAGCGCGATATCATCCTCCTTGAAAAGTCACGGAATTCTTGTACATAATCCAGTATATCTTGGTTGCATTTTTCCAGCCTGCTCTTGAATTAGAATACAGAACATATAAATATATATTTGCTTGTGTGAACATGTGTATTTTCTATAGATAGGATCTTAACACATGGTTAGTTTATAAATACCACTGTCCCCCCTTCCCTTTCTGGTTTCAAACTAATTATCCCTGTCACTTATTAATCTGCATGAAAAAGTCACTGAAATTCATACTTGTGGTTAAATATCTATATTCTCCCTTGCTATGAAGTCTGAGGGCCAGATTCTTTGCTCTTCTTCTGTCAGCAGAGGGGAGCCCTGATAGAACCCATTGGAGGTTTGGGGTGTAGAACAGAGGGATCACTGATGACTCCCCTCCCTGAGGTCCCTCAAAATCCTCTCCTTAGGGTCTCTGCTGAGTCTGTCTCATAAAAATGTGAAAGCAGGGTCTGTTGGATCCAGGAAGCAACCACATTTCACATACTGTTCCTTTGCTGACCCAGCAGATATCTGATCTAGAGTTAATGCTACTTCCTCTTTTCTAGCATTTAAAATGGAAAATCGAAAGTGCTAACTTGGATTTTTGCATATGACCATAATCCCAACCAAGAGGCCCATCTACCCATCTCTCCTCCTCACTACACAAAGTGCCTCCATCCATGCTCCCAAATGTCCCAGGACTGCTTCTCCCTCCTTTTCTGCCCTTGCTACTGTCCCCTCCTCCTTCACCTCTCCCTTAGCCTTTAGCCAGACAAAAGTGTGTGTGGAAGGGAGAAAGACATTATTTCCCCCCTCTAGTTGAAATGTGTGGGGGTGGGAGATATCCACCCCCTGTCCACATTGCTTGTATAGTTACACATATATCAACTTCTATGGGTGTCCAAACATATGCGAGAACCTTAGGATATTGGTTGGTCTGAACCAGGGAAGATGGGGGAAACTTTTCTCTCCTGTGAAGCAAAAGGGAGGAAACAGACAGTTGAAATGTATATGATTGTCATTCTTGTGTAGGTTCGTGAAATGTTAATCCCAGCCCACCTAATGGGGAGAGAACATTGGTCCAATCCTTCACTGCTTTCTCAGTGAAGCCAGTAGGAGCTTTGCATGAGCAAGGAGTGCAGGAATGACTACTGTTAGAGCTTCTTTACAATTATTTTATTAACACAAATTATTACCAGACAAAGGCACGATAGCAATTCTTAGTAATTCATCCCATACAAATTCTGTCCTACTGTGTATGTGTCACATTTTTTAAATAAAGTATGCACAATGGTACATTGGTATTTAGGATCTAGGAATGCAAAACTTCTTATTTTTTTAATTATTTAATTAATTTTTATCATAATTAATTATGAATTATTTTTAATAATCTCATCTGAATTTAATTAGCAATACTCGGAGATCTTAACTGAAGAAAAAGGACAGGTACTGGAGTAGGTGGGAGCCCTGTTTGAGGGACTGTAATCTTATGAAATTTAGTAGAACCAAAACTTTTTGCAATCTCCCAACCACATAGGGATTTTTTCAGTCTCTTGTCAAGATGCAAATACACTTAAAGTTCAGATAGAAAAATGCCTTGTAAGCTTCCAACTATCTTCTGTGCTTACTAATTCATTATTAATCTTTTTCACCAATCCTGTTGATGCCAACAGGAAATGCAAATATTCTGGAGACATACTGTGACAGCAATTTAAACATTTTTAGCTAAATGTTATTGATGGGATTACACAGATGCAATTGATAGAAGAATTTGGCTCTGTATAATAAAATAAAATAAAAATGTTATGATATGATAAATAATGCTATGATAACACGAAATAATTAAAGTTGCAGGTTTTAGTTACCATGACATACTTTTAAAGTTTGTTTATTTTATTTGTTTATATTATTCATTATTTTACTGATGATTAACATATATGCAGTTTATATATGCAAGAACATGCACCACCTTTCAAATATATTTGCAACGAGACAATATTCCTATGACACAATTATACAGATAACACATACCTCTAAAGATAGAAAACGCCGGTTGATGTAATGCATTAGTACTTCATCTTGCATTACATATTGGGCCTCTCCCACGATACTTGTGAAAAATGAAACTAATAAAAATCTGAATTGCAAGATTACCATAGTTTTATGAAATCTTGTGGGGAAAAATAAAGAATTAATAATGGGAAGAAAAATCACGCTAAAACTGCCCCTCCAGAATTAAAATTAATATAATTACTGTGTGATACTATGATGTGAAAAAAATGGCTACAAATACTAAAACTGCAAGAATTAAAAGATTTAAAATGGCTGTTTCAGCTCCTTCAGTCTATCATTAAAACAATAAAGTTGTGGAAAGCATTGAGCTAGATGTGTTTATTTCTAGAAGCCAGATTAATGCTTTCCAGTTTGTGATCTTGTGATCAATCCCAGATGTTCAGTACTGAGTCACATAGAGCCTTTAGTCCAGTTATATTAAATAAAAACAAAAACAACCCCCACCCCCACCCAGAACAATATTTAGTGCCAGATCCTTTGCGGATGTAAATCAGAGCGGCTTCACTGAAGTCAATAGAGCTATGCTGATTTGCACCAGCTGAGGATCTGGTCCATAATATCTGTAGTTGTTGTTCTGAACAATCACAGTTGTTAGTGTAAAGCAATTTAAAACAACTTCTTCACTTTCAGTGTTTATCTGGGTACATATGTCTGTCTGTACTAGGTTAGAAAAATGAAAAATATTAAGATGCTCTTCTCTCATTTATCTATCTTAGGGTTTTATACTATCAACATAATATCCAAGCACCGTCCCACATAAAATCAATAGAAGCAGCAAAGTCCCTTGTGGATTTAATGGAGTTTCTGGCACTTCTCCCTTTTGGGAATAAAAACACTACTTGAGGTAAGGTTTTTGGTTTTAATTTGTTAAAAGAAATACTAATTTTAAGGCTTATTTGTTCTAGGTCTTTTTGGTCTTTTCTTTGAGTAGAAGGGGATGCATATGCATATCCAGAACCCTTTGACCAAGGGGATATGGCCACACAAACAGCACGGACAGTAAGAAGTTATGTCCTAGGCATCAGACATTTCCCCTTCTATTTGAACCCAAACACTACGTCTGTACTGCTCTTTCTCAGAATTCGGCACATCTTAATATTTTTTTCAGCATCCTTCTCTACAGTTTATTCTCACACCCACACAAGCTCTCCCTTCGTGCTCTCTCTAGCATGAGTGTAAGCATCTGAGCATTGATTCAATGCATGAAAATGTGTCACAGCATGCAGAATTTACCCTTTGACCTCATTTCCCTGACTGCTGTGAGGTACAACTTTGCATTATTTATGACAAGAATTCAAAGTGCACTGGCAAAAAGTGATTTTTTTTATACTTCTTTATGCTAATGGAAAACAAACCTGTTTGCCAGTTTCCATTTATGTGGAACAGTCACTGATGTGCAGCCAGCCTGACTGGATACCCCCTCGCCAGCTCTCATTTAACCTCAGAGCAGGCAGAACTACTTCTTGGGGAGATGGAAACAAACAACATTGTCTTGTTGGACTCTGGAACTGATAGGAGGACACCCTGGATGTGTCCTCCAGGCATGTAGAAAAAGATGCAACTGCGAAGGAAGCACTAGGTCATCTCCATTGATTGGGAGTGCTAGAGAAGTCCTGCAGGGTGAGTAGTTCTGTGGCGTATACTGTCTTTTTTTTCTTGCCCCCCAAAGCATGGCAAAATCAGAACACTATTGGATGATAAAGTATTACTGCAGGATTGCGGGGGCAGGGTAGAAAAGTGGTGTATGCTACATTCCTCTCCACCAATGGGTACAGAGACCATTGAGCATGGGGCTATAAGCCTGCAGGGTTTCTGAGACTCATAATCATCCTAACAGCTTTAAGGAAGCCATTAGCAAATGAATTATATGTGGCAAAATAGATCACTTTCACCCATTGGTGCAGGAAGAAATTCAGCTTATCTATAGAAGTGAAGATCCACTACATCATGGACTTCCTGCAAGTTGGAACATCCTTGGATCTCTGTGTTAGCCATATGACCATCAGCACTGTCCTAGACCTAAATAACAATAGAAGCTTGACACTGTACCTCGTGGGTCTTGTTTCACATTTACTCACAAGTTGACATATCCTCCAAATATTGAAAAATGGCACCCTTAGAAGCTTGCGCTAGTACTGAATATCATAGTGGAGCTGCTGATTGAACCTCACCCACATGCATACTTATGTTCTGTCCTCAGAAGTGGTATTGTTAATAGCTATAACCTCAGCCATATTCTGAATGAGGTGCTCTGTCAATGGAGAAATAGTTCTGTACTTTCCACAATGACAAGATGCTGCTGCAGACTACTCCAGAGTTTATTCCAAGATGTACACTCTCTTGTGGCATTTGGGACACCTTTTATCAGTCTCAAGGCATCGTTCTGTCTTCTTTATGTATGAATGCAAAATACCCAAAGGAGGTAAAATAGCATAAGCTTGATGTCAGGAAAGCATTAGCTCCATACTTAAAACAGAGTTCACATATCCTCTCTTTGGATAGAGGAGCAAGAGAGTTTCAAAGTACACCATTAGAAACTGGATAAGGTCCTGCATAGTTAAAGAATGCTGTAAAAAAAAAAAAACTGAGTTGTCCAGTGCCTTCTGGCATTGTTGCTCCAGGTTTACCTAAAAATCATCAGCAGCTGAAAGCGTAGGAGCTTTCGCGGGAGAGATTTGCAAGGCAGCCACTTAGTCATCACTGTGTACTTTCGCTAAATGAGAAACTCAAACTCATCAAATGTAACATTCAGCAGGAGGATTCTCCAGGCTGTGGTTGAGGACTGAGTTTTGGGATTATTTTCTTCTATTGTTCTACATGATGGGATACTGTACTTCTTAGACACACACACACACTTTTTTTTGGATACTCTATACTGGATACTCCTGCTGTGTATTTATATTGTAGGGGCCTAGAGGTCCCACTCAGAGCCTGGTGACCTTTTGGGCTAGGACTATACAGACACAGAAAGGATGGTCCTTGCCCCACAGAGCATTTATTTTTTGGGACCCTTGAACCCTTGGAAGGGGTTCTGCTATGGTAGCTACACCCACTTGCAAGGATAGGCAGATGGGCCACTGGGAGAGAAAAAGGAACAGTGACCTACCTGCTTATTCCTATTCTTTGAAAGGATGTGCCCACCCATCTACACCTCTCTCTTCAAGGTGGGGGAAGGAGTAGTGCATTTTTCTTGTTTATGCTTTTTCCTCACAGCACTTATCACATCTTTTCATTCATCATTTGGGGTCATCTTTGTTGTATCAGCTGTTCAAATTTTGTGAGGGATATGTAGATGTTTTCAGCCCTGTATTTGCATTTATATTTTTGGCTCCAGATATTGAAGATATTTTTGTTTTTAAACCTACTATACAAATCAATTGAGTGAGACTACCTGGCTTTGGAGAAATCGGGCCTGATTTTCCATGGTGTCCCTCCAGTTTTACACCAGGTTAGCTACATTCATTTACATGGAGTTACACTGAAGTAGTGCAGTAGTGAATCAGGCCTACTGGTTCCTCTTTGAGGTTACTCACAGCTGTGTTGCCACAGCTCAGAAGGCCCCACCTCTGATGACTGATGGACACATTATTTCAAAGAACAGAAATGAGCAGACATGTAGAAGCTTATTTCTTACATCACATTAGCCTCTTTGCTTCATTTTGTTGTTACTGATGTTGCGAAATCCAATAGGAAAATGCCATACCAGGCACCCTGATTTTAGTGTCAAACCCCCCCCATTAGGCACAACTTCAGACACCTGGCCAAGTTGGCCGATACTCTCATTCTCTCTACTTCCAAACAGGGCACGTGCACAGGGTCACATCTTTCCTACCATCTAGTCTGGCCTACGACAGATCTACAGTTTTCTCCAAAAGCCTTTGATAATGCTATATGCACAGGGCAGTGATTTTTATCTCAGGATTAGTGAATAGAAAACACTAGAGGTTTCATCTGATTTGCAGCTTCCTACATTAGTTCCATGTGTTTTAAAGCATTAAATATGTACAAATTAAAATGACTCTGCTATTAAGCCTGAGGCAAACATGGAATTATCTTTCTAATGTATCAGTGCTGTAGTTCTTTGTTTTTCCCATTTAATGATGATTAATCAAATGTAGCTATGATAAGCAAGGTAAGGGGCAGAGAAATAACTGGAATTATACACACAGACACACAATTTTGTTTATGGTTGCATTGCAGATGGATCCTGAGAGCATTGAATTTATGCGTGTAGAGTAATCTAATACGGTAATTCTTATTCAGCTCTGATGAGCCATAAGAGCATTCAGTATTAATAATATATAAAGCATATCATTCTTTACCTATCTACTTGCTAATCTTGTTCAGATTCCTATGTGTATTCTGTTTGCTTTTCTTGCACTTCATAGGAACAATAAGGGACTGCTTCAAATGTTTGGTGGGATTACATGCATGACAATGATCTCCAGTGACAATCAACAAATGGTGTCTAGTCTGTGTCTGACATTTAAGGGTTCTATTGCTATTCGAGAGCAAATTTTAGTGGCATGCGCAGCACTACACGTGGTCACTCTTTCATTACATTAGTGCCCCCAGTACTAGCCACCACCTGATGGGCCACTTTTTATTGTGAACAAAAAAGAAACCCCTGTAATTCCTATCCTGCCTCAGAAAAACCTGATTTTGGCAGTTCGCACTTTGTCCTTCAGACAAAGCGATTTGCATTACTGCAAAAATGTAAACATCAGAAATCAATTTTAAATCCATACTTGAAGGCAAACACAAGATATTGTATCAGAGTGATATTCACAAGGGACCAGGGCCAGATTTACACCTTATGTGCTTCTGCACAGCATCTTCACCGCCCCTCCTCCCTCCCCATGTGTCCCTGCCTGGAGCCCCCTCCCCATGTGGCCCAACTTAGGGTTTCCAGGTGTCTGGTTTTTGACCAGAATGCCCGGTCGAAAAGGGACCTTGACGGCTCCAGTTGGCACTGCCGACCTGGCCGTTAAAAGTCCGGTCGGTGGCACAGCCAGGGGCCCGGGGCTAAGGCAGGGTCCCTACCTGTCCTAGCTCCGCACGACTCCTGGAAAGTGGCTGCAAGGTCCCTGCAGCCCCTAGACTCATGGGCGGCCAGGGAAGCTCTGTGCGCTGCTCCTGCCCTGAGGGCTGGCTCCGCAGCTCCCATTGGCTGGGAACCGCGACCAATGGGAGCTGCAGGGTCGGTGCCTGCGGGCGCGAGAGCAGCGCACAGATCCTTCCTGGCTGCCCATGCATCTAGGGGTTGCAGGGACCTTGCGACCACTTCCCGGGAGCTGCGGTAAGCGCCACCGGGACCCTGAATCCCTCACCCCCTCCCACGCCCCAACCCCCTGCCTCAGCCTGGAGTCCTCTTCCACACCCAAACTCCCTCTTGGAGCCCGTACCCGCCCACATCCCAAACCCCTGCCACAGCCCCCTCATGCACTCCAAACCCCTCATCCACAGCCCCACCCTAGAGCCTGCACCCCCAGCCGGAGCCCTCATCCCCTCCCGCACTCCAACCCTCTGCCCCAGCCTGAAGTCCCCTCCCCCACCCAAACTCCCTCCCGGAACCTGCACCCACCCCCAACACCCTGCCCCAGCCCCCTCCTACACCCCAAATCCCTCAGCCCCAGCCGGAGCCCTCAGCCCCCCCCCCGCATCCCAGCCCCCTGCCCCAGCCCGGTGAAAGTGAGTGAGGGTGGGGGAGAGCAAGCAACAGAGGGAGGGGGGATGGAGCGAATGGGGGTGGGGCTTGGAGAAGGGGCAGGAGTGTTCGATTTTGTACTATTAGAAAGTTGGCAACCCTCGTCCCCATGTGGCCCTGTGGCCCCCAGCAGCTCTGCGTGGCCCACTCTGCCTCCCAAGAAGGCTGCTAGCTGTTTGCCGCTGCCGACCAGACCAGTCAGCCTCAGCCCGCTCAGGCTGTTCTGGCACCACAGCGGCCTCTGGTGGGAGAAAGGCAGAACCGCAGCACATTTTCTGCAGAAAAAAAATTCTGCCTCCCTTGGACAAGAATTCTGCGCATGCTGCAAACATCACCTAAGGCGAGGGGGCATGACATGTGGGTCATTTCAGCAGGGGACAGGGCCAGTCAGGAGGCTCCTTCTCTCCCGAGAACTCCCAAGCAGTGCGGCCAGTGGCAGCAGGGCAGCAAAATAGCCCAAAATACCGCAACTCACAACTGCTAAAAAACCCATGCAACTGACACCTAAAAATAGCCTAATTGGGCTAGAAAATTGCATACTTGGCAACAAGAACATTGGCACCCCTAGGCATGTGCCTACAGTACCTAATTGGAAATCCAGCCCTTCAAGGGACATAATATACTTTGCAGAAAAAAAGGACATGAAATGGGCTGAGTGTCAGGACTCTCAGACTTCCACTGGGGGGCTCTCATGGCTTTAGAATAATAGGAAGCAGTATTAAAGCATAAGCATTTAAAAAGTCTGAGTTAGATAACACATATAGCAAGGAATGTGATTCAAAAAATGATAAAGGGAAAACATTAATCAGATCCTTTTGTAAAGGAGGAAAATTAAATTTCAGTAATCTATGAAGGCCAGTTGCTAAAAGGCTTTAGAAGTCTTGTACTACAGTAACTCAGGAAGACCCATTCCTCCTTGATGGTGAGTACCCCCAACACGCTTGGAGTCAACAGGAATTGGGGGTGTCCAGACCCTTGCAGTAAGTACTAGTGTCTTATAGGATCAGACCTTTAAACAAAAGCACAAGACCAAGATGAATCCGTATTTTGCCAAAACTGGTGAATGATTAATAATGAATAATGTATGCACTGAATTTCACCTGCAAAGAGATTGTGAAGTTCTCACATTCATTCCTTCTTTGCAATCATTCCTGAACAATTCTTGGTGTGTTCATACATTCGTTGTGAACACAGAAATACATGCTGTGCTGGTTGATTACAAAATTCAGGATTGGGTCTATTCCTGGCACTTGAAAGATTTACTGACTAACTAACCAAAAACAAACATTTTTGAATTGCATAGTTGAGTGTAAAATTCACAGTTCAAAATTTGCCAGTGTTAGTTAGGCCATTTGAAATTCACTGTTTGTGAAGAGTCACACTTACAATTTGCTCTTTTTATTCATGCCAGTAATTTAGCTTATTTACTAGACTATTCACAGAAAGTGAACATAAGGGTGCATGAACATAGTCAAAATGACTTTGTTTAAAAATTCAGTGGAATATTCCCAGAAAATGCTTTTCAGTGTTCACCCAACTCAATTCATAGCTCTTGAATTAAGGGAATGCCAACTGTTCATGTGTGTCTTGGATTACGTTTTCTTTTAGACAGATTTTTTAAAAATGTGATTCATGATTTCTGCTTTTAAATATAATATTAGAGCTTGCTTGGATGAAAACCAGAATAAGAGCTTTTCCCTACAATTATAGGCAGCCCAAATGTTAGATTTCCTGGCATGTTTTTGTGATAGTAGAACACGTGCATTTTGTCGTTTCAGCATGTTTAAATGTGTTATTTCAGTTTGTGTTACATTAAAGTGATACATTCAGGAACTGAATTTAGGGGTGCCTATACACTATAAATGAGAGAGAGAGATATCTCTATTTGCATGGAAAAGCTGTTAAAATTCATAAGTCAGCCTTTCCTATGGAATTACACCATTAACTGGTAGAAATGGCATGTTTACGGTTGATGAACAATTTACATTGTTTGTAGTTCAAGCAAGTGAATTCATGTCTAATTACCAGTAGATGTTATGTAAACCTGTAACAGGTGGCATGTGCTCTAAGACCCCGTATAAGAATGTAGGGCTTTTTTGTTTAATCACCCTTTACTCAAGGGCTACAACCTTGCATTAGAGTATGAGTAATTGCTGATGTCACATCAGATACCATGGTGGACGCAGCATAAGAACCTAAATAGAACAGAATGGAGCTATGCTAGTGGGTCCCTCCTCCCCCCCCTATTAGCTCTACCTAGGATATAAAAGGGGAAAAGAATCACTTTGAACCAGAGAAAAGTAGGACAGAGAAGGCCCTTCAGGGACACCATACGAACAGCAGAAGTCAAAGAGGATGCTTCTGCTGAAGTTTGTTGGGTTATTGTTTTTGCATTACCAGTTAAGTCAAGCCCCAGAAAGGGGGAAATTGGAGTACATAGACACTGTGCAATTTCATTTCTGAGCTTTTTTAAATGGCCACTGCCAACCTGTTTATGATTCCTTATTTATCTGTCTTAAAGGGAATTAGATCCCATGGAGTATCTCTGAAGGATGCCTTACATATCAGAGAAAATAAGCAACATTACTAATTGTAAGTTTGATGCTCTTATGCTGTGTAGGGAGCAAAAGCAGGGGGATCTGGAGCAATGAGTACAGAATAGAGAGGGAAACCTTTGTGTTGTGCTTTTACTTGACACACGTCCAGAGAAATCTTCCCACAGGGTATCTACAGGTCACAGGAGGGCATGTCAGGATGGAACTGGAGAGCATTCAGCTGTACAAATTCTGAAATTGCCACTGCTCAAAACTTCGTGATTTTCAAGATTCTGTCACTCTTTCAGAGTAACTCTTGCATTCAGAGTTACTCGGGCTTCATCTTAGTCTACACTCCATCTCTGGAAACAATGGAAAAATTTCAGAAATTCATGAAAAATTTCTAGATTAGAAATAATCATCCAAACCACACTAAGTGATCTTGTGTGAAAGACAACATGACAAGAATGTTACTGTTGGTCACTGTGTCAAGGGCCAAAGTAAATTTGTCCATTAGCTCCCTTTTATTGTGAATTCCTGCCTGCCCTCTATCGTAAGAGAACTCCTGATTCACTGGACTCACTAGTAAGCACATCATTCAGCAGTTTCACATGGACAGAAGTGCCTTAGGCCTTGGCTACACTTGCAGATGTACAGCGCTGTGAGTTAAACCTGACTTCGTACAGCTGAGTAGGGAAAGCGCTGCACTTTGTCCACACTGACAGCTGCCCAGCGCACTGTCGTGGCCACATTTGCGGCAATTGCAGCGCTATTGGGAGCGGTGCATTATGGGCAGCTATCCCACAGAGCACCTCTTCCCATTCTGGCGCCGTGGGTTGTGGGAAGGGGGCGTGGGTGCAGGGCATTCTGGATCCTGTCCCAACGCCCCGTGATGCATCACTTCGCATCCCAGAAATCCCTTTGTTTCCGTCCACCTTTGGCGCCATCTTTCAATGGTTTCTGTGCAGCGAGATCTGTCTGCGGGAAATGGAGCCCAAACTGCTAAGGCGTATGCTGACCTATCTCGCCAGCACGTCACGTTTGGCTGTCGAACTATTCCTTAAGATCCAAAGTGACCGTGACAGTGAGGAGTCCGACGATGCTATCGAGCCGCGTAACGCGTACTACACGAAATTGCTTGTGGCATTCACGGACATGCTCAGCACCGTGGAACGCCGCTTTTGGGCTCGGGAAACAAGCACCAAGTGGCGGGATCACATCGTCATGGAAGTCTGGGATGACAAGCAGTGGCTGCAGAACTTTTGGATGTGAAAAGCCACTTTCATGAGACTGTGTGAGGAGCTCGCCCCCACCCTGCGGCGCAAGGATACGAGATTGAGAGCTGCCCTGCCAGTGGAGAAGCGGGTGGCTATTGCAATCTGGAAGCTGGCAACTCCAGACAGCTACCGGTCAGTCGCAAACCAGTTTGGAGTGGGAAAGTCGACCGTTGGAATCGTGTTGATGCAAGTTTGCAGGGCCATTAATCGCATCCTACTCAGAAGAACCGTGACTCTGGGTAACGTGCAGGAAATAGTGGATGGCTTTGCACATATGGGGTTCCCTAACTGTGGAGGGGCGATAGATGGGACGCCCATTCCTATTCTGGCATCACCCCACCTAGGATCCAAGTATGTTAATCGGAAGGGGTATTTCTCTATGGTTCTCCAGGCGCTTGTGGATCACCGTGGGCGTTTCATTGACATTAACACAGGCTGGCCCGGAAAGGTGCATGACGCACGCATCTTTTGGAACACCTGGCTGTTCAGGAAGATACAGGCCGGGACTTTTTTCCCAGAGCGGAAGATCACGGTAGGGGAAGTTGAAATGCCCATTGTGATCCTTGGAGACCCCACTTACCCGTTAATGCCGTGGCTCATGAAACCCTACACAGGGAGCCTTGACAGCAGCAAGGAACAGTTCAACTACAGGCTGAGCCGGTGCCGAATGACTGTGGAGTGTGCCTTTGGCCATTTAAAGGCCCGCTGGCGATCTCTGTATGGGAAGCTGGACTTGGCCGAACACAGCATCCCCGCGGTTATATCCACGTGCTGTGCCCTCCATAATATTTGTGAAGGGAAGGGTGAAAGCTTCACTCAGGCATGGACCTCCGAGGTTCAATACCTGGAGGCTGAATTTGCACAGCCAGAGAGCAGGGCTATTACAGGGGCCCAGCCCGGGGCTGCAAGGATTAGGGATGCCTTGAGGGAGCAATTTGAGGCTGAAAACCAGCAGTGATATCTGGTGCCCTGCACGGGAGTGAAGTGCAGTAGTTCCAATCTTTAGGAATCAGTGTTTGCTAAGCAGACAAGCAGACTTGCAGTGCCTGTTTATTTCCTGGGCTAAGGAGTCTTTTACTTTATGCAATAATAAAGAATGTTTTCAAAGCCAAAAAATCCATTTATTGAAAAGAAAAAACAATTACTTATTGAAAAGAAACAAAGGGGTGGAGTGGGAAACGGTACAATCACAGATTCGCATATGTCCTGTCTGGTGTGCTGTGCAGTGAGTGCTGCACTTCAGGATAGCTATACTGCATGGTGATGGGGGTTGAGTGCAGAGGGTAAGAGTCGTGGTTTTC
Organism: Terrapene triunguis; assembly: GCF_002925995.2. NCBI lineage: Eukaryota > Metazoa > Chordata > Testudines > Emydidae > Terrapene > Terrapene triunguis. Next base: position 8,881,669 of record NW_020664447.1, read on the forward strand.
AGGGCTGGGTGGTGAAGATACTGGTGTTGGAGGCAGCTGGTGGCGTGAAGAACACGGAAGTTGGGGAAAGTGGGTTGGAGGTGACAGTGGGGCACAATGGAAAGAGTTTTGGGACAAGGGCTGTGGGGGGGGCGGTGTTTGCGTTTGCGGTACTGCTCCTTCTGCATGGCTATGAGCTCCTGGATAGCGTCTGCTTGGCGCTCCAGGATGCTTATGAGCCGATCCATGCTTTGCTGCCGGTGCTCCGTGCGTTGCCGCCGGTGCGCTGCATTTTCCTGGCGGATCCTGCTTTCTCTCTCCCTCCAGTTTTGTGCTTTCTCATTCTCTTTAATAGATTGCCACATCACTTCTTGCAGCATGTCTTCTTTGCTTTTTTCGCGGTCTCTTCCTGAGTCTTTGCAGTCTCTGAGCAGGTGATAAGAGGGACGGCTGAGGTCTCAAGGTTGATGCAGCTCTATAGGCAAAATGCAACATTTAACAGAGGCAGCATTGTTTATACCAGACAGAGTAATGATTTCCCCCACACTTAAGGAGTAGAAAACACACAGGGTCTACACAATTGCATAATTTTCCCATCCGAAACAGAGCACACATATCCCATGGGAGCCTCAAAATGGTGAGTAAGTGGGACTGATTGTTTCAGGGCTGCACTGTCCTCTGGGTTTCTGTGCCTTGGGGAGAGCCAACAGCTTCTGGGGGCACCTACACTGAACACTGTCCCAACATTTTCCATAGGAGTTCGTCCTGGACGATATCTCGCTGCTGAGGGTGACCTGGGAAGCAAGGGAGGGTCTTCTACTGCAATGCGGCTTCCGCCCTGGCCCATATGCAGCTTGCCTGTGTGCAGCAATGGTCCCCCCGCCCCTTGCGGCACAGTGACACGGACACGTTAGCCTGGCTGGGACAAGGACCACGGTGGCTCTCCCGATAAACCTGTGCAAGCGCATTGCACACGTTCTGGATGAGACATTCAAGGAGATTACCGAGGCCGATTACCGCGATGTGATAAACCACATCAATACACTATTCCGCATCTAGGCATGCATGCCTAACCCTCCTCTCCCAAAGAGCCCGCACCGAAAAAATTCCTTCCCGAAAATAAAACCGCTTACCGGGAACCTGCTCTTCTGTTTGTCCTCCACCAAGTACCGGCCGCTGCGACTGGCTACCTTCCTCCTGGCTCGAGAAGAGCTCCTGGCTGCATGGCTTCAGGGATTCCGGGGTGTCTCCATCTGGCCCACCACCCTCACTCCCGTTTTCCTCCTCCTCCTCCCTCCCCCCCCACCGGCTCTGAAGTGTCCATGGTGGTGCTCAGAGTGGAGGCGGGGTTAACCCCAAGTATCGCATCCAGCTCTTTGTAGAATTGGCAGGTCGCGGGGGGAGCACCCGAGTGGCCGTTTGCGTCACGGGCTTTACGGTAGGTACTCTGCAGCTCCTTCATTTTAATCCTGCACTGCAGGGCGTCCCGGTCATGGCCCCTTTCAATCATGTCCTTTGATACCTTCCCGAAGGTATCGTAATTCCTACAGCTGGAGCGCAGCTGGGACTGTACAGCTTCCTCCCCCCAAACACTGATGAGGTCCAGCAACTCGCCATTGCTCCATGCTCAGGCTCGCTTGGCGTGTGGAGGCATGGTCACCTGGAAAGATTCGCTGATAGCACTCCACACCACGCCGGGCTGAGCAAACAGGAAGGGGATTTTTAAAATTCCCGGGGAATGTAAAGGGTGGGTCACATGGTTGGTTACCTGAGGCCAGGGCAGTAGAGTTTGAACTGATGACCAGAGTGGCTAGAACAGGCATTGTGGGATACTGCCGAATAATTCTGGAGGTCAGTCACAGTGCATTGGGCGGCCACACTGGCGCCACAGCGCTGCAGCGGCAGCGCAATACACGCTATTCCTCTCGGGGACGTGGAGTACATGCAGCGCTGCAGCCACGGAGATACAGCGCTGCAAATGCCTTGCCAGTGTGGACGGGGAGTGAGTTACAGTGCTGGGGGCGGCTTTACAGTGCTGTAACTCGCAAGTGTAGCCAAGGCCTTAGTGATGTATGAAAAATTCTCTAGTTCAAGCTTTGGAATATTCTTGGCTTCCTGTTTTCCTTGGAGAGGCCAGTTTTAGCTTGCTGTTGATGTCTGCCTATTCCACTAGCGCTAGAGCATCACACCCACGACATTTTAGTGCACTTCAAATACTTATTTGCTCTGTGTGTGTACTCACACACTCATTTGCTCTTGTGGCAAAGGGTGCCCTTGAAGGCATCCCCCTCAGCTCCTTCCTGATTCTCCCAGTAACTTCCCACAACCTAAAGTATTTAAAAGAAAATTACCCTTTTGGGGTCTAATTTATGGAGTCTTTCACACCGTTTCCAGTGACCCTCCAGGCCCCAAACCCTCCCTCTTAGTTAAGGGAGTACACAGCCTTCCTTCCAGGGCTTGTACTGTGCTTCTCCCTGGTCCTTTTAAATTGTGATCTGGCAGTTCTAGGCAAGCTAGCAAAGTCTTTCAACAAACAAAATCTTCATGACAATAGCCCTGCCCTCCAAGACATCTCTGCTGGGCGAGGTCTTCCAGCCTTCCTCCACAGCGTGAATGTTAGGTTATACCATCTCAATCCTTTCTTCACTGGGCTACCTCAGCACTTCTGCAAAAACCTTCCTGCTCTCTACAGGTCCTCTGGCTCAGGCTTCTGCTTTACCCACAGGCTTACCTGGATCACATGGGCATCTTCATTTTCTCTATCTGGGGAGAAGAATTGGTGGTGACACAAGTGGGGCTGAGACCCATTTTCCCTTAAAGGGCCAGACACCCTGTGACAAGGAACTAGTAAACCAGATTGTCTGACATGTGCCAGGTATTGAGAAGTATTGAACTCCTTTGTGATCCATTCTGAGCTATGCTGTTTCCAACTAGCCCAGTACTATACTTTTTCTTATTATTTGTATTATGGGAGTGTCTAAGGGCCTTCATATTAACATTGCTATACCATTTACTTTAAAAAAAAATAAGATCGTTAAAGGCAACTGATCACGTGTCCCAGCAGGATGATGATACCCATTAGCCAACAGGTCTGCTATAGTTATATCAATGCTCACAGGTCAGAATCTCAAATTCTCTTTTCCACTTGTGGTCCTTGAAATGTCAGAGTTCTTCGTTAATTCTCTACCTCCATTCACACCGCTTACTTCCATTTTCCCTGTGCACTTTTCCACCCAGGAACAGGAAAAATCTTTTGTAGTCCTGCTTCTCCCACTAACTAGTGCTATTCTAGCTTTTTATTGTTGTTTACTTTTTTTGTTCCTTCATGTAAAAGTTTGACAAATAGCTCTCTTCTTCTAAAACATTTTAATAACCGTGATTTTCTTGTCTGGTATAAAAGCTGATCCTGATTTGGAGACTTGAATTTGCTTTAAACACTTGTTGCAAGTTGATGAGCTTGTGGTTTCTAGTGCTGTCCTTGGCACTTCTAGTATCATCTCAGACCATCTTAGTTGTTTCGATACTGAATTATTTAGTTACTGTGACTTCCATTTACAGGGCAGATTAGTACAATATATATAACTTACGTTGGATGCAGGTGTGGGGAGTGGGTATGTCTGAATACATATGATATTTTTGAACCATGTAGTTAGAAGGTAAGAAAACTGAGTAAACAACTTAATTTTCAGGCAAACAATAATAAAGAACAAATGTCACAGAATTCAGGGTGAGTCAAATGAAAATGATCGAGGAGGATGCGGCAGCTTAGACCATCCATCTGCAGCCTCACCACATAACAGACCCAAAGGCAGCTCTAAAGCTGCTAACACAACTGCCTCTTAAGTAGAAACCAGATGCTGCCACTGTAAATTATCTCAGCTTGGCATCTGTACCCCGCCAGTCAAACCTGTGTCCTGTGTAGTTTATGATGGGTACAGATAATGCTGCCAAATGGAGAAAAAATAGAGGAATAATGGTTTAATCTTTTGACTAATAATAACAACAACAATATGCCGAAAATAGCTCTGTATTGGGTTAGAATCCATGAGATTTGCTGCTCACCACGTGTTGGTTTTGGGACTGGAGAGAGCAGGTTATTTTAGTGGGTAGATTAAGAAAGGAGACCCTAATGACACCCCAACATTTGAGATAAATCTAGAAGTGGTAGAAATGAGGTTAATTTGGTCTGATAGTGACTATGGATTCAGGATGAGTAAGCAACAAACAGGAGAAAACAGAGAGGCAGAAAATTGCAGCAGAGTGGGGGATCAGCCGAGTTTTCCATTGATGCCAGGAGCTAGCAGGTTTAGGGTATCTGGCCTAGAGTGATCTAGCACATCCTTTAGCCTTGATCCCACTGACTCTCTCAGACTAAACAGAGTCAGGGCAGATTAGTTATTAGACTACCACAGAACAGAGAAGTGCTGAAGGAAGTGATGCTGGTGACTGCAGATGAGGACCCCCCTCCCTTACTGAACCAATGACACAGCATGAAATATGCTATCAAGAGATCTGTGTTTGGGATAAAGCCAAGCTACTGGTTCCACCCGTGGTAGTTAAAAAGTTTATAAGGGAAAGGAAGGTTTTTATCTATGTTCTGGCCAAATTCCAATCTAGGTAATTTCATTGTTCTTGCAGTTTCAGGTGGCTGTGGTATTTTTCTTCACTCTCTGCTCTAAACTGTTGTGTAGTGTTGGTGTGCATGATTAAACAGCTGTTGTGTTTCCACCCCACTGGTTGCTTCATTTCAGTGACGGGCAAGAGGCTTAATTAATTAATATTTGTAAGGCACTTTGTGATCCTCAGATATAAGGATCCACAGAAACACTGAGTGACATTATTGGACTTGGGTGAGCTTTTAATCGGATGACATTTAGCACTGTGCACACAGTCATGGACTTGTTACAAAGGGGTTTGGGCTAATATTGTCTCCCATGTTGCACTGACATTTAGAAGTTCCAGTTGGCTTGTAATACTTGTGAACATACCTGGGTTTAGCTGGTATTTTAACACGTACTTTAAATGAAGTTTTGTGTGGTATATTCCTCCTCTCCATCTTCCCAAAATAAAGTATCTAAAACTTTATAGATAACATTATTCTGTGGAGAGAATGGAAAGATACTATTCCAAGCAAAGCATAACAGTGTGACAGTCTGCTGGGGTTCCCAGAACTATGAGCCAATGTGTTACCTCTCTCAACCTCAACAAGTGAGAGCTCTGCTGCTGCTAACCTGTGCATCAGTTCCCTAACACACCCGCTTGACTGCCTTGCCAGCAAACTCAACCGGACTCTTCCAGTCGAGCAGGTAACAATCAGTGAATCCCAAGTTCCTCAGAGATGTCTCTCTCTGCAGTTCTGTAGCACCCACAAAACCGTATCAAGTTTGCTGCTCCTTTAAAAGACGGTACACAGTGACTTTTTTGCTTAACTGGGGTTGACAAAGCCTCCACTTCAGTCAAAACACCGAGTTGGTTTATGGTGATAGTAAAACAGGTTTATTAACAAAAGGATATAGGATTATGTGATACCAAGTATGAGGAATAAGGATAGAAATGGTTACAAACAAAAGTAAAAATATGCTTCTGAGGCACTACAGACCTATATTGGTATAACTACATTGCTCATGGGTGTGAAAAATCCACACCTCTGAGCAATGTACTTATACTGACCTCACCCTCCATGTAAACGGCACTATGTTGGTGGGAGAGCTCTCTCCTGTCGGTATAGGAATGTCTTCACTAAAGCGCTACAGCAGCGCAGCTGCATCGGTGCAGCAGCGCAGATGAAGCATTTTAAGTGTAGACCGTCCCTAAGACTAAAACTACAACTAGAGAGTGCTTTGTTCAAAAAGTTTTTCTCGCCAGTGTCATTCTTCCAAGCTGACTGGCGTGTTATTTAGCCACAAGTCTTGGCTTAGTAGCGAAGGCACACGGTAAGGTTTATTGCCGATGAAGCACGGTGCTAATGCCCTGGCTCAATGGTTACAGGTACACTAACACATGTATACCCATGACAATGAACGCAGCTCAGTCAGTGGTGGGACTTTCCACTGCCCCCTAGACTGAGACAAACAATCTGGGATAAACAACTTACATGTCACCTTAGGCATTTCATGACATGTTTGTTACCTTCACTTGTACTTTTCCCCTGATGTTTCAGACAAAATATTACTATTCATCACTTTTGTCAAACCATTTTATTGTGTACCAGGTTGGGATGTTCTTGTGCTGGCCTGCTGGAATGTGTTTACATATTCAGTGTGTTTTAGCAATGCTACTGGTGCCAAGTTCATGTACCAGACACTGACTTGCAGGCAAGCATCTGCTTTTGACAGGGCCTGGCTGTTGCTCATAGATAACTTTTGCTGACTTTGGTTCAGGCCTCAGGCCTTGAACCAGGCCCATGCTTCAGGCTCTCTCTTTCTACTACATCAGGCACATGGGCTTTATTCCAGCATAACTCCAATGTGGTCAGTGGAATTACTTCAGGTTTACAATGGTGTAAACCAGAATTTAGAGCTCAAAATATTTAGGTTGAAATTCACCATGCGCAGAGGGTCAGCATAAGCCTGTTTACATCCCAGGCAAACTCTTAAAATAGTTGGTGCATATCCTGATGCCGGCTCTGAATTTCATACTTGGAACATGATTAGTTTATCAGTTATATATGTGGGGCATAGTCTAATCAAGTCTACTTTCATGCCTATGGTATCACTTTGCTCCAGCTCTAGCTAGACCATCAATAGCTTAAAAGGGCCAAATTAATGAACTTGAATAAATCTACAGAGGTTTTCAGCATTCAGCAATTTGCTGAATTCAGAAAACATGCCCATGAATGATGTATCTAGAAATGGCATGGGAAAGGTCATCTGTGTTATGTAGTTATGCCAGTGCCTTGGTGTCATAATAAAAACCACTTTTACCCAGTGATTACAGATTTTCCATTTCTGAATAATATCCTGTGCAGAGGGCATTTTAAATGAATTTAAAGAACCCTGTGATGAAATTTCTATCAAACTGCTTTAGAATATGTTGTTACTTTAATGTGCTCTGAATTCTCTCCCTCCCCACCCGCTTTATAGCTGCCTGTAATATTAACTACTTATCCATAAATAAAGTACCTGGCCTGCCTGAAGGAAGCGTATGTGTTTGTAAGAGATCAGTGCAGGAAGCTGAGATCTTTTGTCACAAAGAATTCCAGTGGACCACACACTTGCAAAAACAGAGCCAAATGTTCCAGTTGCAACCATGCTTTAAATCTTCTGTTTATAAGTTAAAGTATGTTTTTTAGCGTGAGAAAATAGAGAGCAGAATGTGCTTCTGTGAGAATCTCCTCAATGTCAGGAGTGCCTGCCAGTAGTTTAACATTTTCTAACATGAGTCTTCCGTCCTGTACCCTTTGGTCTTGAAAATAAGCAAACAAACAAGCAAAAAATCCTGGTTTATTACAAATGAAAGGCAAAAATGTCTTTTGACAATTTAATTTAAAAGCCAATAAATTGTGTGCAAGGTATAGTAGAAAGAAAAATTAAAGCCATGAAGGTCCATTTAATTACAAGTGGCAAACAGATGGGGATAGATTGCGGCTTTTAATTCTTAGCAAAAGGGAAAAAAAGAATTAGATAAATTCTTGGAGGATAGGTCCATCAATGGCTATTAGCCAGGATGGGCCGGGATGATGTCCCTAGCCTCTGTTTGCCAGAAGCTAGGAATGAGCGACAGGGGATGGATCACTTGATGATTACCTGTTCTGTTCATTCCCTCTGGGGCACCTGGCACTGGCCACTGTCGTAAGACAGGATACTAAGCTAGATGGACCTTTGGTCTGACCCAGTATGGCCGTTCTTATGTTCTTAGCACTGCCTAGGGAGTGCTGTGGAGTCCCACATCTCCTGAAGAAGCACTCAATATACTCCTAATGCAGTATCGCCAACCCCAGAAGTCCCAAAATCATGAAGCAGACCATTTTATAGTGTCAAACAATAGCGAGCTGAATGTGCTTCTGTGAGAGGTTCTTCAATGTCAGGAGGAAAAGCAAAAAGCCCTGGTTTGTTATAAATAAAAGGCAAAAATGTCTTTTGATAAAAAAAACATGGGGTTTCTGAAAAAGATTAAATCATGTTTTGGGTCTGTGTTCTGAACCCCCCTGCCCATTCGCAATGTGCGTGTGACAGACTTATTGTTGCCAACTCCTGCAAATTTATAGTGAGTGAGGCAGTTTTGTCGCAGCTCTCACTAGAGGATCCAGCCAAAATTGGAGCCCCATTGGACTAAGCACTGTACAACCATGTTGTAAAACAGCCCTGGCCTAAAGCTTACAATCTAGTGTAAAGCATACAAGTTTCTGAATGGGAGCTAGAACTGGGTCTCAAAGTCATTTCATATAGGGGCTACTGAACATCCATTAGAGCAGGGGTTCTCAAACTAGGGGTCAGGACCCCTCAGGGGGTTGCGAGGTTATTACATGGGGGGTCACGAGCTGTCAGCCTCCACCTCAAGCCCCACTTTGTGTCCAGCATTTATAATTGTGTTAAATATGTAAAAAAGTATTTTTAATTTATAAGGGGGGTCTCACTTAGAGGCTTGCTATGTGAAAGGGGTCACCAGTACAAAGGTTTGAGAACCACTGCATTAAAGGCCACAACTTTTAATCCCTGCTGAGTTGGGTAGGATTCTTACTGGTGATTTACAGATTAAAGGCTCATAGCCAGGGCCGGCTCTAGGTTTTTTGTTGCCCCAAGCAAAAAAAATTTTG
>NW_020664447.1:8890802-8908408 GCF_002925995.2 Terrapene triunguis
GCACCTGCTTGCTTTGCTGGTGCCTAGAGCCGGCCCTGCTCATAGCTCATTAGCAGTGCCCTGAGGCATCCAGTCTCCCACAAATACTAACATTACACCTTTGAGAATGAAGGTTGCCTCCTGGAAAGTGAAGTTCTATGGCCTGTGTTATGTATGAGGTCAGACTAGGTGATTATAATGGACCCTTCTGGCCTTAAAAATCTATGAAGTTTACTAATGCAAGTTCTGGGCTTTTTGGAGTTTACACAGGCAGAGTATTACAGTTCCTAGACATACAGGAAAATCTCTCACACATTGCTCTGTCTCAAACACAGCCTCAGTCTGCCATACCCAGTTCATAAAGAGACAGGAGCCATTAGCCAAATACAAATAATTAAAATGCAACAGTAAAATATGAACATAGTATCCAAATTTACTTCTAAATACAAGATTTTGCACTATAATTACTCCAGAATACTTACACTTTTATCTCTATCTATATATGCTTTTTTTAACCCACACAGGGGTCATCATCAGTGTTTGAACCCACACTCTTCAGAGCCACAGCACAGACCGTACCCACTTCAGTTATGGGTAGCTGGTATGGGGGGGAAACAAAAGCATCCTCTATGTGGAGCAGCCCATACAGTGAGGCACAATGCACCCATACACTGCCAGTGCATTATACAAGTATTTGTGAGACAGCTGGGCATCAAGATTCTTAGTGTCTACTCCTGGCTTTGGGAGCAGATTGTTGTCTTGTATTATAGACTGCATAGCTAAATTAACAACATACCTATTTGGGTCATCTGTGGGGCTTGAACCTGGGAACTCTGAAGCATGAGCCTTTACCACTTCAACAATACACAGCAAGCAGTTATAGTCTTTATAGTACACAGTGACACAGATCCACACTGTTTGTGTAAATTACCCAATTTGACCCCTTCCTTCTTAAAAATTGTAATGTACAGCTCATGGGCTCTGTTTTTGTAGTTTAATGCACCTTCCCCTGGGCTACATGTTTGTGTGTGGGTTTTTTTCTCTCTGCCTCTGATGTTGCTACCCCAAAAAATCATGTGTTGGCCAGAAGTTTTCATATAATTAAAGGGCTTCCTATATGAGGGGCCAAGCATGTGTTAGTTCTGCTACATTCCAAGAGCTGTTGACACTGCAAAGGGGTAAAGTAGACTTCTCACTCTCAGTCCCTCATGCTCCTGCCACATGAGGGTTGAGCAATGCAATCTCTTCCCAGCCAGTAGGAGTAGATTTCTCACCTTGGTACACTGGCCTTTTTCTGTGGGGCAAGGAGCCCTGCCTCCTCCTTGTCCACCCCTGTCCCCTTTTTGAAGTTCTGCAGGAGAAAGCAGTCCCTGTGCTCCTAGGGCTTGCAGGAACAGGTAAGACATGCAGTCCTTACACAGCCAGTCAAAGAGGGGGTCAGGGAGGGGATTGAAAAGAAATTCCGTGAGGAGGAGTAAAGCGAGTTCATGGAGAACTTTAAAAATAAGGCATTCAGAATTAGTCACCTGCAGTATATATTGTACCATAGTGATCAGGTGCATTTTAATACTTAAATTATTTTTAGACTGGATCCTGAAAAGAATGGGGAGCCAAGAGTACAGGAATAGGAGGGATGGGTGGATGGTAGAAGAGATGGGTAGATGGTAGGATTTTGTTTATTTCCTTAGCAAATGCATGCAATTTTTGTATTTTCTTTTGCATGAAGAACTGTTCAGTTGGCTTCATCACTTTCAGTGGAAAACAAACCCAGTCAAACTCCAAAGGGCTTCCTACTGTAGCTGCTTCTAACAGCTCTCTGCTTTGACTAGGTCTCAAATAATTAATAGAATAGGAAATGTTACTGGAATAATTGATATGAATAGTAAATGAATAGAATAATTTGCTGCTCACTCATCTCTAAATATGATCACAACAATTTCATAGAAGCAGAAAGGAACTTTGAGAAATTATTTAGACCAGCCCTCTGTGCTGAGGCAGGACCAAGTAAACTAGACCATCCCAGTCTAACCTGTTCTTAAAACCTCCAGTGATGGGGATTCCACAATCTACCTTGGAAGCCTATTCAAGTGCTTAACTACACCTATAGTTAGACAGTTTTTCCTAATATCTAATCCAAATCTCCCTAGCTGCAAATTAATCCCATTACTTCTTGTCCTACCTTCAGTGGATATGGAGAACAATTGATCACAGTCCTCTTTGTAACAGCCCTTTACATATTTGAAGACTGTTATCAGGTCCCCCCTTTAATCTTCCTTTCTAAACCTTTTATCATGTTTGTTGCTCTCTTCTGGACCCTTTTGCAACCACCTGATAATCTTTTTCTCTGGACCGCATTTGCCTAGTTTTGTCAGAAAGTAAGTGATTGCTACTTGCATAAATCTGGTTCTCTGGACCCCAAACACTCAGATGCCTATCTGGGTATCACACTCATAAAATCATAATCTTAATTTTCAGCTATCTCCTCAGGTTAATAGACTAAATTCAGATGGTCATCTACTAGGTTTATCAGCCACCTTCGAAACAGCTGGTCATGAGATGCTACTGATTCAATTACAGCAGATTGGATGGAGTGGTTTTAAGATGAATTTATCTGTACTTTTCAAAGCGATCACAGGGGGCTGTGTGACATTGCACTCTATATGATTTTATGAAAATATGCTAATGAGTTTGAATATAATGTAACTGAAATATGCGTCATGCAAAAGGTCTCTGTAAGGTATCATTACAAAGCTTATAATCTACTGAGTGTGGTCTTCCTATTTGTATAAATGTATCACTCTTTTATCTGAAACTAGAAATATGAAATATAACTCTGAGGGCCTATCGTAATTATGCAAAGTGTGGGCCATTAATGGTGGTTTGGATTCTTGATGGCTCCCATCAACCAGGACAATTGACTGCAGATGGCTCTGTTTTACTTGTAAGTCTTCCTGTATGCGTGTGTGCTGGCAAGTGGGTAATGAAGTCTTACAGTGACGTGATCATGTCACCTGAACTGGAATCCGTCTTTAACCCAGTGCTTTTCCATGTAGAAGGAGGGGTGGGAACCCAGAGAGGGACAAAGGATTCCCGCCTTATGCAAAAGATATATAAGTGGGTGGAACAGAACAAAGGGAGGAGCCATCATGAGAAATCCCCTATCTACCACTTGATCTGGAACAAGGGCTGTACCGGGGAAAGGATTGTACCCAGGCTAGGAAGGCATCCAGTCTGTGAAAGAAACTTATTGAAACATCTTTGAGGGTGAGATTTTATCTGTATTCAGCTTTATTACTGTATTAGGCTTGGATTTGCATGTTTTATTTTATTTTACTTGGTAATTCACTTTGTTCTGTCTGTCACTACTTGGAACCACTTAAATCCTACTTTCTATATTTAATAAAATCACTTTTCACTTATTAATTAACCCAGAGTATGTATTAATACCTGTGTGGGGGGGAGAACAGCTGTGCATACTTCTCTATCAGTGTTATAGAGGGCGAACAATTTATGAATTTACACTGGATATGCTTTATACAGGGTAAAACGGATTTATTTGGGGTTTGGACCCCATTGGGAGTTGGGCATCTGAGTGTTAAAGACAGGAACACTTCTGTAAGCTGCTTTCAGGTTAAGTCTGCAGCTCTGGGGCACGTGGTTCAGACCCTGGATCTGTGCTGGAACAGACTGGCGTGTCTGGCTCAGCAAGACAGGGTGCTGGAGTCCCGATCTGGCGGGGAAAGCAGGGGCAGAAGTAGTCTTGGCACATGGGTTGGCAGTTCCCAAGGGGGTTACTGTGATCCAACCCGTCACAGGCTGTGTGGGGTAACTACTTTTTCTCGCAGAGGTTTCTTATTCCTGAGGATTCAGTCCTCTCATCTTTTTGGGCAATGTCTAGCTAAAGCCACTGGTTGAGATTGTCTGAGGTGCTATGAATTGCAGTGCCACTGTGCTGGTGATACTCAGCTCTATGTCTCCTTTTCATCAGCTACGCACCTTTTGAGGAGTCCACATTCTGCGCTGGCTGCCAGTTCACTTCCTGATGAAATGCCTGGTACTGGTTGTTATGTCTCCCAAAAGCCAAAAATGCCTTTTAATTAACAACAGTGACTCTAATGGGATCAGAATTACAATAAGAAGGAAAATAAAGTAACAACAAGAATGGATCAAGTTGGCACAATGAGAGAATCCTTATTTCCAAGTGTCATCCAGCACCACTTCTCTCTTGGGTTCAGTCTCCAGCCTTAGTTTTGCACTCTACAGCCTAGAAAGTTTTCAAAAATGCTCAACAACTCAGCTCCCAGTGAGAGGGCTGCCACCTCTCCCTTTTTGTTTGAGTAGCTGTCCCAGGACTTCTTTAAGTGTAATCAGAACACACTGCAAGTTGTCCAGTTTTATGGGCTCAGGATCATCCCAGATGTCTCTCTTTTGTATCTCAGAGGGGGCCACTGTACTCAATGAAGTCAATAGGAGTTCTGACTTCAGTAGAAGCAGTTAAGTTAATTCTGAACACTTTCGAAAGTCCCACCCCAAAGGTGCAGTAACCACACTTCGCTTATGTCTACACTGCAATTGGGAAGTGTGATTGCAGCACATGTATACATATCCTAGCTCTAGTAACAATAGCAGTGAAGCTATGGCAGCGTGGGCAATCCTGCCTGCTTCGGACCTAGGGTACATACTTGAGCACTATGCAGTTTATACTGCTATAAAGATGAACTCTGTGCTCAATCATGGCACTTGCATTTGGCAGGAAACTTTCAGCTATCTGTCCTAAAAGTGGAGCCTGTGGAGAGTTAGAGCTCTGAGTCCTCCAGTTCCTACAGAGGACTATAATGTGTTGGTTAGGATGCTTCAGGGTTACCTTCCTGAGAACTCTTGCACCTGTTGTAAATGCATGAGTCTCTTTATGCTCCTTGTTCCTTCCTCCACCACAATATTACAGGAGCCGGGGCAAGGTATGGTCAGGATCCTCGAGATTTTGCTGTACCTTGAAGTATACCTGAGCTCAAGCCTGGCTGCTTTTATATCATTCTTTAAGCACCTTTTTTGTTAGCCTTTCTCCTCACCGTAGGTTTCTGGAAAACCTCTGGCATTTAGTCTCTTGGCAGGTATTCCCCTTCAGCTGATCCTTTCTGGATAGCTGGTATATGCTCCCTGTTTTGAGGAATGTATTTTGAATTCCTGATTTAAAGTATGTAAAGTGTACCCAGATGTTGTAATAAGAGTAATAAAACTATAAGGTCACCATGATTTAGCACTTGGATATTGAATTGTTCAGATTGCACTCATGTCATTTTTCTGGGTGTTTTTAAACTACTATTGCAGGTGGCTCTGCTTACTTATAAACCATATTAAAAATGGAGTGGTGATGACTAGCCAGATTGAAATTAGGAAGAATCTGCAATATTTATACTAGTCCTTTGTAATTGTATTTATTTCAGTGTTTCTGTGTATGATTCAAGGTTCCTAAGAGAACCTGGTCTGGACAGAATGCTTGTAAGTAAATAACATTAACTGGGTCTATCACGTTCTCATCTCCATATTCTTGCTTTCTAAAGTTCTCTCACAAACTCTGCATCTCACATCTACCTTGTCTTCTTTCTGACTGTTCAGAGGATATCATGGATTAACTAGAGTAGACTCTCCTGATCTATTACCTCTCAAATACCCTTCAACTAATGCTGACAAAAGTAAATATTTGAACTTTCTGGAAGTGATTGGTACTGGCTCCTCAAATGGTTATTTTGTCATTTGGCTTTTTCATGAGAGGGGCATAAAAAAATGATTACTGTCAGCCTGAAGAATGCTAAATAACTTTATATCCTTCTCCTTAGGCGAAACCTGCTCTTTCCCATTCTGTCCTAATGCCAAATTATGACTTTGTCTTGCTGATCTGTCATAGATTTTTTCAGATTTACCGTCTCTCAAGATGAAGATGCCTTTTCTTACCCAGAATAGCTCCCAAAAATGAGAATACAAAATCTGCCTGAATAGGTCTTATGGAAATGCAATACTACGAACATTTAACATTTGTGCAAGTGAGCATACATAAGCAACTGTTCAATGTGTGTTTCTTGTCCCCTCTCTGTGCTGGGCCTACAAAGGATAGGCGTGTGCTACCCGTGTCAGGTAAAGGATTAGCTCTTTAGCTCAAGCCATAGAGGCAGCTCTCAAGGTCCGAGGTACAATCCCTGTTGACAACCCAGTTGACAGTTGTTGCACATAGACATGTGACATTATTAATTCTCATTCTTAGTTTTTAAAAATGCATGAGTGACTTTTCAGAACAAATATAGTGAAAGGGCTCAGAAATTATGAGAGCTAATTCTATACGTGATGAAACAACTAGAGTAATAAATAATAAAGGAGATGGAGTTAGAAAAGACAAAGGTTACACTAATGAGATCATGCATTTGCTCGGGTATGGAATGTGTATATTTTGGTGGATGCATCATTTTTATTGGTTAATTAATTCACTCTTTGTAGGCTTTGAGGAGGAAATGGAATAAAGATAAGGTGGTGGCTTGTTATGCAAGTTTGGGAGGGTATTCCATGCATTGAGGGCAGCATAGAAGAGAGATGGAGACAGAGAGGGAGATATAAAACATCTATTTGGTAAACTATTGTATAATTTCTTTAATTATTTTCTCTGGGCACATCTACACTGCTATATATATCTATCTCCCACGGCAGCAAGTCTCAGAGCCCACCAGGTCAACGGACTCGGGCTCACAGGTCTTGCACTGCGGGGCTAAAAATAGCAATGTAGATGTTTGGGCTCAAGCTGGAGTCCAGGATCTGAAACCTGACCAGAGGGAAGAGGGTCTCAGAGCCCAGGCTCCAGTCCAAGCCCAAACATCTTCACTGCTCTTTTAGCCCAACACTGTGAGCCCAAGTCAGTTGACCCAGCTCTGAGACTCACTACTACAGCTCAGAGACTCCTGTTCCACAAGGTTCAGGAGGGTTTGTACTTGGCACGGCTAAGCTGTGCCACCACTGCCCATGCTACCGTGGCTACGCTACTATTTATACTCACACTAGCTGTCATTGAGCTAGCGCAAGTACATGTACATGAGCTGGGAGTCACATCCCTAGCTTGCACTGAAGACACAGCATAAGTGTCCAAGGAGGAGTTAATAAAGCTTAAATTGTGCCTGTAGCGGGGTGGACACCCACTCCTGCCTGGAAGGGCTGGAAAGCAGCCCTGGAGAGGGCTGCAGCTCTAAAAGCTGGGCTGATTGGGGAAGCAGCCACAGCTGGGCCACACCCCAATCAGGCCACAGCTGGCCTGTATAAGACAGCTGGGAGCCAGGAGCTCAGACAGTCTCTCTCTGCATTCAGGGAGAGAAGGGCCTGGCTGCAGGGTGCTTAACCAAGTGCCTAGAGTGGAGCAGGGCTGGGGAAAGGCCAAGGGAGCCGGGGAGCTCCAGCCTAGGAAAGCCCCAGGCTGCAGGTCTAGGGTAAGGCCAAAGGGGCACTTGGGTTGCAGGAGGCAGCTCATGGGTAGGCAAAGGCAGCAGGTCTAAACCCCTTTGCCTGTGATGAGTGGCTTGTACTGCAGTCTGCCCCAGTGAATGGGGGCTAGATGGAGACTGGGCCGTAGCCAAGACTGAGGCGAAGTGGGGTTAGTGGGTGGGGGTTCCCCTGGGTGGGGAGACCCAGAGTGTGGGGGCAGCAACCCGGAGAAAGGGGCACCGGGGTCCTGGGAGGGACACGGGGGCCAGTGGTAAGGCGGATCACCGGCCTGCAGAGGGCGCTCTGGAGCTGGGACGAGCTAATTCCCATGGATGACCAGCAGGAGGCACGCAGGGGTGAGTCCAACTCCCTTACAGTGCCTCACATAAAATACCTTCCAGAACAATGCCTATCCCTCCATGGTAGTTCCCACCGGTGAACTGCAGCTCTAAGTCATAAAGTTGGAAAGTACAAGGTAACACAAGGGTTCACTTGTTTTGTCAACACTTTACTCAGCTTGAAATCTAAAAATACAGTCTTACAAAAATTCCAGGCTGAGTAGCGTGAGTATGTGTACAGCAGGTGAGACTCTAGCTCATCATGTAGACATAGCCTTACAGTACATTTTCTCATCTTTCTCTTGTCATTTTCTATGGTACATTACAGAGGAATTTGTGTGGTTTTCATGTTATGTCAATAGCACCTAAAGCCGAGGAGCAGTGGAGATATAGATAAATCATAACTGTTAAAGCCTGTACAAAGGGCCAGACTAGCAGGTGGACGAGGGAGCAGACACACATGTACAGTAACAGATTGTCAGGTTCTAGAATCCTGCATAGGAATACAAGTCATCCTAAGCTCAAGTACTAGAACCCTGTAAAAAGATGCAGAATAATTACTACTGACTTATTCTGGCAAGTCCCATTATTCACTCCAGTCAGGATATAAGAGGCTTGGAATGGCTGCCTGGGGAAAAAGGAACCAGGGCTGAGGCCAAGGAAGTCCTGCAGAGAAACTGAGCAACATCCAAGGTTGAAGGGTGTTTTTAGATTTTTCTCTTTGGTGGTTGTTAGAATTACCAGTTAACTGAGATTCCAAGAAGGAGGTGAGTTTGGACAATATACAATGTGTGCAGATTCTGTCGGCAGCAGGGTGGGAGGTGTACCATCTTACACGTGGGATCCGGAGTGGGATTGAACATCCTCTGCACCAAGAAGAAAAGTGGAAGAAGTCCTGAAATGGATGCTGAAAGAGCAGAAACAACAGTAGCAGACCGTGCTGTGACTTATTGAGGAGCAGAAACAGCTGCAACAGTTCCAGCACTGCACTAAGCCCAAGCTGCAACCCAATAGCAACAGAAGTACCCAGAAGCAGGTGCTGCATGCGTTGCCAATAAGTCTAAATGGAACTAGAAGAACCCTGAAGCTTATCTGGTCACTTTCAAGAACGTACCTATCACAACTGAGTGGGATGAGAAGTCCTGGCCTATCCATTTGACTTCTTTCAAACTGGAGAGACACAAGCCGCATACAGGGCACTGGATAAGGAAGTATTTGCTGTTTAGGGCTGGTTGAGGGTCCCAGAGGCAGAGGTTTGGAGGTGAGCTCTTTTCATTAGGGGTGAAGCCACATGCCTTCTCTTGATGCTTTGACAGACTGCATGACTTGTTGCGTTCAGTCAAAAGTCTGGTCTGCCGGGGAACTAGTAGGCAAAACAATGGAGTACTGTTTAAAGAGTCTGTCTGGAAGAGCATAAATTTAGGTGTGCTAGCACTCCGGCAGCTTGAGTTAGAGAGCTAAGGCTCTCTAGCTGGGCCAGTAACAGACTCCTGTCCTCTGCTGATTGGGCACATATGTGGACCTGTAACCACACTCATTAATGTGTTGCACACACCTGTAAAGTCCATCTCTCAAAAGGACTTCCTCTCCTAAAGGTAAGTGGGTTTTACTTTAGATGCTGATGCAGTTTGGGAGGGGAAGCAACATCACTGCTTGTAACAATTCTTCGCCCAGCTCTCCCTGCTGATATGACAATAAGCAACCGAACTAGAAGCCTCATAACCCGCACTGTGTCCCGCAGCACCTGACTTCCATCAAGTTGGTTGACATCATTGACCCTCTGTGCACAGACTCTATGCCACTGGTATTGCCTTTGAAACTGTGTCATTACTGGAGTGACTGATTGCTTCAGTGAATGGGCAGACGTGTTGTTTCAGTGTCATTAACCAAATTTCCCAAGGCAAAGGAAACATTAAGCAATTTATTAAGCTGTAATACCACTCTTGTAAGAGAGATCTCACTACTGGCCTCCCATGAATTCATCAAGGAGTGGAACATTTTGTCTAGTTAGCAGCAGAACATTTCTGAAATCAATGACTGGTGCTCTAAATGTGTCACAGAGAGAGGACAGAGGATGTGGCCTGTTGAGGAAACATCCACTTTGTACTGACAGTGGCCTTCACTGAAGAGTTAGGAAGTCTTGGTAAAGTTGTGATATGGACATTACAGTCACAAAGGCCATTCTGATGAACTAGAGAAGAGGTGGGCAAACTACGGCCTGGGGGCCACATCCAGCCCTTCAGACGTTTTAATCTGTCCCTTGAGCTCCTGCCGGGGCGCGGGATCCGGGGCTTGCCCCACTGCATGTGTGCCGTGGCGCCGCACGGCTCCCGGAAGCAGCAGCATGTCCCTCCTCCAGCTCCTATGTGTAGGGGCAGCCAGGGGGCGCCGCACACTGCCCCTGCTCCAAGCGCCACCCCTGCTCCAAGCGCCACCCCTGCAGCTCCCATTGGCTTGCAACCGCAGGGCTGCCTGGCCGCGCCTCCGCATAGGAGCCGGTGGGGGGACATGCCGCTGCTTCTGGGAGCTGCTTGAGGTAAGCACCACCCAGAGCCTGCACTTCTGACCCCCTCCAGCGCCCCAACCCCCTGATCCTCCTCCCGGCCTCTGAACCCCTTGGTCCCACCCTCCTGCACCCCAGAACCTGCACCCCCAGCCGGAGCCCTCACCCATCCCCACCTGCACCCCAACCTCCTGCCCCAGCCCATAGCCCCCTCCAGCACCCATTTCTGGCCCCACCCCAGAGCCTGCACCCCCAGCCAGAGCCCGCACCTCCTCCTGCACCCCAACCCCCAATTTTGTGAGCATTCATGGCCCGCCATACAATTTCCATATTCACATCTGGTCCTCGGGCCAAAAAGTTTGCCCACCCCTGAACTAGAGAGAGGAGCCAAGCAGGCCCCATCCCTCTTTACCACACATACAGTAATATATAGCATGGAACCTCTGGAAACAGTCTCTCATGAGCCCCACAAACCCTAGCACCAGTCTCACTCGTATGCAAGCCACTGTGTCACTACAGCTTTTATTGTGTGATGCATAGTCTGGAGCACAAGATTGGGAATTAGGAACAACTGGGTTCTAATCCTAGCTCTGCTAGAGACACACTTAACCTCTCTGTATTTCTGTTTCCTCTATTGATCTACCTCGCAGGGGTGCATGAAAATGAATTACTTAGTGAAGGTTTGTATGGGGCTTTGGACAGGTAAAGTGCTGTATAAATGATGCGGATTATTTAAATGTATATTACAGTGACACTTAGATTGGGGCCCCATTGTGCTAAGCACTATACACATATAGCAGAGTTGCTGCGTCATTAATGTATTTTTCTAGTTCTAGCCTGCTTTGGACTCTGGAGGGAAAAAAGAAGAGAGAGCAAGAGAATAAGAACTAAAAAGTGGTATATTTATGAGAAACAAACCTTTCCCCAAGTATGGGTTTCAGTTTTGTCCTATGGACAGAATGCACTGTGGCTGGCACAATGAGGTTCTACTTGAATCTTGCTGCCCACCAGGGATCAACTTCAGGACAAAGGCAGGGGTTGTGTCCAGTGCTGTCTTCCCTTGGCATTCCTGCCAAGAAAAGCATCATAAATTACTACAAGAGGCTCGGTAAGAATGCATCTGCATAATTTGATAAGTACATGTGAATTTGGTGATCAGTGGTACCTAACTCCTTTAGGCTCCTTTGGAAAAACCCATCCTTAATGACCTGGCAAGAAATTACACCCGTTCTCATGAGGGATACAAGAAGGATCTTGGAGGGCCAGAATGATACTAGAGGTTCTGTGGGTCAATAGAAGTATAGCAGCCTTCATTTAGTACTGAAAGTGCCAGCAAGGGCAATTTTGGCAGCTTGCATGTTTAAAAGTTTTGAAACTAGCTCTAATTAGAACTCCCGTCCCTCAATATTTTCTCTGAAGGGACTGGACAGATAGATTTATCAAAAGTCTGCTATGGTCACTCATGTAGGAAATAATGTAATTAGAAATAGAAGGTCAAAGGGATTTGAAGACTATGTGAAGAAAAATACCCATTAGACATTAAAATAACAGGAAAAAAGATCTCTTTACGTGTTATCAAATATAAGAGCCAGACAAATTAAAATAAATACATTTGCATACATTTTCATACTAACAGTGTACAGATGAGTGTATTGCTTTCATGGACTACTGGAGCACATTTGGGTAGGAAACATTTATTTAATGTCCGGTGACTTCTAGCTAAATTGGAAGGAGCTTGAATATTTGAGCAGGCATTCTCCAGAGGACATGCCTGAGTATAGGGGAAGGGAAAATTGCATAAAATACACTGACCAAAAGCAGTTAAAGAATTGAAAACTGAGTCCTCAGTGTATGCACCTATGTATAGAATGAAGGAACAAAAAGTCTGAATGGGAAGAATTATCCCAGAAGAGATCTGTGACAGCAGAGCTATTAGAAAGGATTGTGATGATGATGGACAGAATCAGATGAGTGGTGTGGTATGGAATTGTGTAGCTTTTACATAACTGGAAAAATGAGAGTTTAATGAACTGCTACTGGTAACCACGGAGAAGTCGACTAACTCAAAGTCAAACAAATGGGTTTCAAGAGTAAAGGGCAAATAGTAGCTCTATCTGTAGAGTCTCAAAATAGGAAAGACATGAGAATAAAATATTTTATAATGGGCTAAGGGAAGGATCCACAGATAACAAGACTGTGATTATGACTGACTAACTTGCTTATTAACTGAGAAAGCTGCAAGACATATGTTGCCATAGAAACAGAAATGATGGTGGTGTTTAAATTACTGCTTCTTGTACCTATGTGTTTTGTTTCACACTGGAAGGCGCTCATCAGTAATGGTCTGAACAAGTAGGCCCCAGACTGACCACCATTATCACTAGTGACGAATGAACTTCCAGAAGCTGGATTCTTAAAGTTGGGCTGGACATCTTGTAAAAATAGACCTTCCAGTTCTCCCTGCTTCCAGTTATCCTGGAAATCTTGCAAGAATGGCCTTTCATGCAGGATTTTAGCACTTCTGCTTCAGACAAGAACCAGAAAGTGTTAGAGGGATTTAAGAATTAAAAACACTTGTAAGAAAAACAGTTGTACCAATATTTTAGAACATTCTGAAAGGCTTACTTTGAGTTTTGGCCAAAGGTTGGAGACTTGGGAGGCGAGGGGGAGAGGAAAATGGGACATTATTATTTTATCCAAACTGGTGTACGCGTTCCTAGTGCTTACAAGTATCTTCCTACTTAGTGGGGGCACTTTAAATCACGCTTAGTATAATGCCATTGTTTTTATTGCTGGAGTTCCCAGAGTGGAGAGAGACCCCCTGCATCAATGTCTTCACATTATCCAATCAACATCAGCCGGTGAAGTGAAATAATTCCTGGAATTTACAAGCAACATGAATGGATAAATCGTAGGACCTGGAAGGGTGGTCATCTCTTTTGCACTGGACCGTGATGGGGTGTCAGGGGTCCAGGGGTCTAAGTGGGCCAGTTAACCATGTAGGCTGCACCTGGAGGAAGAGCCAGGACTAATGGGACTCATTAGCCAGAACTAATGAGGACTAATTAAAGAGGAAGCTCAGCTGGACAGGAACAAGAGGGGTCTGTATTAAGCCCAGTAGCTGAGAAGAGAAGGAGTTTGCAGAGAGAGAGGCTGTAGTCACTGTTAGGGTGAGAGAAGTCAAGGTAGGAAGTAGCCCAGGGATACAGTAGTAAGGGCTAGGACTTTGCAGACTTTGCTTGTTGTAGTGTCCGTGGGCTGGAACCCACTGTAGAGAGTGGGCCTGGGTTCCCTTGCTAGCCACTGGGGAAGTGGCACTGTTAAGGGGCAGTGAGAAAGAAGGCTGCCTTGGACAGTAGATCTTGAGAGACTTTGATGTATGCAATACCCCGGACGGGAAAACTACAGTCACCTGGCCAGAGGACCAATCCACGAACACAGAGCACCCTGAGTTTCAGGGAGAGAGCAGTGGCAGGGTGTGCAGTGAGTAAGTGGGTGTTGGATGTGGAAAGAGCTAATCCCCAGAGCGGCCAGAAGGAGATGCCCCTACTGGTGAGTGGACCCCATGACATGGAACATTGCTATATACTCAAGCTGGGCTTAGATAATGTCGATAACCTAGAAAACAAATAATTGAGCAGTTAAGACCTGATGATTATAATGACTATTATAGAAATAAATTATTCTGATTGCCAAATTGTTTGAACTCTAAGCAATGAGTACTTGGACCAGTTTACCTTGGTGGGAGATTTTAAAGAAAATCTATAGTTTAATTATTCCATGTTCTTCTCTTGAAGCAAATTGAATCGTATTTGTTGAATTTCCTGAGGCAAATAAGGCAGAGGGTTTTTTGGTTTTGTTTAAGACTAGACTAGATAACTGTGTTCATGTATACTATTTTTATATATACAAGCTAACAGTGCTACAAGGGTAAATAAATCTTATGCTTCAGAGCATAGGCTAGTCCAGGGGTCGGCAACCTCTGGCACGCGGCTCGCCAGGGTAAGCACCCTGGCGGGCCGGGCCAGGCCAGTTTATTTACCTGCTGACATGGCAGGTTCAGCCGATCGCGGCCCCCACTGGCCGCGGTTCGCCGTCCCAGGCCAATAGGGGTGGCGGGAAGCCGTGGCCAGCACATCCCTCGCTGCTTCCCGAACCTGCTGCGTCAGCAGGTAAATAAACTGGCCTGGCCCGGTGCTTACCCTGGCGAGCCACGTGCCAGAGGTTGCCGACCCCTGGGCTAGTCACTTGCATGGGCGAGGAAGGACAGTTATCTCCAGGGCTAGCAGTATTGTACATCTGGCCTGGTAAATGATAGAGAGGTATCCCCTCTCTCCTAGGCATCAGGAACTTATACAGCCTGGCCAAAGTCAACGTATTAGTTCATAATTAGAAATGTCTTCTTCACTAAACATGCACTCTCTACTCCAGTCTAGATTCTCTGCCCTGGTCTATTGTTTAATTTTTCTGACCAAAGCCTCTAGAGTACATCTTCCCCTCGCTTCACCTTTATCCTGAGGGAGAGAAAGCCGTATTAAGGTGCTTTCCCAATGTGATGCCTTTGGGAAAGTCTTTCTGATCCAGAAGACTGAGCGATCTGTAGAGCAGTATGACTGATTAATCATTCCAGTGAACAATCATCATCATATCTACACATCCGCCAGATATTCTCCTCTCACTCTCCTTTGTATATCTGCAGCCCTCTACTCCTTGCTGACCTGTCTGCCACACCTCCTCTCTTTCAGCACTGAAATCCCTCCTGAAATCATTCTTCCTCCAAAAGGTCTGTAAACCCTGGTCCTCCCTTAACAGACGTCACGATGATAAGGACCTGATTCTCATTTAGACAAAGGGCTTGTCTATACTAGGAAGTTTTGCTGCTTTAACTATATCGGTATCCTCAAAGCTGCAAACACCCCCGTACTGTGGATACAGTTATGCAACTATAAAAATGTTTATACCAGTATGATTTATTCCAGTTTGGGAAGGGGAATAAGCTGTACTAGTATAAGGCACTTTTATATGGATATAACTGCAGCCACACTAGGGCTTATACCAGTATAACTATATTGATTAAAAATAAAATAACCTCCCTACCTGACATAGTTTTACTGCTACAATTTTTCTAGTGTAGACCAGGCCTGTGGTTCCTTTGCAATGCTCTGGCAGTGTAAAGGTGGCCATAAAGGGGAGGAAGGGGGAATTATGCTTGCAGCTACTTTACTTTACTGTCAGAGCAACGTATAGGGGCCTTAGTGTAAATGAAATGGATCCCTAAGTGTTTAACCAAAATATATATAAAAATTTAGGATGAAAGCCTGCCCTTATTGAAGTCAGTGTCACAACTCCAATTGACTTCAGTGGGGCCAGGACCTCGCCTAAATCTGTACGAGATTCATGGAACCAACAAGACACAATGCTAAACTTCAGTAATGCTCTTTTGTCACTCACCATCCCCTCTTTCCAGCAATCTTCCAGTTCTGTTGTGAAATATCCGGGGTGGGGTCCTAGTTGGTCCTATTCTGTTATGACTTTTCTGCTAAATAGTTTTACTAATAGTATAATGACCACTGAGAAATAGACACTGGAAGTTGTTTCATGACATAGTTGTTTCTAACAAAGTTTAAAAGATTTCATCCAATAAATTTAAACCAAAAATATGAACTGGGACAAATCTCTGTCAACTTGGTTAGGGCATTGAGTACTCTCTCTATTCATTTTCATAAATTGGTCCAAATCTATGACCTGATTATATAGGGATCCTTAGATCTTATGTAACAGGATTAAAAAGTAAATATTTCTTTTTTTGCAGGGGGAGAGGGGACTAAGAAGTGGTGTTCATTTTGCTCCATTAATATTTAATTTATATCAAATAGCTTCATGTTACATCAATTCCCTTTCTCAGGCAATTTTCTCTTTTGACAAATTTTGTTTGAGATTGACAGTTGATAAAGAGGTTCATTTTGTCTTTATTGTTTTGATTAAATAATGGTGGTTATCAACTAGGTCTACAAAGGCTAAACTTAGAAACAGGCTGGCAGGGCTGCTTCAACAGCTGCTTGAAGAACTGGGGAAAGATTAGATCATGCCACCTAATATATGCAAGATGGAAATGAGAAAAGATTACATCTGGATATTGTTAGCAAGGTAATTTTAACTGTAGCATGACATGCACCTACCTGTCTATGCAGTTTGCTCCAATTAATATTTATAAGTTGATTTGTTGAAAGTTATGTTCAGTATAGTACTGTTATTAAGTTAAACTCTGTATAAAAATATACAGCATAAAAGAAACTGTGTTCACACAATGCCATTGAAGTATTTATTATTGTCATTTTTAATTAAACTGCCTCGCAGTGAAATACATCATCTATCTGTCTTATGCAAGGGGATTTTTTCATGCCACATATATGCAAGATAGCCATATGTGTAAATGTTTTTCTAAAATCCCAGAAAATAGATATTGTTTCTTAAACTCTGGGATGATCCTTAAGTATATCAGAGGGGTAGCCGTGTTAGTCTGGATCTGTAAAAAGCAACAGAGAGTCCTGTGGCACCTTTAAGACTAACAGATGTATTGGAGCATAAGCTTTTGTGGGTGAATGCCCACTTCGTCGGATGCATGACTTAATAACAGTACTATACTGAACATGACTTTCAACAAATCAACTTATAAATATTAATTGGAGCAAACTGCATAGACAGGTAGGTGCATGTCATGCTACAGTTAAAATTACCTTGCTAACAATATCTTTTCTCGTGCATGTCGGATGGGATGATCCTGTAATTCTTATTCAGGCAAAACGTCCATGGAAAATAGTCATGTTCATCGGCTCTATTTATTCTGCTTGTAGAGTGTTCTTGTACCCCTTGAGAAAAATCCTGGCTCCATTGATGTTAATGGGGCCAGGATTTCACTATAGATCTTTCTGGGGTCAAGGGAAAGAGAGAGAGAGAGAGAGAGAGGATGAAAGTCCTCACTGAAGTCCTTGGTAAAACTCCCATTCACTTAAATGGGACCAGGATTTACAAATAAAATATTGATGTGATGAGAGGTGCCATGTATGGAGTGCCTTTTTACTCTGTGTTCTGTAGTATATGGTAATTTTACTGGCCCAAAAAGAGTGAAGTCATCACTTCTGTGATAACAAGGAGATAAATACCATTAAGACCAAAGAACACGAATGATTGGTGTAACAGGGTGCTGGCCTAAGAGGCACTGAACCAGCCCCTGTTAGCTCAGAACCTGCTAGCGTAGCCAGGGCCGGCTCTGGCTTTTTTGCCGCCCTAGGCAAAAAAGCCAGCGGCCGCCCCCCCCCCCCCCCCCC
>NW_020664447.1:8908508-8920343 GCF_002925995.2 Terrapene triunguis
GGCAGCCAGAGCGCCGGGGGGAGGGCGGCAAGCCAGGCCGGGGCTCTCCGCTTTCCCCCCAGCGGCCAGAGTGCCCGGGGGAGGGCAGAGAGCCCCCGGCGGCCAGAGTGCCGGGAACAGGGCGGAGAGCCCGGCTGGGGCTCTCCGCTCTCCCCGGTGGCAAGAGAGCACCCGGCAGCCAGAGCGCTGGGAGGAGGGCGGCAAGCCCGGCCGGGGCTCTCCGCTCTCCCCCCGGCAGCCAGAGCGCCGGGAGCAGGGTGGAGAGCCTGGCCGGGGCCCCGCTCTCCCTGACCGGCCGGAGCACCGGGGGAGGGCGGCGAGCCCGCTGTGGCTCCGCTCTCCCTGGCGGCCTGAGCCCCGCGGGAAGGGCGGCGAGCCCAGTCCCGGCCCCGCTCTCGGGCCGGAGCGCCCCGCCGTGCCACCCCCCTCCAGGCGCCGCCCCAAGCACATGCTTGGTGGGCTGGTGCCTGGAGCCGGCCCTGAGCGTAGCTCCCATAAAGGGGAACTGATTGGAGCTGGCAGGGTGTGGTTCATCAAAGGAGCCTAAGAGCAATCACCTGTGAGCCTGCTGAGAGGTAGGCCTATAAAGCTGACAGGAAGGAATTGGAAGTGGGGGAGAAACAGGAGGAGGAGTAAGGAACTGCTGCTCCTCCTAGCTAGCAACGGGCACTAGCTGTCCCCCGGCTGGCTACCTAACAGCAATTGACTTGTACATAGAGTTGTATATAGATGGTGGTGGGACTGAACACAGGGAACTAAAAGGTCACTGGGTTGCAAAATAAGAGGTCTCCAGCTAATTTGTACAGCGAGCAAGGAAGCGCTCGTCTACACTTGGATATTGAGAGTAAAAGCATTTGGTGAATTCCAAGGTGAATGAACATTAAAAGTTTAGTTTTATGAGTAAAGATTGGCATAACTAAACCAAAATGAATCTCTTGCTCTTTATCCACCCTCCTTATTCAGTAAGCCTTCCACATTATTCTCCACATATTTTTATGGATTTTTGAGAACACTTATTTCACTTTAAATGGAAATGAAGGAAAATTAGCTACATAAAGTTGCTTTAACCTTATTGCAAAGGATAACTCAATTTACCCAATTTATTATTTCTCTCAGAAAGTCATGTCACTTCTTAGCATTGCTAGAGTTGAAATAATTATGTGTAGTAACTGACATAAATGTTGGCATGTTGAGGCAGAGTGGCTGGCCCTGTGTTGATGCAAAAAGAGGTGTGTGGGCATTAGGGGTCAGCCACTGACTTCAACAGTCTGAGTTCATGTACAGCTCAAAGCTCATATCTGGCATAAGGAATCTTCCTGTTTGACACTATCACATCAGCCAAATCACAACCACCATAATTGACCGATGCAGCAAGCCATGGCTAATTCATCCTTCATATCTGAGGTCGATCTGTCTGTGAAGAGCTCTCACCTGCCTTCTTGGGAAGAAGCAATGGTCCAGTGGGTCATCTGACTGGATGTCAGAAGATCTGAGTTCTACTCCAAGTTCTGCCATTGATATATTTGTGATCTTGGCAAGTCACTTCATTTTGGACTCTGAACTCCTGCAGCATTTATCTTTTCACACAATCCTGAATCCATCACAGTCAGATTTTAGACCAGGAAAAGACACAGAGCTTGAACAGGAAAATTCTTGTGCTTTATTCTACTAGATCTTTCAGATCTTTTACATCATTGGCCATGTGGTACTGACATACATACAAGTTTGTTGGAATAAACAGGGTAGCACTAGGCTAGGTCCACTTATTCTTACTAGATACCAGATATTCAGGAAAGGCACCTATTCCCCACTACCCAGATCCCAAATCATGTTGACTTCAACTTGACGTTTTCCCTTCAACATTTCATGTGAACCCGCTCGAGGAAATTAAGAGTTGCCACGGACTCTGAGTCAGATGAAATTCCTCCCAGGGTGCTTGCTGATCTGTAGCCCTTCCTAAACCCTCATCCCAAACACAGCATTGTAGTTCTAGGGCACTATCTAGCCTTTATAGGAGATTTTCTGAGATGGTAGAATTTGAAGTCATCCTTGGGAGCCTGTCAATGGACAAAGAAAGAAATATGCATGGCTCCAAGCAGCCCATCATTTATCACATGGCTGGCAAATAGTTTTTGAATAATAGGCCTCATTAGAAAGTGATTTATCATTGTGGTGATAGTATCATCCCAGCCACTCTAGAAAACAGAATGGGTTCATCTTCTGTTTAAAACAGCAATTATGAGAAGTGCCAAATGGAAGCAGAGGTTAAGAAACAGTCTTCTAACAAGTGATTATTTGTACGTAATTTTCTCAGGAAACTCCTCTCCTTTCTAAGGATTCCCAGAGATGGTTGATCAAGGAAATCCATGACTACAAACCACACAATACCAGGGTAATTCCCCACTTACCTAATAGAGATCCTGTGACCAGGACCCCTCACCAACCTCTCTGTGCACCATGATGAGCTATAGGGATTCTTTTCTCTTCACCTGCCACTGTCAATTGCCAACCATAGCCCTCAATCTTCTGTGGCATCCTATCTTCTCTTGTGACAGTGAAAAGGTGAATTGAGAGGGTTCCGAACAGGAAGGAAGGGGTGGGATGTATAATGCATGTAATGGGAGAAGGGCAAAAAGGAGGGGGTCTCTGGTAATTATAGAATGACTGTCTTTACTAGGTGAATGGAAGCAAAGATTTAAAAACATGGGAAAAGCTCCAAAAAGAAAAATTAAAGCTGTGATAATTTGCAACATCCTCACTTGCTGGCAAACTTGTACTTTATTAAATTCTTCACATTTACTGGGCTTATGAGCTAAAGATGGACTTAATTAAAGCAAGAAGTGACATTTAAACTGAGGGGTGGGCAGCAAGTAAATCATATTGGGTAAAACCTATGGGGTTGTAAATGAAGGGAGAATTTGACCCACTGTTACTTATGCTGTGGACTTTCTAACAGTTTATCTCCATTTTCCAACCCTCCAAAGTTCAATAGCTGATGCACTCTGCAGATGAATCAGCACCTGGAGTGATAAAGCTCTCTAAATGTGATATACATGTCTATGGTTGTTGAGTTGCTGCTCTGATGACCGGGAAATCACTGAGCAATGTCCGGTCGCCAAGTTCATGGCATTCATCGTGAATTCTCACTTAACAGAGTGGGTCACATGAAGGCTGCCAGTGTCTATGGTAATAATGATGCAATGATATAATAGAGTGTTATATCAAACATAGTGCTGTTTGGAACAGTACTATGTTCAAGCACACTAGGTGTCCTTTAATGCACATGAGCAGGATCTACAGGGACCAATTAATGTGCAACATGTTAGTGCTCTTCAGAAATCACACCACTGTGGAGCATATTATCCCACTGTTTAGACAAGCCCTTATTAACTCATCCCCATTCTAGTCTCACCTTCTTTGTCTGACTCTGGATCACTGTTAGTTGGGGGTTGTTTTTTTTTGACTCATCTTCACAATTAGGCTTTCTGGAGGAGCAGCATGTTTTAGCTGAAATGAACAGAGTACTCATTGCCCAAGCTACTGGAGATTTGTTGGTTCTTAAGGCATGACAGTAAACTGCTGCCATATTGGCAATATGTGTGGCGACAACCAGGCTCCGAGCTAGCCTTATGCTACATATATTGGTGCTTGATGTGCAAGTAAAGATGGGCGAAATTTTTCAGCTGAGAATTTTTTTCACTGAAAAATGCAGATTGATCAGACTTTTCAGGAATCCATCTCAAATTTGTCAAATTTGTCAAATTTATCAATTAATTTGGTGGGGTGGGAACATTTTTTCCTTAAAATAGAAACAATTTGACCCAAATTTATTTTTTTTCACCATTTTTTCGCTTTGTCAACGAACCAAAAAATCATTTGCACAGTTGTATATGCAAGGTACCGAATGCTCTTTCAAGGTGTTGAGCCCCCTGCACTCCCATTGAAGTCCGATAGAGTAAATGTGCACAGCACCATCACTGGAGGAACTCTGTTTTTAAATGTGCCACATTAATAAATGTGTGAGGAAACCCACTTAGAGGCACTGGCCTGTAGGAAAATGCATGTGCACAACTGGAACTTTTTTCTGCTTATTTCAATAGAAGCCATTTAGATATGTGGTTTTGTGAAAATTTTCAGCATTCTCAACAGCAACAAAAGGCTAAAATTTGCTTCTTTTTTGGGGGGGAGGGAGGTTGGAGGCTTTTTTGCCACACATTTAAATGTCTTTTGTGATTAAACAATTGTCTGAATTTGATACAATAAAGAATTCAGACGTTCGTACTAATTTAAAGAACATTCTCATGTTTTGGATTAGGATTTTCCAAGAACTCATCCATCATTTCTCTTACTAACTAGACTACTTGAGAAACTAAATAAATTAACTTGAATAGGGAGGAGGGTTTAATTTAATGGATTTAGATACAGCTAAGGTTTTTATATATTGATAAAATTCCTTCGTCGAATAAGCCAACAATTGCCTGACTTTCTGAGCACCCACAATTCCCATCTATGGCAATTGGAGCTATAGGTGCTCATCACTGAAAATCAGGCTACTTAATTGTAGCGATGCACACACACACACTAAAATGAAATAGCTATATAAAAGGGAAAACCTGTCCCATTCACTGTTCGTGGTGTAAAGCTGTGAAAAAACTGGGTGATGTATTTTTTTTGAAAAATGGCTATAATAATGGCCAAAGCAATTAGTGGTCAGATCGGCGAGAAGTAGTAGAAGCAGAGCAGAATGAACGGCTTGAGAACATGACAGAAATAGAGTTGCAGTAGGTTTGAATTCAGCCCACACATCTGAAAAGAATGAGATTGAAATGAGGAGAATCAGTGTCAATACAGTACTGTACATAGTCAAAGCAGGACAAGGATGCATTTCTTCAGGACTGACACATGCTGATAATTGTGATGATGATTAGTGACTTTAGATACAGATGAAATGCTATGACCAATTAAAATCCGAAGCCCAAACAAAAAATGTGTTTACAGTGCTGAACATTATTATTTTATTATTTATTTGTGTTTACTGTAGCCTGTAGGAGCCCCAGCCATGAACCAGGACCCCATTGTGCCAGTCACTGTATGAACACAGAACCAAAAGATGATCCCTGTGCCCTAGGGCTCATACACTCTAAGGATAAGATAAGAGATGGATGTGGACAGACTACAAGGAAACAATGAGACAAAGAGAACTCCACTAATTTACATTATTGTAAGAAAGCCAGAACCAAGCCCTGTACTTTTACAACCTTACTATGTGGCAGAATGTCAGTCTTAAGGAGTAAGGGTTATGATGTTCTGTCATCCAGGGTAGAAAACGTTTTTGGTGCCCCTCAAACAAAAACACCCCCCAACCCTGATTGGGCGCCCCCTTCCATATGACATTACCAGAAGTGGGTGCCCAGGGTGACTGTCCTGATTGCCCACCTTCAGGCTGGTCCTGCCCAACCCAGCTGCAAAGCCAAGCACATATCTGCAGATAGCCTGTAGAGAGCTACATCAGGGGATGCTAAAACTGCAGAGCTCTTTATCCCTTCTATACATACCCCTCCCTTTGGAATCTGTTCCCTTTGGGCTTGTGTATTCTTCTCCATGTTATGCCTTGCACCAGACTGGAGTATTAGAATATCCCTCCCACTCAATCCTCCCCCCCTCCCCAACAAACACAAAATATGAATGCAGTGTGAAACTTCTCAGATTCCTTTTCTCTGTATTTTTTATTTCCATGTTTCTTGCGTTTCCCAGAAGCAGCTGAGTCTGGAAGTCTCATGAGAGAGGCTGTTTGTGCAGTATTTCCAGCCTGACCAGAAGTATGACTTACCAGAGATCTGGACAGAAAATCGGTTCTCTTCCAACACAAAGGCCAATCCTTAATCATACAAATGTCTCTTTGATGTCAGTGGGTGTTTTGCCTGAATAACAGCTGGAGAATCAGCTCCAATCTACCCAACAGAATTAGATAGGAGCTGATGCTGCCCTTTTTTTAATGTCTGTGGTAATAAATGCCATGCTTTGTAGTATCAGTTTGCAGAATTGGTCCCATAGTTCTGCTAAGCATCCAGAATTCTGCGTTTTTACTTGCACTAAACTGAATTCTCAGTCTTTTCATCTTGTATCTGAACCTTCAGTGTGCTGAGCTCCCTTGACTCCCACTGAAATGAATATGAATCAAGGTTGCTCAGTGTCTCACACTGAGTTATTCAACAGCTCACAGGATTGGGCCCTTGGAATGGAAGCTTTGTAAAGGAATAAGGTTGTTGAGGGATTGTTGTCACAGTTCATGGCAACTACAGCTGTATTCTCCCTCCATGGTTCGGCTCCTCACCTCTCTTGAGCTGACACCTGCATCTGTCTTCCTCCTGACTGGGGTTTTCCCAAACAGCACGGTTCCCTGCCTACATTAGTAGCAAGCCAGATAACCCAGACCACACTGTGCTTTCTCCTGCAAGGCTATGAAAAGCTGAAATTGCCAGTAGTTATTAGTTACCAGGCAGCAGCCCTTTGTAAGTTACTGCACAGCCCTTTATAAGCAAGTACATTTATTCTTAAGGTGAAAGCATTAGAAAAAACATATTAAAATCAATTAAAAAAACCCAAACATGCATGCTGAAAAGTTTACCAGAGATCACCTCCCCAACTCCAGTAAGGACTCTGGTTAGTGCCAGTCCTTCCAACCCTTCTACAAGGAGGGCAACGGTTCTTATCCATTTATTGACAGAAAGGTGGCTGAGTCAGATTAAACCCAGACTATTTACCCAAAAGTCCTTTCTTTGCCTGTTTGGTCTCTGGAGAATCCAGTTTGAACCAGTATATATGAGCCTTTCCAGGTCTTTGTATCAAATTACAACCTGAGTGAATTTGCCTAATCATCCTGCACTGATCTTAGTTTCTGGAGAGCTGTGGTCACCCGCCCCAATGATACAGAAACTTAATACAGTAAGGCCTCCCAAAGATATTGCAGGAAATTGCCATATCTGTAACAAATGTATTTTCAAAAGGGGGGCATTTTCTACTTTCTATATATGCACTAAATTCCCATCATTGCTAGTTCAACTTATATGTTACATCAATGGGACAATGTACTCTTGGATCAAACCAAAATATACAACTAGAGCTGCTGCGGATGGAAAAATCTTACCCATTTTTGTGATCAGTTTTCCTTCCAGTTTTTCCTCAAATATTTCTTGATTAAAGCTTTCTGAGTACCTCCAATAGTAACACAGCTGAACCCTCTTAAAATGATTTTTAAAAGAAAGATCTCACTAGAAATATATATCAGTATTCCGTGCCTGTGAATGTACACCGCCAAATCCACCATTAATTTACCACTAAATCCTGGTAAAACCAGCTGGTGGTACTTAGTAGTAGTAGCATACTGCATTAGCGTCCAGCAACCTCAGTCGTTGGCCCATTGTGCTAGATGCTGTGGTGCTTGCCTCGAAGAGCTTCCAATCTAAGTATAAAATGAGAGGCAACAATTGGTTACAATAAACAGACTGGGGGAGTGCCATGTAACAGGTGATTATGAACAGTGTGCTAAGCAGTGGTCACACCACACATGTTGCCTAACCATGTTTGATTTTTTTTTAAAAGCATCACAGTAGAGTTTTAAGGAGTATATTGAATGAAAACCATGAGGTGATTTTTGTATCAGGTTATGAAAGTCCACAGCTAGTGGTATTTTTAAAGGACATATTGAGGCACGTAGGTATTCTTTGTCTCCCTCTTTTTCACCCATCCACAAATACCCTGCTGTTGGAGAGACAGCATGTAACAGACAGGATTACACAGATACTGTTGTCTTTTATAGGACACAGTTCTAGGTTATGTGTATGTACCATTGTCTTCTTTAGCCTCATTAATCAGACCTAGGAACAGAGGCAGGAGACTGCTACACAAACAGATGGTCTTCAGACTGATTATTCACTTTGGGAAAGACAGAGGAGAAATGTATTCAACACTCTTGTTTAAAAAGGATTGACATTTTTACAGAAGTGTTATTTAATAACTAAGAAGCTGGACTGTAATTCCAAGCACTGTCCTGCTGCTTCACTATTTCACTAACCACTGTGTTATTTGTGTTTGATGTTGGAACAATTCAGGGAGGCACCAATGATGTGAGAAGAATTATTAAGCAGACAACATTATCCAGGAAGGTTGCACACTTTGTAGGTGCCTTCAATTGATTGCTGCTCTGTAAGAAAGGGGAGAAAGCTGAAAAAATCTCTCCTTCAGTATGGAGCTAGAGGGATACATGGTTGTTAAACCTGATTTGTGATGGGCTAATGAAGAGATCATAGGTAAGGGACAAATTAACATCAGCCTAGGAAAAAATAACTTTTGTAAGGGGGGAGAAGTGGGGTATTATAAAATTTGTAGAGTCACACATGCTATATCTTCCCATCATTACAGTCTATCACATTACTGTGTGTATGATTTCACTGGATGGCTACTCTCCTTTTTGTTGTGTATCTGAGGCACTAGAGAAGATGTTTGTTTGTTTACTTATTTATTTAAATTTCTAAGCAAAGACAGAGAGTGCCCATCTCCATAGCTCTAGGACAGCCATGGCTTTAAAAAAATCCCTAAAATATAGTGTAATATCCAGGAGTGGAATTTACTGAATTGGCAAAGTGCCGAGTGTGCTTACACCATCCATTCCAGCTCAGTCAATGGAAGGTAAAGGCAATTAGAACGAGCTGGTTGGGAATTTTCCAGTGGAAAATTTCTGCAAAATCATAATTTTCCACAAGAAAATCGTGATTTTGCTGAAAAATGTCAATTTCCAGGATGGAAATTCAAAATTTCACTCAGTTCTACACCCCACTTTGCAGAATCAGGCCCTAAGGTATAATTTCTTCCAACATCTGAGGTCTTCCATCATATTCAAGATGAGTTAGAGTCTGTATTATTATCATCCTTATTTATGTTACTTAAACTTGATTAATCTTCATGCCAGATAGTGGTCAGTTAATTTTGTATTGTTTTTAAAATGTTATGTAAAAGCCCACAGAGAGCTTCATTTTGAGAACTCAGCAGGGACTGAACTTGTCTTATTTGGTCAAGGGTTTTGTTTTCATTTTCTTTGCTTGCTTTTCCCCACCTTTAAATGTGTTTTTACTATGGAAAGGTTAGGCCAGAGGTGTGGGATTTACTCTGAAGTTTGTGGTCATCTTCATTTCTTCCAGGAGCAAATTCCAGTTTGTTCGACTAGTTGCTGAGAAAAAGCTCTGTCTCCTGAACTTATGAATTTCTTATGAACTAGCCTGTTAGTCCTCACATCAGGAGTGCTGGGTTCTATAGCTGTGAGGAGGTATTGTGTGTTAACAAGGCCATTCTCAATCTGCAATGGTTTAACAGCTGCTATATTGGAGAAGAGATGGAATTTTTTTACTTTTTCCCCAGTCAGAATGCCGACTCACAAGAATTCTTTGTCCTAGAGCCTGTCTACACCTGTTTTCTGTCCTTGGAATTTTCTTCTTTCTTGCTGCTTCTTCTGTCAGAGGCCATCAGAGAACCATGGAGATCTCTGGGGACAGTGGAGAAGGAATGGATGCTTTGATGCCAGTGGCTGTGATTAATGAATGCATTTCTAGTGTGTGTATATATATAACCATCACAAAAAGGACATGGAATACATCTGTGAGTAGAGTTGAGTTATCTACAAGGTTGTCGTGGTATTTGGCTCCATGAGCTTCCAGAAGCAGACAATGATGGTTGCTTCTTCTTGCCTTGAAGCTGAGAAGTTCTTGCACATTGGGTATGTCTACACTTCGAGTTGAGGATGATTCCCGGCGCAAGGAGACACACCTACACTAGTTTGGTGCTGGCATGCTAAAAATAGAGAGTAGCCACAGTAGCAGAAGAGGGGCTAGCTGCCCTGAGTACATGCCTAGCATCTCAGGTGGGTCTTTACACCCACAACTCGAAGTGTAGACAGACCCTCCGTGTAGTAAGCAGTCCAGGATAGGCCAGTGCTTCTGGTGTAGACCTAGCAGATCTAGTTTGAAAATCACATCCAGAATATGAATAGCTGTGTTTGTGTATATGGCACTTTTATCTGCCAGTCCTTATGGAAAAGTCCTATAGAGCTTAATTCAGATTAAACCAAGAATGTCCTCTAGAAATTTAATAGGATTCTATAGAAATTACATAAAAAGCTACAGAATTTAAGAGAGAATTTTATCCTTACAATAGAATTTTAAAGGCTGGTTTAAAATCTCTGTGGGAAGGTTATCGTTCTCTATTAAATGCTCTAGGACTTTCCCATAAGATTCATGCAATTATTAAAATGAACCATGTGATATTATGTCATAAGATAAAATTTTACATACTTTCAAGAACACTTTGCATTTCTAGGATGGCAGTCTGGGTATTTTCAAGGCCTAGTGTTGTTGCATGAGGAATACAGAGACGCTATTTTGTCATTCTAAACCAAAAGCCCCATAATTTCAGACCTGAGATGGAGAAACAGGACATATGGTATCCAAAGCTTGCTAAGGAACATAAGACCCTATGGACCAAGTGTAAAGTGGTGTAACTTAGACCGGGTTGAGCAGGAAGGTATAAAAAGTTAAATTTTAAGTTGGAATTAAATTTGGGCGGAAGTTTGAATTTCTACCTTTTTACGTCCCCATGCTAGTTGATTTTCCTGCTAAACTGCTCTTTTCCATTTAAACATACATAAGCTCCCTTAGCCTCCCTTAACATTCTCTTATACACATTTGCCAATATATAATTTGCACCACCTTACACATCATCTATGAATTTGACCTAGTATCTTTGCATCTTTAAATGTTAAAATTAAAACCTCTCAAAAGCATTCTACAAGTGCACGATCTTGCCTATGCTTACTCAGACTTGCTCTAGAAGTAAATCAGAGACATTATCACATTTTAGTTTCCTTGTGCAGCGGAAGTTTATCTAGCAGGAACTTGGCTATTTCTTCTCTGCTGGGACACTACTGTTAAGACTTTCTTTACATTCCAAAGGATTCTGCCTGCCATTTTGTGAAGCAGAGTTCATGCAGCGTGTTAGATAGGAGAGACACTCATGGAGGCTTTTATTCTTGCTTTGTTTTTTCTCTTAATGTAAAGCTCATTCATGCTGAAAACATATGATTGCTCTTTGAGGAAGGAGAATCATAGCAACTGCATTTAATAATTTCTGTCTTCTTCAGTCACCAGATTCAGCCAGAACATTTTCTTCAAAGATAAAATAGATGAACAATAACAGAACACTAAGAAACATCTTGATAAAAATAGAAAACCTCTTAACCTCTTCCAAGCTGAAAAGATTAATACTGCATACATTCTGTTAAATTCTGTTTAGCAATGAGTATGGCTCCTAGTCAATACATTATTGTTGTAATTGTTCTCAACATTGCCTTATGTGATCTGTTTTATAAAAAAGTGTGGTAAGCAAAACAGCAGAGGTTATGCAAATAAAATAACAGAGCTGTTGGCTGCAAAAATTTCTTTATTGTAGCACAGAAACTCCTGAATAGCTTAAAGTGTGTGGAAGAGAGGCCAGGACAACATTGGACAAGTATTTGAGCTAGAAATCCGAAGAGCTAGAAAGACTAATAAACGGGTTGAAGGCCAAGGGATTAACTATACCAGCTGTATAAAAATTACAGACGAGCAGCTTGATCTCGCAAATCCTGGAAGATTGCATCAGACCCTACAATATTCATGTCCATATGTCTTTTGTGTATATGTGTGTTCATTTCAAATGTGTAAAATACTTGAAATATTTACATACCCTGTGCAATTAGAAGAGGAGGTTAAATGAGTAAATGTACAGGCTTTTTTTTTTTTTTTTTTT
>NW_020664447.1:8920443-8958910 GCF_002925995.2 Terrapene triunguis
AAGAGCTAGAAAGACTAATAAACGGGTTGAAGGCCAAGGGATTAACTATACCAGCTGTATAAAAATTACAGACGAGCAGCTTGATCTCGCAAATCCTGGAAGATTGCATCAGACCCTACAATATTCATGTCCATATGTCTTTTGTGTTTATGTGTGTTCATTTCAAATGTGTAAAATACTTGAAATATTTACATACCCTGTGCAATTAGAAGAGTAGTTTAATTAATTAAATTTATTGGTTTTTTTTTTTTTTTTTTTAAAAGCTTTATTCAAAGCAATTTAATGTCAAAGGTGATGCTACTAAATAACCAGTGAGCATGCATTGAAACTCAAATTTTCAATAAGTAGTTTTATGTATGTTTTTACTTGAATATTCTTAAATGATTTTAGTATATTTTTCTATACAGGCAAAGGAGCTGCATGCTTTCACTCTACCTTTTATTTTCTAGTACAAAACAAAAAAGGACAAAAGTATGGTGTCCATGAGAGAGCACTGTGTATGTGTGTGTGTGTGTCTGTGTGTAGCTACATCTGAAGCAGGACTGAGGATTGTTTGTTTTCATTTAAAGGTTCAATACTAGAAAACAAGTCATAAGAGACACCACACACAGCTAAAGCTTTTAAAACCAGTAGACCAGCACCCTCATGGCATAGGTGATCCAAACTTGGTTGATGTCAATTGTGATTTGCTCACTTATGACAGGGTTGAATTTGGCTCATTAAGGTCTATTTAAAATGTGTAGCCCACTCCCATTTACCTCATTAGTTGGTCCTGGATATTCTTTCCCTAGTTTGGGTCTACTTTATATTGTTTGCCAGTATTGATGAGCAATGATACCATAAATATTGCTTTCAATATCTAGTTCTGCTTAAAAATTGATGGTGAGGTATGGCACAAAGCATTCTGCACTTCTGTCTGAGGTTCTTCTGGCACTTCTACAAACATTAATGAATTAAGCCTTATAGTCCTGCCATATTATCTCTGCTTTACAGAGATAAGGGAAAACAGAGGAACAGAGAGGTTAAGGGACTTGCTCACAGTCAGACAAGAAGTCTGTGGCAGAGCTGAGAAACAACCTTAACCATGGAACCATCCTTTCTCCCCCACCCGGGGTGCAAGAGTCTACTTAACTGTGCTGACTTACCCAACACTGATAGATATTAATAGCTACCAAGTTTTGTGAAGCTCCATCTGTGATAGCCTATGCCATTTTTTGCAAATCAACTAATTAAAGAATTTGCATATTTGCACATAATTTTTATCTGACCATAAATTTCATCATAAGGAGAAGATACCCTATTTCAAGCAATGGCTTGAGTAAGACATGGAGCTGCACAAAACATGGCAGCTGTGATAGGTGGATGACGGTGAAGGATTCTCTGGGGAGTAGGTGGGAGCTGTCTGGGATGGAAAAACTGGAGCAGGTAGGTTTATAGGAGTGTCTGGCAGAAAATGGAGATAGCGGGGGTGGGCATTGAGGTAGCTAGGTGGTGGCTGGGAGAAGCTGGCCAGTTGGGTTTTTGGCACTGTCGGAGTTGCAGATAGGGTAGTTCGGGATTGTTGCAGAGTATAGGGGCAGTTAAAGGAAGCTGGGTTTGTGGGGTGTCGAAGCGAAGAAGGGAGCAGGGGACTATTGGAAGAGCTGGGTCAGCGGGGATTTCTGGGAGTTAGCCAAGGGAAGCTGGATTTATGGGTGTGTCCAAAAGTAGGTGAGGAATAGAGGGGGGGCAGTTCAGTGTCTATGCAGAAGAAGCTGGGGACGGCTGTCTCTGCGGGCTGCTGCTGTTGTTGGTGACGTGTGGGGGGAAAGCTGAGGAGAGACTAGGAACAAGGGATGGGCTGTCTGGGGAAGATGGCTTGATGGAAGCTAGGCCCTCTTCCTGCTGTTGCCACTTCGCTATCCTTCTCTAGGCTCGCTCTGTTCCTACTTAGATCAGTTCCCACTCAGAATAGTGAGCCGCACGGCTGCCTGCTCAAAAGGTGTCAGAGCAGCTTTTGGCACCTTAGAGACTAACAAATTTATTTGAGCAGCCCACAAAAGCTTATGCTCAAATAAATTTGTTAGTCTCTAAGGTGCCACAAGTACTCCTGTTCTTTTTGCGGATACAGACTAACACAGCTGCTACTCTGAGAGCAGCTTTTGGCAGCTGTGAGCCATGATTACAGGCCATTCGTTCAGCCTGGCTGAATTCAGCATGGGCTGCAGGAATGCATGAGGTGCAGCCTGTATGTGTGTGTCCTGTGAGACACACGGCATTTGGCAGGTCTGGAAAGTGTAAGTTTACTATCAAGTAATAGAATTGGTTCAGACAGTATTTATCATTGAATTATAAGGCCCAAAGAAATAAAAGCTTGATCCTGTTATGTGCTATACAACTCCTGGAGCCATAGAGTATCTTCAACACCTGTTGTTGTCTATGGGAATTCAAGGCGCTTGGGATTTCAGTAAATTGCTCATTGACTTTGCAGTACCAGCCCCTAATTACACAAATAATTTTGAACCCAAAATTAGAGACCAGGCTGAAGCCCTTTTGAAAACTGGCCTATTGTGTCCTGATTATGGTTAAACCTATAAAAAAATCCCCCTCACTAAGCAAGTACATTTTAGCTACTGAATACAACAATGACTATTAGGGCTGTCGATTAATCGCAGTTAACTCACACGATTAACTCAAAAAATTAATCACGATTAATCGCAGTTTTAATTGCACTGTTAAACAATAGAATATTAATTGAAATTTATTATTTTGGATATTTTTCTACATTTTCAAATATATTAATTTCAGTTACAACACAGAATACAAAGTGTACAGTACTCACTTTATATTATTACAGATATTTGCACTGTAAAAATGATAAACAAAAGAAATAGTATTTTTCAGTTCACCTTATACAAGTACCATATTCCAATCTCTTTATCATGAAAGCACAACTTACAAATGTAGGGTTTTTTTGTTACATAACTGCATTCAAAACAAAACAATGTAAAACTTTAGCACCTACAAGTCCACTCAGTCCTACTTCTTGTTCGGCCAAATGCTAAGACAAACAAGTTTGTTTACATTTATGGGAGATAATGTTGCCCGCTTCTTATTTACAATGTCACCAGAAAGTGAGAACAGACATTCACATGGGATTTTTGTAGCCAGCATTGCAAGGTATTTATGTGCCAGATATGCTAAACATTTGTGTGTCCCTTCATGCTTTGGCCACCATTCCAGAGGACATGCTTCCATGCTGATGACACTCGTTAAAAAAAAAAGTGTTAATTAAATTTGTGACTGAACTCCTTGGGGGAGAATTGTATGTCTCCTGCTCTCTGTTTTATCCGCATTCTGCCATATATTTCATGTTGTAGCAGTCTCGGATGATGACCCAGCACGTTGTTCATTTTAAGAACACTTTCACTGCAGATTTGACAAAACACAAAGAAGGTACCAATGTGAGATTTCTAAAGATAGCTACAGCACTCAACCCAAGATTGAAGAATCTGAAGTGCCTTCCAAAATCTGATCAGGACGGGGTGTGGAGCATGCTTTCAGAAGTCTTAAAAGAGCAACATTCTGATGCAGAAACTACAGACCCCGAACCACCAAAAAAGAAAATCAACCTTCTGCTGGTGGCTTCTGACTCAGATGATGAAAATGAGCATGTGTTGGTCTGCACTGCTTTGGATCATTATTGAGCAAAACCCATCATCAGCATGGACGCATGTCCTTTGGAATGGTGGTTGAAGCATGAAGGGACATATGAATCTTTAGTGCATCTGGCATGTAAATATCTTTCAGTGCCGGCTACAACAGTGCTGTGCGAATGCCTGTTCTCACTTTCAGGTGACATTGTAAACAAGAAGCGGGCAGCATTATCTCCTGCAAATTGTAACCAAACTTGTTTGTCTGAGCGATTGGCTGAACAAGAAGTAGGACTGAGTGGACTTGTAGGCTCTACAGTTTTACATTGTTTTATTTTTGAATGCAGTTATTTTTTATACATAATTCTACATTTGTAAGTTCAACTTTAATGATAAAGAGATTGCACTACATTACTTGTATGAAGTGAATTGAAAAATACTATTTCTTTTATTTTTACAGTGCAAATATTTATAATAAAAAAAATATAAAGGGAGCATTGTAAACTTTGTATTCTGTGTTGTAACTGAAATCAATATATTTGAAAATGTGGAAAACATCCAAAAATATTTATATAAATAGTATTCTATTATTGTTTAACAGAGCAATTAATCACAATTAATTTTTTTAATCACTTGACAGCCCTACTGGTTATTTGATATTGTTAGTGTTTTGTTGCCTCATTCTGAAGGTGGTCATAATGAAAGTTACATTATAATTCCACAAACTCTGCAAATTTTCCTCTGAAACTTTCATTTGCATTAGTTAATGGCTTGTCTCTGACTGTATTTAATCTGCTGGAGTGTACAGAAGAAAATCTCATTAAATTTGAATTATCTGGAAATGTATCTGTGGAAGATCTTTTCCATTAATGGGACTAAATACCTTCTTTGGTGACGAAATGCCCCTCATTTTGCAAAGGGAGCAGGAAAGATCTCAACATGATTAAGGGCTATTTCCATGCAAAGCTGTTCCACGTCCCGTGTAAATTGAGGGTTTGCAGTTTGAAAATCTGTACCTGAAATGGCACCTTGAACAAATTTATAAGGCATAAAAGAAGATCTGATAAAAGGGGCCACCATCAGGGAGTGACAACGTGGAGGTTATCCTGGCCTGGGAAGCAGCAGTAAGCATAGGAACACACAGTAGGAATGTTCAGACTAGTGGTCCATCTAGTTCACTATCCTGTCTCCAGACACAGGATTACAGGTAGCAAATGCAGATGTGTAATGTACAAGTAGCAAGTACAGATTTGTAGAGATGTTGCAAATAGTTTGCTCAGTCCTGCAAGGTGCCTGTCCCTGATCCAGCAAAGCGCTAGCGCATGTGGTTAACTTCTTTGGGACTATTCACATGCTTAAAGTTAAGCATGTGCACAAGTGCTTTGCTGGACTGTGGTCAGTGCAGGGCTGGGGCAACCCAGGTGGTCGCCTAGGGCGCTAACATTTGGGGGGCGGCGACTGTGGCGGCCAGATCTTCCGCCGCCTCTATCGGGGGTGGCATTTCGGGGGCGGGACCTTCTGCCGCCTCTGTCAGGGGCGGCATTTCGGGGGTGGGTCCTTCCACTGCCTAGGGCGGCAAAAAAGCTGACGGCGCTCCTGGG
Source organism: Terrapene triunguis (assembly GCF_002925995.2). Taxonomy (NCBI): domain Eukaryota; kingdom Metazoa; phylum Chordata; order Testudines; family Emydidae; genus Terrapene; species Terrapene triunguis. The sequence continues at coordinate 8,925,677 of NW_020664447.1, forward strand.
TCAGAGTGGTCAGCACCTTGCAGGATCGAGCCCCATATTTGTACTGAGCACTCACTGAATAATTTTAACCAATAGACACATTCGTAAAAATCAAAGCAGTTCATGGATAATTAACAAAAAGAAAAAGGGGCTAAATTTATCAAATAAATTATTATTCATTAATAGATTCATGAATAGCATCCCTATCAGTAGTCTTATCCTAGAAATTGCATATCCTGTCTGTGGTGCTGTCTGATAAAGAGAAAAAAGATGGTCCAGTGGTTAGGGCACTGGCCTGAGACCCCAGTTCAATTCTTTGCTTTGCTGCAGGCTTCCTATGTGACTTTGAGCAAATCACATAGTTTCTCCGTGCCTCAGGTCTCCATCTGCAACATGGGGTTAATAGCACTTCATGTGTACCATAACTATTCTATGCTGTTTCTGGTACACAAGCAACCATGCATATCAGACTCTGCAAGTGGCAGTGTTTCTATTAGTGTTGTATTGTGTGTGTATGTCCCATAGGGATAAGTGAAGCCAGAGAAAGTTTCAGATTTCATGAAATCTTTAAACAATTTCTGAATATTTCAAATATGCTGGGATGGGACAGCTGTTCTACGTGGCTGCCCGAGACTAGGCTTGACTACACTTTTCAAAATGTTCTAACTTCTACGTGACACACATTTTCCATATTTTACCATATTTGGCTACTTGTTTACTCTTTCAATGGATGGTCCATAAAATAGTCTAAGGTAGAATCACTGACTATCTACTAGGCAGGGGTCCTAAATTACAGTGTGCTAGACAAATTAGATTTGAGAGTTTATATCTTGCATTTCCATCTGTCTGCAATTCCCTGTATAGTATCAATTGAATAAGGCTTTGGTCTCCATTCTCTGTCCTGCATTTAAATGACAGATGAAGTGATTCCTATAACGCAGGAGTTGCAAAGTTAGTTAAGCACTTTTAGAACCTTCTGGAGTCCATGAAAGTTGCAATGTAAAGGTTAGTTATTATTACCAAATGTAAGTCAACAGGAAGCTCTTGCAAACTTATGTGGTGCGCACTGTTGCTGCAGAGTTTGGCAATCCTTCTTGTTTCTGTCTGCCCAATATGTAAGAATCCAGTATTAACCTCTCATGCCCAGCACTTTTTACACCGTCTTTTGAGCCACCAGCTCCTTCCTTATTTCCTTTTTTAAGCATTTTTGGGGAGATACATAATATGGCTATCAGGGCTGGCTCCAGGCACCAGCAAAGGAAGCAGGTGCTTGGGGCGGCCAATACAAAGGTGTGGCACGTCCAGGCCTTCAGCGGGAATTCGGCGGTGGGTCCCTCAGGCTCTTTCTCTTTGAGCTGCTGCCGAAGAGGAAGAGAGGGAGTGAAGGACCCGCTGCCGAATTGCCGCCAAAGAATGAAGCGGCGCAATAGAGCTGCCGTCCAAGTGCCACCAATTGCCTTTTTTTTTTTTTTTTTTTTGCCACTTGGGGCGGCAGAAAAGCTGGAGCCGGCCCTGATGGCTATTGGTCATCAGCAATTGTCCCAACCAAGTTGTGATCGGAGTCCCAGGAGAGCCAACTGAGGTCACTCAATTAGGGTGAACTGCAAAGAATGGGGCAGACAATCCCCCAAAGCTGGTAGATATTCCAATACTTAGATTTACCAAAGCAGCACAAAACAGCTTCCCAGAAGCCAACAACACAGTTCCCTTAAAGCAACCCAGCTTTAGCCCTGCACCCAGACACCCAAGTCAAATATGATGAAAATCTTATTCATCATATAAAAAGTTCTACCAATCCCAAAGGATCAGACACATTACCTCCCAGGTTAATGAATATTCCAGATCTTACCCAAACACACACACAGCCAATTCTTATTAACTAAACTAAAATTTATTAAAAAAGAAAAGAGATAGAGAATTGGTTAAAAGATCAGTGTGCATACAGACATTAGTTCAATTCTTGAGGTTCAGATTCATAGCAGAGATGGTGAGCTTCGTAGTTGCCAAGAGTTCTTTCAGAAATAGTTCATAGGTTATAGTCCAATGTTTGTATTCAGGGCAGGTCACTCAGTGCTGGGATCTCAGGCTAGGTCTACACTACAGCGGGGGGTCGACCTAAGATACGCAACTTCAGCTACGTGAATAGCGTAGCTGAAGTGGCGTATTTTAGGTCGACTTACCTGGCTGTGAGGACGGCGGCAAGTCGGCCGCTGCCGCGCCGCCGTCGACTCCGCTACCGCCTCTTGCCGCGGTGGATTTCCGGAGTCGACGGTAGAGCCATCAGGGATCGATTTTATCGTGTCTTCACTAGACGCGGTAAGTCGATCCCCGATAGACCGATTGCTACCCGCTGGATCGGCGGGTAGTGAAGACGTGCCCTCAGTCCTTATGGCTTAGGCTTCCCCTGCATGAGGCCTCAAGCAGATCTGAGATTACAGGAATAGGACCCAAGCCATTTTTATACAGTTTCAGGCCCTCTTGTGACAGCTTGGAGTCCCTCGGTGAACAATAGGCACTCATGGGGACTTTGAAGTAGACTGTTTCCAAAGCATCACTGGTAATTATTCAAACAGATTAACATAAGGCAATTGCCTGTTTTTCCGCCATTCACAGATGATTTGCTATACACTTTAAAGAGAGATGCATACAGCAATAGCCTATGGGCTTGGCTACACTTGCAGCTGTAGAGCGCTCCGGGTTAAACCCGCCTTCGGAGAGTGCCCTAGGGAAAGCGCTGCAGTCTGTCCACACTGACAGCTGCAAGCTCACTGGCATGGCCACACTTGCAGCATTTGCAGCGGCATTGGGAGCGGTGGATTATGGGCAGCTATCCCAGCATTCAAGTGGCTGCAACGTGCTTTTCAAATGAGGGGGGTGGGATGGAGTGTGTTGTTTGTATGTGGGGGGAGAGAGAGAGTGGGTTTTTGGAGTGCTGAGTGTGTCAGCACGCTATCTTGTAAGTTCAGATCCCCTTAGCCCCCCTGCCTCTCACTCACTCACTCAGTAAAAGTTTGCTTTGCCCTGTTGCAGATAAGCAGCCGCTGTCTGAAACGGAGCTCTGAAAAGGCACTTCCGTATTCCTCAGCCGATTTCACAACAAAGAGAAGAGAGGCCACTTGATTTAAGGGGATTATGGGACGTTTTCGGAGGTCAGTCAGAATGCTGTAACGTAACTCCTCGTTCACACTGGCCCTGGGGCGTCTCAGCCAATACGCAACAGCTGTTATCCCTCTTGTGGAGGTGGAGTACCAGGAGTGCTCTAGCCAGGGAGTCAGAGTGCTCTACATGCCTTGCCAGTGCGGACGGGGAGTAAGGTAGAGCACTCTGGGAGGCTTTATTGTGGTATAAAGTGCCAGTGTAGCCAAGCCTTACGTTTACAGTTCATTTAAATGTTAAGATGTCCTTTTGATCTCCGAATTAACAGAATACAGCATAGACAGGGACTATTTGATTACATTGTTGACCTCTACCAATATATATGTAAATACACAAAAACACAAACATTATGTCTTTAAGGGTTGAATTTGAGTCATTTATCCTGCAGGATGCTTAACCCGTTCTGGTCATGCATCACAATATTGTTCATCAGCAATTGTCCCAACCAAGTCATGGAGTCTGGATCCTCCTTCGGATCAGACTTTGAAATTCTCTAAAGTTGGGATGAGAACACTGGCCGCAGTATTTGGCCTAAACCCAGTCTCTGCTATTTACTTGCATATGTCAACTGTAGAGTTTTATACATCTTTGCAGTAGTCTGAGGCCTGCTGTGTTAAGAACTGCTTAATGAGGAGTAATTGATGATTAGTTCAGGTGATTTCCTATGATCCCATAAAAAGATGGTGATGATCTGAAGACAATAAAAATGCACTGGTGGTTCATATCAACATCTTGTTTTTTCAATAGATAACAGAGCAGAGGTAACTTTGCTCCAGCTGTTGCACACCACAAAGCAGATATATTTGAGCTAAAATCTTTTAATTACCATTTTATTTTTTGCACGGTGCTTTGCAGTTTGAGTTTATGAAGCAATGTACAATGTCATGCTAATCAATAATTTGCTGTAACTGTTGAACAGATTTCTATTTCCTTGGTTCTGTGGAAATTATACCTATGTTAAGAAGCAAAACTTAAATTCTGGCTCTCTGTGTGACATCAAAGAAGCAACACAAGCATAATATCTTTCTAAATGAAATGCACCAGAAGGGGATTAAAGCATTTCTTCTTCCTTGGAGCCTTTTACTATTCAAAATTTACGGAATGATTCAATAATATATTTGAGATTACAAACAATACCTCCCCTTGCTCCTTAAAAAAATCTGGACATAGGAACAATTGAAAATATTTTCATAAATGGGAACATAAGTTTACCAGTAACTAAACTGGGGAATATGCCACTTCTTTAAGAACCCCATTTTTGTTCTATATTCATTACAGTATTGCTTTGCTGCTTCATAGTTCTGTGTTAGCTCCCCAAGCTTTAAAGATGAAAGGGGCTGAATTATGCACAAACAGTGCTCAAGGGGCCCCTGCTAGTCTTTAATTATAATCTTTTCTGGGTCAGATTAATAATTCATGGGCTGTTTCTGTGTGAAAGGAGATACGTTGCTTCATCTTTTGTCATCTTTTAAGGCCTCTCCTCTAACAGGACTCAGGCGAGATAGGTTCATTTGAGGATTAAACTTCAGACAAAGGGTAGCTACCAGGTATGTGGATGGGTATTCAGTAACGGTCATTTTTAGCTGAAAATCCATAAAATATGTCCAAACTATTAGACCGTCTCCCAAGGGAAGTGGTGTAAAACCCATCATTTGAGACATTTAAAATGAGACTGAAATGAACCACTAAAATGAACCACTGAAAATTACACTGTAGGGAATAATCTTCCACTGAATGGGAGCTTTACACTGAATAGACCTATGTGAAATTCACAATTTTTGGTGGTAGTGGTGGTGATTTCCCACATATCTTTTGGCTATTTCCTTTATTGCCATTTCATAAATGTTCACATTTTATTTTATTCACATTTTTGACTGAAATGGCTATTTTTCACATGGAAAATCTGAAAATCTGCATTCTTATATTTTTTAGATGAAAAAGCCATCTTGGCTTGGGCCCATTTTCACTGGGCAAGGGGTCCACTTGTAGGTGAGTGATTCACGTAAATTAGTGAAAATGAGCCCAAGTTGTGAGTTCATAACCAAAGGTGAAGGCTGGAATACTGACAGTTTTGCATTTCGTTATGTGTATTTTATACAAGTTTAATCTAATTCCATTCATGGTTCTTATACTGTCCTTTGAAATTCTTGCTACCCCACTGTCTGTTTCTTACTTTTTTTAAAGAACATAGGGCTAAAATATGGCTTTTGGACACTGCCTGAAAGGGTAGGGTGAAGGCACATCAGCCCATGGGCGCTCCAGGCAACAAACAGGCGTAATATCTCAGAGAGTATTGGTCAAAGCAAGTCCTGCTAAAGGGGAAAGGAGGAGCTCCCTTGCACTGACTTAGCACCTCAGATCAGTGCAGAGGAGCATATGATCATGGCCCTTCCCTACTACTATCAGAAGAATTGTCTAGTGGTTTGGGCTCCAGCCTAGGATTTAGAATACCTGGATTCAAGTCTCTGCTTGACCACAGATTTCCTATGCAACTCCGTGTACGTCATTTAGCCTCTCTGTGCCTTGGTTCCCCATTTGTATTATGGGGATAATAGCACTTCCCTATCTCATGGAGGTATTGTGAGGAGAAATACAGTGAAAACAGTGATCACTAAGATACTACTGTAATAGTGGCCATATAAATACTTAAAACAGCTTCATATTCAGGGAGTTATACCGTAAATTGGGCGGGCTGAGAAGTCTTATATGCTCTCCCTCTCCCTTTGGGCACCTAACACAATGCAAATTTGAATCTCTATCCATTGTAAACCTAGTCTAATGTAGCCTCAAGCTAAATCTCAGTGTGCTCCCCTAAAAGGGTCTGGCACATCTCAAAGATGAATCTAATCAAATAACTGAAGTGTGATTATCATAGCTAAGATGCAATCATTGGTGACCCTGTTGTTTGAATGAAGCACAGAAAAGTAATACAATTATTTTCCTGACAGATCATTAATAATAATCCTTTCTTGTCTTCTAACTTTCATCAATACAGGAAAGGTTCATTTAAAATATCAGAAAAAGATAGGAATATAGCAAGTGCTGGGGTGGGCAATGCCTTGTTTTCCTTACTTTTGAAATGCTGTGCACATGATCGAGTTGCATGTGAGAGACTAAAGCTGTTTGTTATAGCAGTGCAAAAAGGTAGACTGGGGCTAAATTACTCTCTTCCAGGCATATATTAAAGGAACATTGTGTAATCACATTGAGGGAGAATAGCACTATAACTTGCATGGAAAGTATTAATGACAAATAAAGCTGTGCAGAGATCTCAAATCCTAATCACATACTGTAAGCACTTAATCTGTGGCAAAGCTGTGGGCAACTTGGATTGTGTCTAGAAAACCCCATGAAGGGTTAGGCTTTGGAATAGTCTGTGTTACAATCTCTGGATAAAAGGCAGGAAAATATTTTAGCACCTAAAACTATCTGGTGATTAAAGCAGCACGCAACATGCTATGGTTAGCATGAGCTTGCGATTACGAGAGTAGCCTCCCAAGTAGCCAGGATTTGACAGCCAGGATTGACACAGTGTGGTGTGCTCCAGAACTACCTCCAGTAAACCCTTCCTCATCCCAGCCTGCCCTGGAATGCCGGCTGCGCTGCGAAGGCCAGGAATAGCTGGCATAAGATTACTTATGCCAGCCCTGCATCATCTGAGGATTCCTCTGTGCTAGGAGAATCCTCAGATGATATTTTAAGGCAGCTTTACTTCCTCTTTGTGCTCTGCCATTGGGACCATAAGGGCTGAGACTCTCCATCAATATGTACACATTGCAGGGTTCTCACAGAGATAGACAGAGCATAAGGAGCTTTCCTCACCTTGCACATCCCAGGGGAGGACCAAGAACAATCACTGTCCCTGCACTTGGGTGTAGAGTGACCATATGTCCCGTTTTGGCCAGGACAGTCCCTTTTTTAAGCCCTGTCCCGGTCATCCTGACTCTTTTGGCAAAAGTGGGCATTTGTTCCGTTTGCTCTTGTGAAGAGCAAACAGGACAAATGCCCACTCTTGTAAAAAAATGGAGTGCAGAAGAACGTGCGGGGGGACCTGCGACACCAGCCCACACAAGGGGAAGGCAGGGTTTGAGCAAGCAGCGACGTCAGCCCCAGCTGTGGGGGGAGAGGGGGCAGGCAGGGCTCGGGTGAGCAGCTCGGGTGAGCAGCTCGGGCCAGCCCTGGGGTGGGGGAAGGTCTCTGGAAAGCCCCATGCGGGGGTAGAGGGGGGGGTCCTCAGGCTAGCCCCACGCGGTGTTCTGTTTGGTCACCTTACTTGGGGGGAAGAAGCCCTGCTCCCTCCCACCCTCTGCCCTAGTCTATGGAATGGGATGGCCATGGAGAAGGGAGAAAGCAGCACCATTCTGAGGTTCAGAATCTGTAGCCCATGTGTGTCCCCGCTCTAGTGGCAGCTACCCAGAGGTTATGGGTCTACTATAGCTAGCCTAGCTCGCCACTCCTTTAGCTCAAATGGTGGAGGATTGAGCTTTTTAACACTGGGGGTCCCAACTTAAATCCCTGATGATGGTTCCTGCTGGCAGTTTTTATTGTGTACTCTGTGGAGCTCCAGGAGGAGGGACTGTGCGCTCCCTGGAGTGGGGGCAGTCTCACACAGCTCCTTAGTCATGACTGTGTTTACATGTCACAAACTATTCTTTAGGACAGGGTCTGTTCTTCCCCATATGGTTGTAAATAGATTCTATTAGCCTCAGTGGGAGTACCACACCTCCAGATCACAGATAAAGAGGGCTCCACGTTTTCCTTCCCTCCCCAGGGCCTATTTGTGTAGCGTAAAACATTACATTTCTATGTATTATTTATTTCTGTTTTTAATATGGGGGGGGGGGGATAGCTCAGTGGTTTGAGCATAGCCCTGCTAAACCCAGCGTTGTGAGGTCAATCCTTAAGGGGGCCATTTAGGGAACTGGGGTAAAAATCAGTCTAGGGATTGGTCCTGCTTTGAGCAGCAGGTTGGACTAGATGACCTCCTGAGGTCCCTTCCAACCCTGATATTCTATGATTCTAATACATAAACAAGAGGATTACAGCTAGACTCCAGTAACAATACAAGTTCATGGACAGTGAGTGGATGGATGTGGACTGCTATTTTTAATTTGGATAATTATAATTCTCCTCAAAGAGAAAAGGACAGGGATAAAACTGATAGGGCAATAATTTTCCCCTATCACTCATAGAACTGGTCAAAAACAATATTTCCATTCTGAGGGATATTCTGACATTCTGAAACTTGTTTTCATTTCAAATCAGAACAAAAAGCTGAAACTTTGAAATTTGTTGATGAATGAAGACTTTGAAAAATGTTGGTTTAGGACCTTTGAAATGTTAAATTTTGATAATGTTGAAACATTATTATATAATGTGTTTTCACAGTCCTAGCACTATGGGGTACTGGTCCATGACAAGGTGCTATGGTAATACAAACAACAACATACATAAAATCAAACAAAACATTTCAACACGAATGAAACAAAATGAGAAAGATGAAATGATTCATTTCTACTTTTTGCCAGGAAAATTTCCTTGAACTCAGTATTCCTTTGAAAAGTTTGGATTTTGGTGAAACTGCATCTTTCCAGTGGAAAAATGTTCCATCACACTTTTTTTTTTACCAGCATTAGTTATTATCTTAGAATCATAGAATATCAGGGTTGGAAGGGACCTCAGGTCGTCATCTAGTCCAACCCCCTGCTCAAAGCAGGACCAATCCCCAGAAGGATTTTTACTCCAGATCCCTAAATGAGGATTGAACTCAACCCTGGGTTTAGCAGGCCAATGCTCAAACCACTGAGCTATCCCTCCTTTCCTGTGAGGTGTGAGATCTTTTGAGTCCTTATGCAGAATGTTAGATACTTTTTTAAAAGTTTGCTTGTAAAAAATATGAACATTATTCACATTACCCACTCCAATAGGAACACAGAAATTTAACAAGGGATTTCCATCTCACTGTGAATTTCTTTCAGACTTTTAAAGACACATTTTCAATATGCTGCCTAAGGATTTTGCTATGTGGCTGCTATTATTATCATTCATGAAAGTTGCACAGCTAAATCCATGAGGATCAGATAGAAAATTCACCCCCTTTGTGTTGTTTTAAGGCTGCTTCCCAAGAGGAAGTCTGCCTTCGGACATAGGTGGTGATAAAGGAAGTGTTAATCAGCAGAGGGATACATGAGAGACGCTGTAGACATTTGCAGTTGTTTTAATGATCTACTCATTACTTGAATATAGAGAGATGTGAAAATCTCCAGGCCTTTTCATGACTTCATCTGCTGAACAGCACTTTCTTTGACACAAAAATGAGTCAAATCAAATCCTGTGCCCAGACATGTCTGCCTTGCAGAATCCTTGGGACCTCTGTGTAAATACTGATGGGCATGCTTCCCAAGGCAGTAGTTTATGTGGTTCCCTCAGCACCTCTCCATTCGCTGGTGTGGAATCCGAGTCTGAGTTGCCATAGATAGCAGTTGGGTGCATTGCAGAGTGCTGATGTCAGGTAGACACTGAGCATGTGAAATAACCTTCCCTCCCCGAAGTCCCAGCAGGGGCAGGTTCCTTCTAGTTGACAGTCAGATGGGGAAAACTTAAAAGGGCTATGTGGCCCAGTGTGGTGTCTTAGCAGACCACTCAGAAATGGAAGTGACATACAGAGAGAAAGAGAGAGAGAGTTTGGTGCTCATAGAGCTGAAGATTCCCTCCTACCAATTGGGCTAGGAGAAGGCTCCTTAGATAACCCCCAGTACAATGTATGGTCCTTTTGTTCTCCTCCTCTCTTCCCAGTGAAGCAGTGTAGGGGGTCAATGATGCATCAGGAATTCCTGTGGCTTCAGCAGAGGTATATGGAAGAGAGGGTTTAGGCTGATGTAATTATGCTCGGAGGCATTGGTGGGAGCTAATTTACATACACCTCTGAAGAGATCCATATCAATTGCCTATGGTCTGGTCCTTTCCACACACCACTTATGCACTAGGTTGATTACCACCCAGGTCCAGTTGGCTCTGGGTCTGGTTCTGGGTCCTTAGTCAGCAGGCAGCCATATAATGGATTCTTGTGTCTTTAGTAATTTATTTACATTATAAAAGTTCTTTAAAATGTTTTTATAGCTAGAGGATTATAAAATGTTAACCATAGACTGCAGTTTTCCTTTAATATCCTTCCACTATCGAAAGCATCTTGCCCTGCCTGACAAGGTAGTTGATATTTTAGAATATTTCTCTGTCTAATGACCATTTTACAACCACTCCTGACTTCAGTGGAAGAGAATAAATCAAGAGATATTTCTAGTGAGTGGGAGCAATTTGACTTCTAATTTTAAGGGATGTTGTTCTAGATTGTGACTTGTTAAGTTCCCATCTCTCCTCCCAGATACCTAGTTTGATTGCAAATTTCAATTTTTTTGAAGAAATATAGGAATTAGCATGTGTTCATTGTATATGGTTCCACATGACAGTTACAATTTTCCAATTAGCAGATTTGAGGCTGGTATGTATGAAGGGATTGGAGATACTATTGGCTAGTTTGTCAAACTGCCCTTGTCATAGGAGTTCAGCCTACATGCTTATTACACTAACTGAACAATTTTTCCACTCTTATGATTTTTTTCATTACATTTGTAGGAAGGTCAAATTTACAGAGAACTTCTTGGTTTTAATCATATTTCCAAGACTTTTATTTTCAGTTGTTCTATTAATATTTCCTAGTTTGGAGAGTCAACTGTTAGAATATAATTTGCATATGATTACTTTGAGCAAGCAAAATTTCCAAAAGAAACAAAAGCTTGCCACAAATTTGTAATATTTATCTTTGTAAATGTGAACTATCAGCTTCACTACTCCCAGGTAGTGCTGGCACCTTCACTTACCTAACACAAGAATCACAGAAATACTATTTTGCTATTGTGTGGTATTTGTGGCTTGATAATATCCTGTTGCTCCTCCTCAGGGGAAGGTGCTTCTTGTGTGGATGTGCCCCAGTTGCACAATAGGAGTTAATACAGCCCAATAACTCCTTTTCTTTATGTTGAAGTTCCCTTTGAGAGAGGGTTCCAGGACATCTGCTGGAGGAGAAACGCTGCCAGCAAGAGTGGGTAACATCTGTCAGTCCTTTCGTTTCAGGTTCTTTGCAAACTCAGACAGGTTCCACTGTATTGATTTCATATTCGTGAGGGGTTTTTTCACAACCATAAGGGCTAGTAACATAATTTTGTCAATATTTTACAATGAAGTGAATTCTATTACTGCAGAATACACAGGGGCCAGATTGTAAGGGACAGAATTAAGAATGCATGTGCCACTGAAAGTTGCCTTCATTTTAGAGGAGGGATATGCGGCCTTTCTCAATAATAATGGTTTGTAAAGGGCACATAGTTACTAGCCAGTTTGCGGAAGAGGTAAGACTTGAATTTCTGCCTCGCTCAGTGAACTTTCCCTTGCGTTACAGGGTATTTTGATAGTTGGGAAATCTCTCTCTCTCACATACACCTTTCTATCTAGTGGTGCCCACAGCCACACGCACATTACGCACAGTGAGTACCATTGGCAGCAGTGAGGAGGAGCAGTGCTGCACACTCAGATTTGGCTTGCAAATGGATTTTTTTCAAGTAGCACCTATTAATTTCCCAGTCATAAAGCTGGCTGATCATTGCTTTAATAAAATAAGACACACAAAATAAGATGTGAATTTAAAACTTAATTTTTAAATTATCAGGCAATCTCCATTTAATATAATACCATTGGTGAATAAGTGTAATAATTTATTAGATACCTCTTTAAGAGAATTTGAAGGTACCTATATATTAACATTCTGGGACTACCAGATATATTGTTTTTCATGATTAGTGGGAAAAAAAGCCAAAAAAAATAAAATAAAGTCAATTGTGCAGATATTTGAAGGAGTGTTTAAAGAGAAGAGTTATACTATGTAATGAGTATGTTGCCAGGTAAAGTAGAAATGGGTTACTAACACTCCAGGCGTGTTATTTTAAATATACAAAATACGCTGTATCTCAGAAACAATCTATCAAGTCATTGTACATTTCTGAGATTCTAGTGGAGGATTACTGAATACCTGTTAGAATGTAGAGCAGTGTTCAAAGGAAAGTGTTGATGGAAAAGGAGAAGAGCTTCCGCTGCTTGAATCATTTAAAACTGGATTGGACAAACTACTAGAAAATGTACTGCAGGACACAACCCCGCATTAGCAGAGGGGGAGACTGAGTGAGCACCTATGTTTTTTCTAAATGTATATAACAAGAAATGTAAAAATGCAAAGACTGATATACACATGCATAATTAGACTATTAGATTGTTAAACTCTTTCTATCTGAGAGAATAATATAATAGCAATCATCACAGTTTCAACGTCACTAAAATTCCAGTACCACCCAAGCATTCTCAAAAAAGCGATACTGTTATTATAGCAAAAACCATCTGAATGAATTAGACAGACTGACGAGGGAAGATGGGAGGCCTTTAGCTGTCCTGCCTTACTACTACTATGTGAAAAATATGTTGCCCTTATGTTTTCAAATATATCTATTTTGCTTTGGCATATGGGTTACTGTTGCAAAGATGGCATTCCATGAAGGAGGACATCCAGTCTCACTGTTGGATTCACAATAGCTTCCCAACATCTCTATGTAATATTTTTGCTGATAAAAAGTTAATGGTATTCCAACAGATAATTTCTTCTGACAACTCCTGTAGCCTGAAAATGCTGGTGAACACCTGCATTGTGAAAACAGGTAACTGTTTTTCATTGATATAATTTGTTTACCATCAAAGATCTTTATTATTTGAAAATGTGACACAGAGGCCACTAGTGATTCACTACACTGTGTCAGCACTTGTCAGGCCTGACATACTCGCTACACCTAACACACTGTTGTCATGATCTGTATCTAAAAGGTGTCACATAAGGTATCACATACAAACTGGTAACATGCTAGTCATTAATATTATTGTGGGTGTATGTATGGGTGTTATATGAACAATTATAAATATGTGCTGAAAATACGTTCTTAAAATGTATTTGGCAAGCAGTATCTAAGCCACTCCTATTTCAGACAAAGAAATGTGGTTCCACCTATTTGAATGTGTCTCTGATATAAATTAGGCAAGGTGTGACCAAAGACAAAGAATAGCACATTTACATGCAAGGTAAACAAAGCCATCAGGAGAGCAAGTGGGGAAAGAGGAATACTTAATCTTGATGGAGGATGGAGACTGCACCCCCAGGAAGCCTTCCTACCTCTTGAAGCAGGGTGGGACAGGGTGGACTAGGCCCAGAGGCCCCCTACTGGAGGCCTCAGGGTCCTGCCACACCCTGTCCCAGAGAGGAGCAGAAGAGAAGTCCTCCAGGTGGCCTAGAGTGGTGTGGGAATGTAGCCAATGAGACCAGCTTCAGGGAGCATCCAATCAGGGCCCAGCAGGGCCATATAAAAGGAGCTGCAGAACAGAGCAGTTGTAGTTGTTGCCTGGAACTGACCACAGACAGCTGGGTGGGTGGGGGAAGTAATGAAGGAGCTCCTGGCTGACTGTTGGGACTGAGTAAGGACTGAGCCCAGGGAAGGCCGCAGGAAGGTAGTGTCTCCAGGGAGGAAGCCCTGCACATACAGCCCCAGACCAGGGCTGGGCCTCCTTAAAGCCTGAATCTCGGAAGGGCTAGTGAGATGCCTTACTGAGACAGGCCACTGGTGGACTGCATACCCAAGAAGAGGTCTGTTCTGACTCACATACAGACAGTGTGTGTGACTCAGCTGGAGGGCTGTCACTGAAAAACCACCTGAGAAACCACCGACAGGGGTAACCAGAACTGAAAGACTGCAGACACCACCTGACCAGAAGGGGGTGCTCACAAGAGGTGGGTGCCATGCTGTTACATAGGATCAATGAACTTTGAGACGACAACATGGTGTCTGCACCCTAGAAGGAGAGAAGCTTTGTCTGTGCTTACTTTTCAAAGAATACATTTCAAAGGTTTACTGGACTATAATAAGAAAGGGGAGAGAACCCATGGTTATCCATCACCTTGAGGGATTCAAAGAGCCAGACCTCTTGAAATTGCAGAACGTTGGATCTTTCAACCAAGGGAGTTGAAGTCTCTGGGAACTGAATATAGGTGAGAAACCTGCTTATGCAAAGATTGTAACTTGCTGAAATTAAATTTTAATCTTAGAAGCATATTTTTACTTTTGTTTGTTCCCCTTTCTATTGTTATTCCTTATACTTGGTGTCACTTAATCCTGTGTCCTTTTGTTAAATAAACTTGCTTTGCTTTTACTATAAACCAATTCAGTGCTGTGATTGAAATAAGAGTGTTTGTCAAACCCCAGTTGAACTAATGAGTCACAATGTATTGTCTCTTTAAAGGTGCAACCAGCTTAATAACTTCTGTGAGTGTTACAGGAGAGGGCTGGATGCTGCAGTGAGATGTCTCAGGGGATCTCGGGAGTTGGGGTTCATTGGGGGGAGGGATAGCTCAGTGGTTTGAGCATTCGTCTGCTAAACCCAGGGTTGTGAGTTCAATCCTTGAGGGGGCCATTTAGGGATCTGGGGCAAAAATCTGTCTGGGGATTGGTCCTGCTTTGAGCAGGGGTTTGGACTAGATGATCTCCTGAGGTCCCTTCCAACCCTGATTCTATGATTGTTTGTTACTTGCAAGGCAAGGTTTGGACTAGCAGAGTCCTAAAGAATTGTCTGGCAAGGCAGACAAGCTGGTGTGCCAGGGAGTTCTCACACAACTTAGGAGTAGCAAAACTCTCACTAGCTAACTCTGAAAGAGGTAACACAGAACTTGCAATTCAGGGAACCCCAGCAGATTGGCATTGGGGAAATTCAGAACTGGAAGAGTGTTGTTATCACTCCGCAAAAAGTAACTGGCTGGAGGAAACCAGGGTGAGACCTGCATGCCTGTCTGATGGCCAATGGCGGATTAGCCACTGGGCTGATGGGGGCCCGTGCCCAGGGGGGAAAATGGGCACTCTTGTGCCCTGACCCCACTCACTGGCAGAAGCATCTCCGGTCTTGGGGCCTCAGTGGAGTGGCGGAATGGGGCAGGACTGTGGGTGGAACAGGGCGGGGCCATGGAAGAAAGGGGCAGAATGGGGTGGGGACTGCAGGGGGAAGGGTTAGGGAGGGGTCCCCCACTTGGTCTGGCCTAGGGCCCCATGAAAGCTTAATCCGCCTCTGCTAGTGGCTGTTGGTGTCATGGCTGTGAGCTGCAGCAGCATAGCATATAAGGCACCCAGAGTTGTAGGGCAGGAAGTGTGTGATGCATGACCAGAAAGGGTTAAGCATCCTGCAGGATAAATGATTCAAATTCAACCCTTAAAACATATGGGGAGATAATGTTTGTGTTATTTACATATATATTGGTAGAGGTCAACAATGTAATCAAACAGTTCCTGTCTATGCTGTATTCTGTTAATTCAGAGATCAAAAGGACATCTTAACATTGAAATGAACTGTAAACATAGGATATCGCTGTATTCATCTCTCTTTGAAGTGTATAGCAAATCATCTGCAAATGACAGAAAAACAGGCAATTGTCTTATGTAAATCTGTGTGACTAATTACTGGTGATACTTAGGAAATGGGTTCACTTCAAAGTCCCCGTGAGTGCCTATTGTTTGCAGAAGGACTCTGAACTGTCACAAGAGGGCCTGAAACTGTATAAAAAATGGCTTGGATCCTGATCCTGTTTATCTCAGATCTGCTTGAGGCTTCATGCAGGGGAAGCCTAAGCCATAAGGACTGAGATACCAGTGCTGACTGGTCTGCCTGAATAAGAATATTGAACTATTTCTGAAATAACTCTTTGCAACTACAAAGCTCAGCATCTCTGCTATGAATCTGAAGCTCAAGAATTGAACTCATGTCTATATGTACGCTGATCTTTTAACCAATTCTCTTTTCTTTTTAATAAATTTTAGTTTAGTTAATAAGAATTGGCTGTAAGCGTGTATTTGGGTAAGATCTGGAATATTCATTAACCTGGGAGGTAATGTGTCTGATCCTTTGGGATTGGTAGAACCTTTTTTATATGATGAAAAATATTTTCAGTAATCCTCATCATATTTCACTTGGGTGCCTAGGTGGAGGCCTGAGGCTGGGTTACTTTAAGGGAACTGTGTTAAATTCTAAGTAACCAGTGAGGTAATATAGAAGCTGTTTTGTGATGGCTTGGTAAATCTAAGTATTGGAATATCCACCAGCTTTGGGAATTGCCTGGCCCATTCTTTGCAATTCACCCAAATTGAGTGACCTCAGCTGGCTCCCCTGGGTCTCCGGTCACACAGTGACATAGCCCTTTACTGTGTGGGTTGAACCCCAAAGGATCACAGACAAATCCTTAACGTATTTATAATTAAGGCTGCAAATCATTCACGGAGGTCACAGAAGTCACGGCTTCTGTGACTTTCCGTGACCGCCATGAATTTTGCAGCGCTGGTGTGGCTGACCCCAGGACTGCCCCAGCATCTGGGGAAGCCCTGAGGCTAGCTACACCGGCCGCTACTCAGGCAGCCCCAGGCAGCTGGTCCCTGGCGCTGCCCTGGAGCAGCGGTCCAAGACCAGTGGCGGCCGCAGGGCCCCAGGCCACCCCCCGCCGCCCAGATCGGCAGTGGCCTACACTGCACTGCCCTCCCCGCCCTCCTCCCCCCATCAGCAGTCTTCAGGAACTCCCCCCTCCCAGCAGGTAAGATTTCATCACAGGTGTTTTTAGTAAAAGTCATGGACAGCTCACAGGGCCGTGACTTTCTGTTTATTGCCCATGACCATGGCTGTGACTATTCCATAACCTTATTTATAATCACAAGTGCACGGGTGAGTTGCTAGACTATATCCGTTTCTCCAGGGCCTAGTAGAACAGTGTAAACACTAAGACTAAATGTATTAGTCTTTGAAGTTAGTATTTTTCACTGCTTTTGCTCCCTTTGTCTCAAACTATGTCAAATCTTATTCTGAATAAGGACACTGTGCCGTCCAGCCTTCCTAGTTATGCAGTAATTGGGATAGTGCTTGACTTATTTTATCAGTAAGGTGACAGAATATTTAAAGAAATCTGATCTTTACTAATCTTGATATGGCAAAAAAGGATCAAATGCTTTTATAAACGATTGCATATTTGCGTATTCCTCCTTGTATATTTTCAAAAGATCGTCTAGGACTGTGTGCACGTAGATCAGACATATACAGATCCTAGGCTAGGATATTTTTTTTTCCCAGCCCAGTTAACAAATTGTTCCAAAGACATGCTATGTTATAGTGTTCACTATTTTGATTAAACATCTTCTAAAACAGGCATTGATTTTTGTATTAGTTGTGTTTGTTGTATTAGTTGTTTGAAGTTAGTCATACTCATTTGTGTGGGTTAGTTCTGTAAAGACTCATGAGATTTTTGTCCTCTAGAACAATGTATAGATAGAGTTGTAATATGAAAGCTTTTCCATCTCAGACGTATGTGGTTCTGTGTGATTGTAATGGATTATCACTTATGAGAGCAGGAATTCCAAAATTTAGACAAGATGGTAAAAGATCAAAGTGTTCACTTAAGCCTCAAGGGCTGAACTATGGTTGCCTCAGGTGGATGTGCTAGAGGATGGAGAGTGCACAAGGAGCTACTTCCTTCTCCCCAGAACACCAGCACAGGAAGCTGCCATACTATAGTTGCTAGTCTTCCAGAAGCAGCATGGGGAGACGCTGGAATGCTGATAGCTATGCTCCATATCCCAGAGAGGACACGTCTGGACAGATCAGTGTAGCTACAGCTTTGTCCCCTGTGTGCTGGTCAATCTGCATTCTAAGGACCACAGCAACCCATAGAATAAAATTAGCAACTGTTTGTCCTGAGCATGCTCTCACAGTATTTCAAGGCATAATGCCTATTCTATTTTTCCCTCCAAGGACCACTGTTCACATCTGGCTCATATTCATAACAGAGTCCTAAGAAAGGAGATGTTACTGCTAAAGAATGACAAGGAGAAGACAAAGGGCACAGCATTTTGTTACAGGATTTATAGTATAGAAAAGAACAGAGACTGCTGGAAGAACTAGTCTGTTCTGATACCAGATACCAGAGACCTGAGACACCAAAGTGTTCCCCTATATTAGGAAACATGCAATTACTATGGTAACTGTGTGGGGTCTATCGACAAACATTGACTTTTAATGGCATACACCTTATAAATTAACTAAGATGCTTAGCCCTACTACTTCCACTTCATGACAGCACCCACCTGTTTGGGGTGGTAACCACATGTCAGCATAGTGGACCCTATTTTATAAAGGGGAATGCAGTCCTGGAACATTACAATTCCCCTTGCCCTTCAGGAGGTGAATATCATTTTACAGGAACTCATTGTTCAATGTCATTCTCCCTGTAGATCAGAAAATCCCCTGCAAAACTGGTGCAGGGCCGTAGCAACAAAGAACGTGGCCCCCTCCGAACGTGGCCCCCTCTGAACATATGTCCGGGCGGGGCCCCTTACAATGCAGAAACTGGAATGCGGTATTTATTTTGCCAGTTTTAGGGCCCCCCTTCCTTGCGGGGCCCCCTCCGGTCGGAGGGTACGGAGGGCGCTCACTACGCCTCTGAACTGGTGGAAGTCAAAGGCTCCAAGCCTACAGGACATGATCCTCCTCCCTTTAATATCAATGGCAAAATTCCCGTGGGAATTCAGTGGGAGCAGGTTTGGTCTGCACCCTTCTGTTGTGCTCTTTTTTTATTTTATGTGATACTGGTAACCTATGATTAAATTCTCCAGACTTCACTATGACAGTGTTGTGCCATTCCTTTTCCAGTGATACTGCAAGGTGCTCAGCACCTCAAGCAGCAGTTGAGGGGCCTCAGCTCCCATTGACTTAAATGAGAGTTGAAGGCACTTAGGCCCAGATCCTCAGAGGTATTTAGGCACCTAACTCTTATTGATTTCAATGGGAATTAGGTGCTTATATACCTTTGAGGATTTGGGCCTCAGCATCTTGCAGGAGGTGCTCATCTCTTTGTACAATCAAGCCCCCAAAGTATAAAACCAAACAAATATTAGACATCACAGGAGAGGAAACAAGAGAAGCATATTTTCCAATTGACCAAGTTTTTTTTTTTACCTTTTCTTAACAGATGATCTATCATTTACTTAATGTGTAAGAAAATCACCAGCAAACCCTGGAATGGGCTAGCTGTCACTCAGGAGGCCCTGCAAATGGTCATGCAGGACAAAGAATACGGTAAAGAATGTTATCAAGATGTGCTGGATGACAAAAACAGTTTAGTCACCCAGGTATATGACCTAGAAGAAGAGTTGGAACAATGGTATAGCCCAGTGCAGTAACTGGCTGGTACTATCTTAGGAGGGGATCATAGAGGTAGGAAGTGGCAAAGAAGCAGACCTAGCTGTTTAACACAGGTTCCTGGGCTGGAACCCAGAGTACCAGCCACGGAGGAAGGGGCGTGGAAACCCATTGTAAGGAATATTGAGGCCAGGGCCGAAGATCTGAAAAGATGGGCCGAAGAATAGGCCAAGATGGGGGCAGAAGGCTCTTTCATGTTGGAACATTTGGTGAACTTGCACGTGGAACTTCTTGTTATCCTGGAAGGGGACTGAACTGTATGTGCCTTGGCTGGAGGGCTTAGCCATAGGAGACTCAGCGAGAGGCAGACAGCCTGCAGGAGGTGCTGGAGATGAGGACCCACAAGGGGATGCTACAGGTGGTGAGTACGCTACCGTATAATGGTGGTATCCTCATTTCACAAATGGTGAGTTTATCCCTATTTCACCTAATTAGACACCACTGGTTCTGATGGATTTGTTCTTTGCATTTTCAGATCAGAGTTATAGTTGTCAACATGGCCTACCAGCCTGTTTCAAAAGCAAAAGGAAGAAAAGGAGATTAATGAAAATGCATTTCCATTATTTATATGAAATGACTGGAGAAGATGTTGACTTGCTGTTTGAAAAAGGTTTAGAGGATTAAAGAAAAGTGTAAATGATTAGAAGCATAAAGGTTTTAGGTAGATCTAAAAGTTGGGAATAGCTCATTTCATTTTAAGTGTTAAAAGCATGTAATGACAGCTTTTAGCATGGTTGATTCATTTCTTAAGGTTTATGTTTGGAAGTGTATGTTCCTTTCAAAAGACCTTGCTAATAGTGGGTCATTACACCTACATCCTAACACAGAGTTGCAGGTTAAGAAGCTGTTATAATTCTTTTTGTGCACTTCTGGATGAGGGAACAAATACAGAACTACAGTAGGTGCCAAAAGATTCCACATCAATGTGGGTAATTGTGAACAGGGGGATATCATCATTACAGAGGCAGATCAAGTGTTCATCTTTTGGAAACATTCTCTTCTAATGAGAAATGACTTTCAATAATAAACTTAAATATTTTATTTCCCCTCAGAAAGTTAAAACAAAATTGGCAGGTACCTCAATTTTAATTTCTTTGTTCCATTTTTTCCCATATCTTAATTTTAATACCAAGGACACTTTCATGCCATAGCTTATATACTGTTCTAAATTTGGATCCGAACTTATTATTATTGTGAGTTTCCGAGGCATTTGAGTCCCTCTTGTGTGTGAAAGTGCAATATTGGTGTGCAGAGGAGTCTCTGTATATTCAGATATAGAGGAGGCACAATCTGGCCCAAAATTATTAAGGAGTGGCACTTAAAAACTTGCCAGATTCACTTAAACTATATAAATATGTTTCCTCAGTTTTGCATCATTCCCCATATTTGGCCACTTCAATAGCGAGAAAGTTATCTAAGGCAGTGACTCTCAACTTCTTCAGGGTACTGTGCCCCTTTCAGGAGTCTGATTTGTCTTCGGTACCCCAAGTTTCACCTCACTTACAAACTACTTGCTTACAAAATCAGACATAAAAATACAAAATTGTCACAGCACACTAGTACTGAAAAATTGCTTACTTTCTCATTTACCATAAATTATGAAATAAAGCAATTGGAATATAAATATTGCACTTACATTTCAGTGTATAGTATACAGAGCAGTATTAAGTCAGTCTGTATGAAATTTCAGTTTGTACTGACTTCACTAGTGCTTTTTATGTAGTCTGTTGTAAAACTAGGCAAATATCTAGATGAGTTGATATACCCCCTGGAAGACCTCTGTGTACCCCTGGTTGAGAACTACTGATCTAAGGCAACTGACTTGTGCCAATGGCCACCACTGTTCTTTGTTCTGAACCCTCATTATATATTTCATTGACTGCTCTTTAGCAGAAATGGGAAAAATCCACATCCCTGACTGACACAGCTATGCTGACATAACCCTTAGTATAGATCAGGGGTCTCAAACTCAAATGACCATGAGGGCCACATGAGGACTAGTACATTGGCCTGAGGGCCGCATTACTGACACCTCCCCGCACCACGCCGCCCTCAGCCCCGCCCCCACTCCACCCCTTCCATGAGGCCCCGCCTCTTCCCACCCCTTCCCTGCCCCCATTCCCACCCCTTCCCCGAAATCCCCACCCCAACTCTGCCCCTTTTCTGCCCCCAGGGGGTGCAGGAGGGGTGTGGGGTGTGGCGGAGGCTCAGGGCAGGGAGTTGGGGTGTGGGGTGCAGGAGGGGTGAGGGGTAGAGCAGGGGGTCAGGGTGCGGCAGGGGGATCAGGGCAGTGGGTTGGGATGCAAGAGGAGTGTGGGGTGCGGCAGGGGGCTCAGGGCAGGGGGTCGGGGTGCAGGGTGTGGCAGGGGGTCAGGGTGCAGGAGGGGTGCGGCATGGGCTCAGGGCAGTGGGTTGGGATGCAGGAGGGATGTGGGGTGAGGCAGGGGGTTCAGGGCAGGGGATCGGGGTGCAGGGTGCGGCAGGGGGCTCAGGGGGGGGGGGGGGGGTGGGGGAGGGGGGGGGGGTGCAGGGTGGGGCAGGAGGTCGGGGTGCAGGAGGAGTGTGGCATGGGGCTCAAGGCAGTGGGTTGGGATGCAGGATGGTGCGGGGTGAGGCAGGGGGTTCAGGGCAGGGGATCGGGGTGCAGGGTGCAGCAGGGGGCTCAGGGCAGGGGGTCAGGGTGCAGGAGGGGTGCGGGGTGAGGCAGGGGGTCGGGGTGCAGGGTGCAGCAGGGGGCTCAGGGCAAGGGGTCGGGGTGCAGGGTATGGCAGGGGGTCGGGGTGCAGGAGGGGTGCGGCATGGGGCTCAGGGCAGTAGGACAGGTGGTCAGGGTGCAGGAGGGGTGCAGGGTACAGCAGGGGGTCGGGGTGCAGCATGGGGCCTAGGGCAGTGGTTTGGGATGCAGGACGGGTGTGGGGTGAGGCAGGGGGTTCAGGGCAGGGGGTCAGGGTGCAAGGTGTGGCAGGGGCTCAGGACAGTGGCTTGGGATGCAGGAGGGGTGCAGGGTATGGCAGGGGGTTGGGGTGCAGGGTGCGACGGGGCTCAGGGCAGGGGGTTCAGGTGCAGGGTGCAGCGGGGGCTCAGGACAGTGACTTGGGATGCAGGAGGGGTGCAGGGTGCGACGGGGCTCAGGGCAGGGGGTTTGGCTGCAGGAGGGATTTGAGGGGCAGGATCTGGCCCGGCGCGTACCGGGGGCAGGGCAGGCTCCCTGGCTGCCTGCCTGTCTGCCCTGCCCCCGCGCTGCTCCGGGAAGCTGGAACGTGGAGAAAGGGGGGCACATGGGTCTGTGTGTTGCTGTTGCTTCAGGCAGCGCCCCCAGCAGCTCACATTGGCCGCGGTTCCCCATTCCCGGCCAATGGGAGCTGCTGGGGGGGCTGCCTGAAGCAACAACAACACACAGCCCCTCCGCCCCCCACGTTCCAGTCTCTTCCCGGAGCGGGGCAGGGCAGGCAGGCAGGGAGCCTGCCCTGCCCCAGGGCACGTCCGGCCGGAGCTGCTCTAGGTAAACACTGGGGGAGGGCGGGGGCTCGAGGGGGTCGCGGGCCGCAGAAAATAACCCCGTGGGCCGCATGTTTGAGACCCCTGGTATAGATGCAGCTATGTTGATGGAAGAATGCTTCTGCTGAGCTAGCTACAGCTGCTCATGGAGGGGATGTTCCTACACTGATGGAATAAAACCTTCTGTTGGTGTAGATTGGCATAGCTACGTCACCATCGCTATGCCGGTATGGGCCCTGTAGGGTAGACATGTTCTCAGTCACCTGGACTCACTTTGATTAATACCATATGCTTCAGATCCTCCATTGATATCCGTGGAGAACTCAAGGTGAAAGGTACGACTCATTTTGAATGAAGGTTACAGAATCTTGTCTTAAGCACCCCTCATGTGCCTAATACAATGAAGGCCATAAATGTCATGATATTAATGAATATTAGGTCCATCTTTCACAGTGCAAATGAGATTTAAAAAAAAAAAACATACCACATTCCTAGATCGGACTCAATAAACATTAAGGCCATGTTTTTCAAAGCCAGGTACCTAAGATTTAACTCCTAAATCCATAGACAGGTCCCTAAACAATAGTGTTCTGTTTTTCAGAACTGCTGAGGACCCACAAATCTCACTGAAGTGAATGGACACTGCCAGGCGCCTTTGAAAATCAGGCCACTTTTGGTACCCGGGTTTGAACATGTCAACCTAAATGTATTTTATGGTGATATGGGATGCTATCTATGTTAAAAAGGTGATGAGGAGACATTCAGAACTACAGTTTATTGATTGGACTCATGAGGTTTCATTCTGCATTTATACCAGGCACATAGGGTGAGATGTCTTTAAGAAAGACAGTGCAGAATTTGCAGCCCAGAGGCTGTGATGTTTTAAGATACCTTTGTGCCCTTCTGATTCTGGGCAGCCCTGAGGGGTGTCTGAGGTATGACAAAGTAGAATGCAAGAGATACATGGTGGATGAGGTAATATCTTTTAATGGACCAACTTCTGTTGGTGGAAGAGACAAGCTTTTGAGCTACACTGAACTCTTTTTCAGGATTATGTATGTATCTTCATCTATGTTGTTCAATGTGTGGGAATATTACACAATATTCAGGCACAAGTCTGAACCTGCCCAAGAGCAGCATATTGTACTGCATTCCAGGCAGGTGTTTGATGTCTCATTAAGGCCTATCATGGAGAGACATCTAGACAGCAGTCTTGGGGCCATTGACTTTGAATGAGGGTTGACTACTGACTCACCCCCACGGATCAATGGTATGTCTACAAAAGGAGCCTGAAAAGAGGGGTAGGGGCAAGCATGACTGGTGGATCTGGAGCTTCCCAGTATGAGCATGTGGCACAGAGACAAAAGCCCTATTTAAAAGTGTGTGTGGGGGAAGGTGCTGTGCGGTGGGAGGGGGGACACAGCTGTCCATTATTACATGTCAGAAGGACGCGCGGGAGGGACTCAGCCCAGCCTGAAATACTGAGGAAATACTGAGGAACCACGGAATGCATGAGTTCAGACCAAGGCTCTAGGCTTGCAGTTTTTCTGCATCTCACTGCGATTTTCCAGGGTTCAGCACCTGTGGTTATCTTTCTCTAGAGGTTATAACCGTGTACATTCGTTAACAACCAGCCATCACAAAGCAAACTGCATTTATTCCTAGGGTAAAAGCATTATAAAGAAACATATGAAAAGCAGCAAAAGAACCTTCACTATGCTAAAATCTTTCCAGAAGTAACCCCCAACTTCAACATAGCACTGTCAGTCTAGTGGGAGCAGAGGGAAACCTTCCCATAGTTGGGACCCTCCTTCCAGATAATGTTGGGGTATCCTCTCACACTGAGGTTACCTCTCTGGGGGAGGGAACTCCAGTCATTAGGAAAAGGTAGGTGTTAGTAATGGGAGATTTGATCATTAGAAAAATAGATAGCTGGGTTTGTGATGACTGGGAGAACCGTATGGTGACTTGCCTGCCTGGTGCGAAGGTTGCGGATCTCTCGAGGCATCTAGATAGACTTGTGTAGTGCTGGGGAGGAGCCGGTGGTCGTGGTACATGTAGGTACCAATAACACAGGGAAGGGTAGGAGAGACATCTTGGAGGCCAAATTTAGGCTGCTAGGAAAGAGACTGAAATCCAGGACCTCTATGGTGGCATTCTCAGAAATGCTTCCAGTTCCACGCGCAGGGCCAGGTAGGCAGGCAGCGCTTCAGAGTCTCAATGCGTGGATGAGATGATGGTGTAGAGAGGAGGGGTTTAGATTTATTAGGAACTGGGGAAACTTTTGGGATAGAGGGAGCCTATACAGGAAGGATGGGCTCCACCTAAACCAAAGTGGATCCAGACTGCTGGCACTTAACATTAAAAAAAGGTTGCAGAGCAGTTTTTAAACTAAGAGATGGGGGAAAGCCAATTGCTACAGAGGAGCACGGGGACTGGACAGAGACTTCTCTTAGCGGAGAGTCTATTGATAGAGATTCTCTAGGTTTTAATCAGGAGGAGAGAATGGAAGAGGATAAAGTATGGGCCAGATCAGACGAGAAACATTCACATAAAAAAGAATCTGACACATCAGAAAAGGGCAGACAAATAAACAGTGACAAATTTTTAAAATGCTTGTACACATGCTAGAAGTCTAAATAATAAGATGGGTGAACTAGAGTGCCTCGTGTTAAAGGAGGATATTGATATAATAGGCATCACAGAAACCTGGTGGAGTGAGGGCAATCAATGGGATACAAACATTGCGGGGTACAAAATATATTGGAAGGACAGAACAGGTCGTGGAGGACGGGACGGGAAGGGGAGAGGAGTGGCACTATATGTGAAAGATAGCTTGTCATTGCAGATATTTATTTATTAACTTTTAATTTATTAATTATTTTTAAAATAATAAAATTATCCAGGACTCTAGGTATCCTAATATAACTACTCCTACAATAAATACAATTGAATTAAATCTCATCTCATCATGAGTTCCACAGGAGCTCGGCCAACCACCTATCACTTCCTCATATAGGAAGCATATCCTCAGCCTTCTACAGATATTCTGTCAAAAATGGCTTTTGTAGCATGCCTTGGAAGGCAGCAAATTTGAGAATATCTTATTGCCCTTATATAAATCCATGGTACGCCCACATCTTGAATACTGCGTACAGATGTGGTCTCCTCATCTCAAAAAAGATATACTGGCATTAGAAAAGGTTCAGAGAAGGGCAATTAAAATGATTAGGGATTTGGAACGGGTGCCATATGAGTGGAGACTAAAGAGGCTAGGACTTTTCAGCTTGGAAAAGAGGAGACTAAGGGGGGATATGATAGAGGTATATAAAAACATGAGTGGTGTGGTGAAAGTGAATAAGGAAAAGTTATTTACTTGTTCCCATAATATAAGAACTAGGGGCCACCAAATGAAATTAATGGGCAGCAGGTTTAAAACAAATAAAAGGAAGTTCTTCTTCACACAGTGCACAGTCAATCTGTGGAACTCCTTGCCTGAGGAGGTTGTGAAGGCTAGGACTATAACAGGGTTTAAAAGAGAACTAGATAAATTCATGGAAGTTAAGTCCATTAATGGCTATTAGCCAGGATGGGTAAGGAATGGTGTCCCTAGCCTCTGTTTGTCAGAGGGTGGAGATGGATGGCAGGAGAGAGACCACTTGATCATTACCTGTTAGGTTCACTCCCTCTGGGGCGCCTGGCATTGGTCACTGTCGGCAGACAGGATACTGGGCTGGATGGACCTTTGGTCTGACCCACTATGGCCGTTCTTATGTCTTTCAAACCCTACGAGTGCGTTTGCTTCTTGGCTACAAGATCATGTCAGTTTTTTAGAACAGGAACCAGACCCCAACTGGATGGTTCCGCTGTTTTCTTTATATGGCTCAAGTGTTTGATCTCCAGTCTCCTGGAACAGGTAATCATCATTCATTGGCCCTCTCCTTAGGGCATATCTTCAAAAGGCTGAGTTTTTGCATAACTGCAGTAATGGAATTTGCATCAACCACTACCTAATGATTCCCCAGGAAACCCACCTAATGCTTATTATCCCCAAAGTCCATGTCTGTCTGGCACACTTCATTATAGTTATTTGAACTCTTTATACTTCTCAGTCTCACATCTGTCACGGAGTCCACTAGGAAACGACTGGTGACCATACTGAGGGGTACTAGTCCAGTGTGTTACTGTGACAAAGTGGGACTGTTCTTAATGTTTCCTCTGAATACTGTGTGGGTGCCTCAGTTTCCCCTATGCATTGCTTAAGTCTCCAGTGTGCATAAATGGCCGACACTCTGTATCCTGGCAACAAATGGCTGGGGCTCTTCCCCCCTGCAAGGGAATAGCTAAAGGTGAACAAAGAGATCAGGTGACCTCCTGGCCCGGGAAAGAGACAAAGGCCAGAAAGGAGGGGCTGGAGGGGGGTTCAGTTTGGGGTTGGCTGGGGACGGGAAGTGAGTGCAGACGGGGTTGTCTGGCTCGCTGGGCCCCAGAATGGACCCAGCTGAAGGGTCCCGTTCTCTGTAGCTACCAGGTCTGTGTGTTCCTGTCATGTAATAAACCTCTGTTTTACTGGCTGGCTAAGAGTCACGTCTGACTGCGAAGTGGGGTTGCGTGCAGGACCCTCTGGCTTCCCCAGGACCCTGCCTGGGCAGACTCACTGTGGGAAGCGCACGGAGGGGCATATGCTGAATGTTCCAAGGTCAGACCCAGGAAGGTGAAGCCGTGTGAGCTTCTTGCCCTGAAGACAGTCTGCTCCAAGGGAGAGGAGGCTCCCCAAAGTCCTGACGGGCTTTGTGGGGAGCAGTTCCAGAGCATCGCCCTGGAACTCCGTGACAGTAACATAAGTTATGTCAGCCTCCCTAGGTTGCCCTATGAGCAATAGCACTGCCTAGTACTTCCATAGCACCATGTGCTGTCACCCTGACCCTATCCCAGCATGCTCCGTATGAGGGGAGGTCCTTAGCTCTGTGGGCTGCCATCTGTCTTCCTCAGTTCTCAATGCCGGGGTAATTGCCTCCAGCCCCATCAGGGGCATTTAGAACTCCTTTACATCACTCTGGTCATTTTACTATTGTAAAGGGGCTGGGGAAGGGGGAGCAAATCTCACCCATGGTGTAGTTTTTAAATGCTTTTTTGTAAATGAAGAATAATAAAATGAGGGGGTTGTTTGTACACTACAAATTAAATATACTTTGACCCAGTGAGTAAAGTTACTCAGAGATATAAGTCTTTGGAGGATTGGTTCCTAAAGGTTCTGTTTCAGCAAGGTACTTAAGCATGTATCTAACTTTCAAAGTATTAAGCATGTACCTGAATAAGCAAATGAGTAGTGCTACTGGTTTCATCTGGATTATTCATTTGCTTGTAGTTAGGCACCTACTTAAATACCTTGCTGAATCTGGGCCCAAATGACTCAGACACAAATCACTAAACAGCCTCTCAAATCCCCGCAGATCTCTTATATCTAAGTAACAAAGACATCAGGTTTTCTATGTGTGAAATTTACGAACACATTTAGAGACTTTTCGTACCTCTGTCTTTTGTATGAGGATTGTCATTTGCAAACTGAAAATTAGCAGACATCAATTTTGCATATCATACCTGAGTCAAATTGTGGAGCATTTTGCTTCTATAGGGACAGTCTAGTTGCATGAAAGAAAAATAATTTGCAAGGATGTGGAATTAGAAAGGTTTAGAGAATCAAAGAAAATAAAGAGGGAAAAATGTCATTTTTCTGTGGTAATTAGTTGTCCTTTCTTATTTTTTGAGTCCAGCATAAAAAAAATCAAAGCGCAAGGTTTCCCTATTTAAAAAAAATCAATTTAAAAATATTTGAATGGAAAGGTTTTTATCTATAATCACTGATTTTTTTTTTTTTAAAAATGCAGTAAGATATATTGGTTGGAAAAACACAGAGTAAAATTCATTACAGCAGATCAATGGATTGCTGAAACTCCAAAAGGTCAAAATAAAAGTGTTTTAAAATCATCCTGCAGGCTAATTGTCTTTTCTTAAACCCCAAGGCAACTGATGTCTCCATGGCAACTGCTCTTAACGTTGGTATTTTTAAAAATTGTTTATGCTTCATAATTTGCCTATTATTAGGCACAATTAAAACCCAATGTTTGGCATCTTTGATATATAGGAGCTTCTATTTTGTTGCTTTGCATTGCATGTATTGTAGACATTTCTGGTTTCTGCTCTTAGCTGAGTTTTTGTTAGCACTGATCTCCGTTTTATTGTGTTGCACCACAGAACACACTGATTAGTTGGTAACAAGGAAAAGCAACAATGCTTCTGCATGGCACTCTGACAGCATTAGGCATAATGCTAATTTAGTTAAGATACAGATTGCCGAGATGGTTCGGCTAACTTAGTTTCCTATGTGTGTGCGAAATCTAAATTGGCAGAGGATCTGCAGAGGGCTTGTAGCGTGTGTTTTCCAGTAATGTCAAAACTGAACATGATGGACTAAATTCTGCTGTGATTTACAGTCCATAGTGTCTCATTGACATCATGAGGATTTCACTGATTGTAACACAGGGCAGAATTTGGCCTGGTAAATGAAAGCTGAAAAGTGGACCCCAAATGATGAAAAAATGGTGAAGAATCTGAACAAGTTGATTTTTGCAAACAATGGCAGTGTAAACTAGTAGTTTTCAACCTTTTTTTCATTTGCGGACCCCTAAAAATTTCAAATGGAGGTGCAGACCCCTTTGGAAATCTTAGACATAATGTGTGAAGCCCCAAGGGTGTGCAAACCAGAGGTTGAAAACCACTGGTATAAACTATTTACAGAGGTAGCAGTGTCCAGTAAATGGGACACTGCATTGGGAGTTAGCTGACCTGGATTATAATTCCTGGCCCTGCAATTCACTCGCTGTGTGACCTTGGTAGTTCTCTTTCCCTCTCTTCCTCATCTGTAAATAGAAATAATGATACTTACCTTCATTTTCAAAGTGCTGTGACATCAGCAGATGGAAAGTGCTGTTAGAGCTGATTTATTATGTTTCCTAACTGAATTTCCTAACTGACAGAAAATAAAGGGTATGAATAAGTGGTCAATTTTCAGAATGGAGAGAGGTAAACAGTGGTGTCTCCCAGGGATCTGTATTGGGACCAGTGCTGTTCAACATATTCATAAATGATCTGGAATTAGGGTGACCAGATAGTAAGTGTGAAAAATCGGAACAGAGTGAGGGGGGTAATAGGCACCTATGTAAGAAAAAGCCCCAAATATCTGGACTGTCCCTATAAAATCAGGACATCTGGTCACCCTATCTGGAAAAAGGGGTAAACACTGAGGAGGCAAAATTTGCAGACGATACAAAATTATTCAAGATAGTTAAGTCCAAAGCAGACTGCAAAGTATTACAAAGGGATCTCCCAAAACTAGGTGACTGGACAACAAAATGGCAGATGAAATTCAGTGTTGATGAATGCAAAGTAATGCACACTGTAAAACATAATCCCAACTATTACATACAAAATGATGGATCTAAATTAGCTGTTACCATTCAGATCTTACACATTGTGGATAGTGCTCTGAAAACATCTGCTCACTGTGCAGCAGCAGTCAAAAATGCTAAGAGAATGTTAGTAACCATTAGGAAAGAGATATCATATTAGCTATTTTCTGTCTTAATGCTACTATATAAATCCATGGTACGCCCACACCTCAAATACTGTGTGCAGTTCTGGTCACCCCACCTCAAAAAAGATATATTAGAACTGGAAAAGGCATAGAGAAGGGCAACCAAAATTATCAGGGTTATGAACAGCTTCCATGGGAGGAGAGATTAATAAGGCTGGGACTTTACAGCTTGGAAAAGAGACTATTAAGTGGGGTGGGGGGAATAAATGGTGTGGAGAAAGTGCATAAGAGTTCTATTTACTCCTTCATGCAACACAAGAACCGGGGTCACCCAAATAAATTAATAGGGAGCAGGTTTAAAACAAACAAAAGGAAGTACTTCACACAGCACACAGTCAACCTGTGAAACTTGTTGCCAAGGAATATTGTGAAGTAACGGGGCTCAAAAAAGAACTAGATAAGCTCATGGAGGATAGGTCCATCAATGACTATTCATCAAGATGGTCAGGGATGCAACCCCATCTTTTGGGTGTCTCTAGCCTCTGATTGCCAGAAGCTGGGAGTGGACAACAGAAGATGGCTCACGCATTGATTGCCTGTTCCATTAATTCCCTCTGAAGCACCTGGCATTAGCCACTGTCAGAAGATAGGATACTGCACTAGATGGACCAGAATGGCCGTTCTTATAAGTCAGCCCTTTAATTCGCATCTTGTTAAATATCATCAGACATCTCAAACCTTATTCAATTATAGATCTGGTCAAATTGTATATCAGCTACTTTGAAAGTGTAGCTAGTACAGATGTTGGGGTCCACTAGGCATAGCTACCAGGTAACTCGGGAGAGTGGAAGACCAAAGTGTCGATGAAACTCTTTTGCTCTGGGCCTATCTGAACCCCCAAACTCCATCTTGTGAACTCTCACCTACTTCTGTGTTTATTGCTTTATATGCTCTGTAGCAGGCTGAAGCAGAAATGTATTGGTCAGCGTTTCTAGCAGATGGCTGCAGTTTCACACTAGCAGAAATAATAGAGATAAGGAGGAGGGAACAGAGAGATAGTTAGTTTGCAGATGTCTAACTCAAGGTCGCAGAGACTGGGAAAGTTTTCTCACAAGCTTATGTAGAGCTTATTGTAACAGTTGTCTGGAAGGGAGGGGTGAGGGGGAATAGCCAGACAAAGAGATGTATAGAAATAGTTTGAAGTATAAAAGGTAAAAGTTATTTGTATTTGTTGCACTGGATTTGAGACATGCTGGTCTCCTAGTGCCATTTCAGAGCTCTGAAATAAACTTGGCTTGCTTTCTCCCCTCGGTGTCTTTATTGGTGCTAAGCACACCGGGCCACGGACCATTGTAGTCCCCTCAAGCCCCTTTGGGCGGGAACACAGATATAATAAAAATCTCCTTAAGCAGGATAAGAAAGAAAAGTAGGAAATGTACAGTGTATAGGTGGGCAAAAGTACCATGTGACTTAAGTGACCAATAACACAGCTCAGCTTGCGAATAGTTGGTTTTCAGGTGAATGCTCACTATGCAGTTTACAGGTTGTAATTGGTTAGCTCTCAATATTCATCAAATAATGAACACATTTGTCAAAAATCTGATCTGCTGCCATGGACAATTTGCAAACAGGAAAAAAAAAAGAAGAAATTATCTGAACAAATTGTTTAAAAGAAGAAATTATCTGAACAAATTGTTTACTAGATATAGTTCAATTAGTTTTAGCAGCTCGATAAACTTCTTTCTGCTATTTGTATACACAGTTTCACAGTTGCCTATGCTGGTCCTATGAAGTAAAGACAGGGTTATATGTGTACTGTAAGAATCCCTGGCTATATGCGGATTACAACACTTTTTTTTCCTTTCAAGCTGCTAGGCTTGTGGTTTTTAATGTTAGCTGCTCATATATCATAATTATAAACATACTTTTTTGAAACAAAACAGCAAAATAGATGCTACACATTTGGCTAACGCTAAAGCTATTGGCTTGAAAGTTGATAGTTATAAGTCTTTTTAGAACACATACATTGCATGTCTTTATATAGAATCAGAAGAAACAACATCTTATATGGCTATTATGTGCATACAGTAATTCTGTACCAATCCAGGTCAGGTGTAATGACAATGTAGTTTCTAAAGTCTGGTGGTAGTAGTAGTATGTATTTAACATTAACATTTACATTCCAATAGCACCTAAAGGCCACTACCAGGTTGGGCATCTTATGCTAGGTTTTATAAAAATGCATAATAAATGGCAGTCACTGCCCCATAGAGCATATAGTAAAAAAGAAGATGTATGTCTAAATGTGATAACTCTTCTAATGCTGGTAAGTGAATATTGTAGGTGGAGAACATCTTACATCTCATAACTTGTCCCTGAGCACAAACAATTTGTGTAAAACCAATTGCTATCTACTCCTCCAAATATCAGAGGGGTAGCCGTGTTAGTCTGAATCTGTAAAAAGTAACAGAGGGTCCTGTGGCATCTTTAAGACTAACAGAAGTATTGGGAGCATAAGCTTTCGTGGGTAAGAACCTCACTTCTTCAGATGCAAGACTGGGGGCGCTCATGGGCAGCTGATTACCCTGACTGCCCAGTCTTTTCCAGAGTCACCGCTTCCCAGGTTAGAGCCCCCCATGCTG
>NW_020664447.1:9038910-9044093 GCF_002925995.2 Terrapene triunguis
ACAGAGTAGGCAACGAGGTTTGCTACAGGGATTGGTTCCTGGGTTGGTGTTTCTGTGGTGTGGTGTGTAGTTGCTGGTGAGTATTTGCTTCAGGTTGGGGGGTTGTCTGTAAGCGAGGACTGGCCTGCCTCCCAAGGTCTGTGAGAGTGAGGGATCATTTTCCAGGATAGGTTGTAGATCGTGGATAATGCGCTGGAGAGGTTTTAGCTGGGGGCTGTATGTGATGGCCAGTGGTGTTCTGTTATTGTCCTTGTTGGGCCTGTCCTGTAGTAGGTGATTTCTGGGTACCCGTCTTGCTCTGTCAATCTGTTTCCTCACTTCCCCAGGTGAGTATTGTAGTTTTACGAATGCTTGATATTTTTACACAGGACTTCTGTCTCGTTCAGTGCACAGGTTGGATCTTGTTCCGGGGATGAACCAGGGTTGTGTGAATCAGTGAAGGAGGCTGTTGTCTGTAAACCCCCTGCTTTCTTTGGTGCAGAAGTTGGAAGGTTTGTAGTGAATAAGACAGGCAATTACAGGAAGAGAAAGTCTCGTGGTTCAGGCAGTTGAATTCTGCCCTGGAGAACTGGATTCTATTCCTGCCCCTGCCAAAAGTGTGTGATGGTCAGCAAGGTCGCTTAAACCAAACTTTTCACAAGTAGTCACTAATTGGGTGTACTTCATTTTCTTGGTTCCCAGTTTGAGACCCTGGATCTGATTTGCTGAAGTGCTGAGAACTCAGTTGCAAATTAAGTGGAATAGAGCTGCGCTCTGAACAAACAAAGGCTAAGTATTCTGAAAAATCAGGCCCTAGGCTTCTCAGATTGAGCACTCAAAATTAATGGACAGTTTTGAGCTTAGCTTCTCTGCATCTCATCTATAAAATAGGGATGATAATACCACTTCACCTCCCAGGGGTGTTGTGAAAATAATTAATGTTTATGAAGCACTTAGAGACTATAGTGATGAGCGCCATATAAAAGCCCATGAGGAATGAATAGTGTGCAATAAATAAGAAATGGGCCCACACATTGAGCATGAGGATAAAATAAAATATTTAATTGCCGCCTGGTCAGTGAGGACCATCCATCCTGTGCAGTGAATGAGGCAGGTGTCCTGTGGAAAAAAATAATACATGCTTGTGTAATTAAAGACTGCAGCATAATAAAGGGGTCAAATCAAGGTTGCATGGGCAATCTTAATTCTGGCATTTCCTAACTTCTGAGTGCTTGATTTTGCAACCTTAACCTTTAAAGTGCTTTGAGATGAAAGGTGTGCAAGTCAATGGGATGATTCAGCAATCTTTTTGTGTGTAATGGGGTTTTAAAGAGCTTTTGAGATGAAAGGCATGTAAGCTGGTGGGATGACTCAGCAGTAATCAGTATGAACAGCAGAAGCACATAACAACTGGTTCCCTTAAGGAAAGACAAACATAAAAGGGTTCTCCAGTTTAGGGTTCACTCAGCACCTGGGTCTGGAGCCCTGCCTTCCCACAGGTATTCTCCTTCTCCTGCCTTCGCAGCAGCCCTTTTGGTTAGCCCTTCCCTTGAGCTCAGGGGAGGGGAAGTAACAGTTATATAGTGGGGACTAGCTAGTGCTCCTGCCTTCTTTCCAAAGGTGATATACAAATTTATTATACATTTAGATAAGTCACTCCTAATTCTTAATTGTTCAGCTTCACCATCCACCAGCTAACCTCTAATGTGGCTTGTTTTCTATGAATCATTCTTTCTCTGTGTTGGTTTATTGTGTGTGAAGTGGTTGGGATCAAACAAACACATCACCTGCTGAGGGGAAATGCAAGCTTTTTCCCTCCCCCTCATCTGATGATAGCCATTGACTCCACTTTGCCACGCTGAATGACCAGTCAGCCCAATTCCTGCAAAGAAACCTCCAAGATGTATTTGCTAAATATGTTAATATGGTCCTATGCATAAGGCCCAGGATTAAAAAGCAGAAGACATGAGTCCTGGATTCTGGTGCGTCATTCCTGCAATGAGCACAGAAATAGAGTGCGGGGGGGGGGGAAGGTGTGGCTTTAAGCTACCCTTTACATTCCCTATATTCTAGAGCAGCCAAGGGTCTGCCTGTCACACCCATGTAAGCTAAAGTAGTTTCAGGGCTGCTCTCGTTTATCTTTGCTACCCATAGTGAGCCATGGGCAGCAATGTTGATAGTATGATAAAAAACCTGCGCACCGAGTCTCAGAGCTGACTTGGGCTTGCGGGGCTCAGGCTGCAGGACTAAATATACCAGTGTAGACATTTGGTTCTCTGACGCCCTCCCTACCCGCAGGGTCTCATAGCCTGGGCTCCAGCCCAAGCCTGAACATCTACACTCCAGTTTTATAGCCTGACAGGCCAAGCTGGCTGACCTGTGCCAGCCGTGCTATGGGTCTTTTATTGCCGTGTAGACATACCCTACAGGTCTTGGGAAGTAGGGAACAACTCCTATGCTGGGAGCTGGAAGCAGGGCTAGCATACAACTCTTCCCCTTACATCAGCTCTGCTCTGTGCAGTAGGGTATTCTCAGGAGGCTGTTTCTACCCCTTTAAGGCCCCTGTATGTAGTCAGAGTGGCATAAGTGACCTTAGAGTAATTGAGATCAGGCTGCTGAGGACTGTTTCTGGCTTTGCCATATACTTCCTGCATAATTTTGGTATGTCACAATGTCAGATTTATGGAACCTTGCCTTCCATTTGGCATCCATGAATATTTACAGGCACAACTAGTGTCACTAACTACCTGATTGCACCCACAAGGGAATGGAGTTTTGCTAAGTGGAAGAGAGGGCATCTAGTCTCTTCAGGCCTCAATTTCTTCTTCTGCAAAATACGGATAATATTTAATTCATGGGGGTGTTCAAAGCCTAAATTCTTTGAGATCCTGGAGGGTATTCTAGGAGCACAACATATATAAATTGTTACATGTAGTCTGTCGAAGCATATTCATATTATAACATCCTGTGCACATTCCCGAAATGGATATACAGTCCTACAATGTATATTACATAACAAGACAAGAGGTTGTCTCTCTGTGAACAATCTATAAGCATGCACTTTGTGTATATCCTGTACCTATGCATGTTCCCAAGTAGTCATTCTATAAAGCTTAAAAAAAATGTTAAATGGAAGAAGATAGCAGAACAGTAAATTAGCCATTTCTTTTGCCTCTGTGAATAACTAATTGTCTTAGATATGCATTATTCACACATTGAAAACTTGCCTGACTTATTTCACCTCTTGGAAAAGTGCTTTCTATTCAAGCATCCTTAATGAATAGTGGCATTGAGATTTCAGGGTTGCTTGCTTTAGTGTAGGTTATTACAGTAGTCAACATTGTTCTTCAATAACAGAAGATGTAGTAGATAGGAAAGAAAACTAATACAGAGCAACAAAACAAAATCTCATTCCTTTAGAGAGGTGGATATCTTAAATGCACATTTGAGGCTTGAAGTTCCTTTGGTTTTAACTAAAAAATTCTTGAACTTCCAGCTGGTATTACTCCATGAAATGATGGGTGGAAAATGAAATATTGCCATTTCTTTGAAGGTAACATGGAAATTATGCCAGTATACTTGTTTCCACATTATCTCCTATCACAAAATAAGACTTCCTCTTGGTTTACTCAGAACTTTTTTTTTGGTTTTCAGAGGAAAACATTACTATATTACATTATTGCTATATGACTGAGCTTTGTGTTGAATTAGAATTGGAATGTTTCTGTCGTTTGGGCTGAAACACTTCATTAATTTATGATTTCGTCATGTGTTGAAAATGGATAACAACTTCAGAAATGGGTTAAAATCTCCATTGACTGAGTTGTTGCAACCCTGGATTTTGCACATTTCACTAAAAATGGACCAGATCTGAATGCTATTACTTACTGTTTTAATTCCAGTCCAAAATTTACCCTATCATATGCTGTTGCTTGCCAGATCCTTGTTACATTCTGAATCAGCAGTTGTCTCTCACTTCGGGACTGTGACCCAGGGGAAAGACGCACCTTACTAATGAAAGTGCTATCCAAACTGTTATAGTCAGAGCAATTGTGATAACCGTTGGAACAGCTCATTACCAGCCTTACCTATTGTCCTTGATTCTCCAGTCCTTACCCAGGCAAGTCTCCTGATGAAGTCAACTTGATTGTCCCAACCTGGCTTCAGGGGGAATTTTTGCTTGAGTAAGGACTTCAGAGTCAGGGCCATTGAGGCCACACATCAGGAAAAAAATGTCAATAATGGGGAAGAGGAGAAAGGGAAGGGGAGGAAACAGAGGGAAAAGGAGACTGAATGGGGAGGGAATCAAACTGGAAGTGATCAAATGGGAAAAACAGAAATAGAAATAGAAAGATACCGTGATACTTGATAGAACTCTCATATTATTAGGCTGATAGCCCCAGCCTAGGCCACCCAGAACTCACCCAAATATTCCGTACACACGTGTGAAAGTCATAAAGTTGAGCAGCTGTAATGACTGCCAGTGCATTAGTGGAAAGAGAATAACACTCAAATGTTGATGTAGGCTTTGGAAAAGGAAAGGGGACTATTTAGCACAATATGGCATCTGAAACTGAAGGTATTTCTTCTTACTGTGCTACAAGCAAATGTCTCATAAAAGAAAAGAAATACCCTGTGTGTGTGTGTGAGAGAGAAGTGCCACGTGCAGACTAAATCAAGTCAAAGGACTGGGTTCAATCTTTCCCTTCCCATCTGCTGAGATCATGTCACTGGACTTTTTGAGCTGACAGTTAAAGAGAGGTGCAGCTTTAGGCTGGGAGAGGACTTTGTTCTGCCTCCCCCCAGGTGATATTTCTGTTCATTGTCACACTAGTTTGTGCCCAACAAGAAATTTTTTCCATAGTATTCAGCTGGATTGTTTGATTTGTATTTCTTTTATGTTGTGATTTTTTTCTTCTTCCTTGTTCAAGTCATTTGCCAAAGCAATCTGCTTGTCCTCAAGATGACTTTAACTGAACCTGGGATACTGTTAATTAGGGACAGTCATGGGCAGTAACTCGGAGAGAGAAACTGTTTCTTGAGCTCAGGAGGAAGGACCTAGAGTATCAGCATAAGTATGAGGCTAAGAGGAAAGGGGATTATACTCCCCCCTCCTCTAAA
Source organism: Terrapene triunguis (assembly GCF_002925995.2). Taxonomy (NCBI): domain Eukaryota; kingdom Metazoa; phylum Chordata; order Testudines; family Emydidae; genus Terrapene; species Terrapene triunguis. Next base: position 9,044,011 of record NW_020664447.1, read on the forward strand.
CAATGCTGCAAAGGGAGCTGACAAGGGCCAACCTGGGTGCAGAAAGTGCCAAAGGGCATGAGATGCCATTACAGCTGTAAAAG
>NW_020664447.1:9044193-9075267 GCF_002925995.2 Terrapene triunguis
CCCCCCCCCCCGGGGCAAGGGCGGCGAGCCCCGGCGGGGGCTCGGCTCTCCCCCCGGCGGCCAGAGCGCCGGGGGCAGGGCGGCGAGAGGGCGGCGAGCCCCGGCTGGGGCGGGGGGAGGGCGCGGGGGGGAGGGCGGCCAGAGCGCCGGGGGGGAGGGCGGCGAGCCCGGCTGTGGCCCCGCTCTCCTCGGCGGCCGGAGCGCCGCGCCGCCCCCCTCCAGGTGCCGCCCCAAGCACCAGCTTGGGTGCCTGGTGCCTGGAGCTGGCCCTGGTTCTAAGTTACTTTGGAGCTGGAAACTGTGCCCCTGGCTCAGCCTGCCTCTGGCTTTCGCCAGTCATCCACCTCCATCTTGCCATGCATTTTTTTAAACCGTAGCTTATTATTTTCTTTAAAACAAAACACACAAGCAGAGACCTACTAAAACCATATTATTAATAATACAGCCCTCTTAGCCTCCTCTGGCTAGCAGGAAGCCAGGGCACCAACACTATCTACACAACAGAGATAAGAAAATGAAACACAACAAAATATGATACAGCTGGGAACTTGCAGTTCTCTATTTATGGCTGTGGAATCGTGCAGTACTGCATTCCTGCCATGATGTGGTGCTGTGCCAAGTTATGACACGAAGCTCACTCACCTGACTCCGAAGGCTGCTGCCAGCAATATACAAGCAATGCTGTATTTTCTAAGGAAACCTAGACCTCTGAAGATGTTTCCTTTTGTAGGGACATTCTTCTCTGAGACAAGAAGGTGCCCAGGTTTCTGTTTCTATAGAACACTGAATAGGAAAACAAAGGGAAGCACTCCTGCACGTAGTTTGCCTTTTGGATCTCTAAGTGATATTTCCTTAAGGATTAGTGTTGATATACTTAGGATAATCTCTTCTCAGGCCCAGCACCTTGGGCTTTTTGTGGATTGGGCTACTCCACTAAAGAAACTGAGAGAGAGTGTGTGCAAAAGAATATAAGAGAAGCAGAGAAAAACAGGGGTAGTGTTTCATTTGAATCTTTATTACTTTTGGGGGGCTTGTGCAACCCTGTTGATTTCAGTGGGGCCCTGCTGATGTAAGTGAGAATTTGGTCCAATGTATTAAGTTCAAAGTAGGATTAGGGTAAACTAAGGGTGGGAGGAACAGTGCTCCCTTCTCCTTTCTCTGGCTTGGGGGAGCAGGCCCCCCTTTCTTCATGTTTCAGCTCACTTTAACCACTGGTTTAAAGTGTCCAGAGGTAAGAAAAAACAGTCTTGAGAGAGTGAGGAATAGCTGTAGAAAGACAAAGGGAAATAAAGAGGAAAAAGATGGAGAATAGTGAGAAAAACAAAGGAGTGTGGTTTCTTAACGCAACAGCCGGGTCCATAATGTGAATTATTTGTTTTCTGTATTAAACTGCTTTTGTGCTAAATTTGATCATGATCTGACATTCCCAGGACCTTTTGGAAATGATCAGAACATTGATCTTGACCTTACATACTGTATGAGCATTCTCCTAGCCTTTGTGCAAACCATCAGTTTAGAGAGTAGTTCATTACTGGCGATTGCCTGATTTTGTTTTAATTACAGAACAACAAAGTGCCCTCTATTTTAATAGGTGTAATCACATGAATCTGCTGTGATCCTCAGGTAGCTTCAGTTCCCATAACTCATTGATTTTTCTCTTCATTTGGGGTGAAGGCTTCATTTATTCATAAGACTTTTGTGGCAAAATGCATCCAAGAGCAGAGAGCCCATTCAATACCCTTGATGCTATGTTAACCCAGCATTTAGGCTCAAGTGCTGAATACAGACTTGCATGCAGGTGAATTTCACCCAGGGCCCTTATCCTGTATCAGACTGTGCTAGTGAAAACCCCTGCATCTATGTGGAGTTCTATGGAAGTCAGTGAGACTCCCCTGAGTGCAGGTGTCCAGGCTAGCAGGGCTACAAACAGAGAGAGCAAAGCTTTATAATACATTGAGCCTGATTCTTTGGTGCCCTGTGCTATATGGGAGTCACCAGTGTAAAGTGGGGATAAAATGCTACCATATCAGAACAGTAGTGTTTTAGGAGTGAGGAAATATCAGAGCTGTGATCATGAGGGGTTTTTCTTTTGCAGAATAGCAAATGTTTCCTGGCAAGAGTTTGATTGGGAAACAGAACGACTGGTGAGTTTTGAATTCACACAATTTAGTTTAAATAAGCAGTTAATATTTTTAAAATACTATTTGTTTGTTTATTAATATTTATCTGTTGATTTCATAAATAAAAAATCATCATTTTTAGAAAGAGAAAGTAGTTTAAAATACCCTTTTGGAATATTTGGGTATTTTTTAAATGAAGATTTTTTTTCAATTTTTTTTTTTGAAGTTGTGAGCTGAGCTCTACTAACCTGATGTCTTAGATATGCATTTATTAGTTAACAGGATATGACTAACCACCAGAAGTGACACATTAGAGATGGATTCCTACAGTCTGCTAGATGGACAATAGTAAAGCTTTAAACTTTTTTAAAGGACTATTTTCCACACAAAAATGGTCTGCGATTGTCCATTTGTTTCATGGGTAAAATGCTGTACAGATGAGTTAGCAGACTGGTGATTCTCAATGTGCTGAGAAACAGTACATCTTAACGGATCACTTAATATTGCTAACGACTTTTGTTAGGCTCTTAGTTTCTTAACAGACAATGTGGCCTAAAATTATATCCAATGGAACACTTACAAGTTTTCCCAGTATTATAAACCCCATTCATATTTGTATTGGAACACTAAAGTAATTAAATGTTGTTTGCAAATTATTAAATGATTCCAAGTTTTATCACATTGGGTTTAAATCGATGACCTTTTTAATGACTCTGTGTGCCAAATTGGGACATGTGGTTAATTAAATGTGAAATGGCAAACATTTCTAAATACATCCAGTAGATTACTGGGCACTATGTTAGAATGGCAAATCAGTATAAAGACATGGATCAGGAAGATTACATGTTACTTCAAATGCACTGGTTTTTTTGGTTAATGTTCCACTATGGGACAATTTCAGCTCTCAGACACAATCATGGGGACTTTCTACTTGCAGAAGTTGTGCCAGTGCATGATTTAGACCTAATCAGTCTGCTGATTTTGTTGCAAAGCATGTCATATTTTTGTTTGTTCCCTATAGAATATGCACTGCAAATCGTATTATACACAATTTGTATATTATACGTATTGCAAACAGCTGCTGGTTTCTACCATAGCAAATTCTCTTGCTCAGGCACAACGGTTTCAGCTGTGAATGGATCTAGTATGTGACAGAACAATATGTCACCCAGTTTCCTGAAAAAAGCCAATTAAAAATCACACATTGTACTGCCCTTCTCCTTCCTTCAGAGACAGAGCGTCTGATCCATCCTTTTGTGGCTTTCTTATACTGATTATTGGAATGCTCTTACTAGCATTTCAACTTGTTTGAGTAGTGGTCTATAAACAATACAAAATTCAGCTGTTTATATTCCTGCTTGGAGCAGGTGATTCCATCATATCACCTCAATCCTATCCAAAATGTACTGGTTGCTCATCAAATTTCATATTAATTATAAGTGTTTGCCAATTCAGAGTAAGCTTTCTCACAAAACTAGGTGACTGGGCAACAAAATGGCAGATGAAATTCAATGTTGATAAATACAAAGTAATGCATATTGAAAAACATAATCCCAACTATACACATAAAATGATGGGGTCTAAATTAGCTGTTACCACTCAAAGAGATCGTGGAGTCATTGTGGATAGTTCTCTGAAAACATCCACTTAATGTGCAGCAGCAGTCAAAAAAGTGAATAAAATGTTGGGATTCATTAGGAAAGGGGTAGATAAGAAGACAGAAAATATCATATTGCCTCTATATAAATCCATGGCATGCCCACATCTTGAATACTGTGTGCAGATCGGGTCACCCCATCTCAAAAAAGCTATATTGGAATTGGAAAGGTTCAGAAAAGGGCAACAAAAATGATTAAGGGTATGGAAGAGCTTCCATATGAGGAGAGATTAATAAGACTGGGACTTTTCAGCTTGGAAAAGAGATGACTAAGGGGGGATATGATAGAAGTCTAGAAAATCATGACTGGCATGGTAAAGTAAATAAGGAAGTGTTGTTTACTTCTCCTCATGACACAAGAATTAGGGGTCACCAAATGAAATTAATAGGCAGCAGGTTTAAAACAAACAAAAGAAAGTATTTTTTTCACACAATGCATAGTCAACCTATGGAACTCATTGCCAGAGGATGTTGTGAAGGCCAACCCTGTTACTATAACAGGGTTCAAAAAAGAACTAGATAAGTTCATCAGTGGTTATTAGCCAGGATGGGCAGGGATGGTGTCCCTAGCCTCTGTTTGCCAGAAGCTGGAAATGGGCAACAGGGAATGGATCACTTGATGATTACCTGTTCTGTTCATTCCCTCTGGGGCACCTGGCATTGGCCACTGTTGGAAGACAGGATAGTGGGCTAGATGGATCTTTAGTTTGACCCAGTATGGCAGTTCTTATGTTCTTAAACAGTGTCGAAGTTATCTTTTGGAGTTCCTGATTTCTTATCCTACTGGCCTTTGGCTCAGGTCACTCATAAATTTCATCTTGTGTCTTCTCTCCAATTGTATCACTTGAGGCTCTTCGTGGAACTCATTGTTTGTTGATACTCGGAATCTACTTACTTTCCCATTGTCTAAATGTAGAGAGCCACATTCATCCCCAGTGCATAAATTTCTGAAGTTTAATGTTTGGACCAAGGTGTGTTTGTTCTCACTGATTTTTCATTTAACTAAATATTAACTCTGTAGGATTTCTTGACTGTTCATATTTAATATTACTGTGAAGTGTTTTATTTGCTTTGGAATAAGGTATTTCAAGTGCTGATGACATACAGCACTAGTAATGAACTGAAAGTGGCAAACAAGTGGCTAGTAAAGTCTTTCATAGTCACAAATTCTTCCGGGCACCCAAAACATAAGGTACTTTGTCTGTTTCAAGTCTGCAGTCTGAATGCAAATGCTCAAACTGTGGACAATGTGGGAATATCTGTTGAAAGAAGATAGTAGTTTTAAAATAGAAATAGTAAACACCAAAACATTTAATGTGATATCAGTTTTCAGTGCTGTCTATTTATAGTATATTATTTAAAGAGACATATGATTTCAACTGATCCGTAAGTGCTCTTCTTCAAATATCTCTCTGCTGTGATGTCTGTATCAGCCAGTTAATAATGGCTTGAGAGGCAGATGGGGATAGCTGGCACTTACTTTATTTATAGTTTGGGAGGAAAAGCAAATGTGTGTGTATATAGATGTTGTATTTATTGAATTATATCTTTCTCCCACCACCACTGTATATCTCTTGTCCCCTTAGATTGTAAGCTGTTTGGAGCAGAGATTGTATCTTTTTATGTGCTTGTATAGCTCCTAGCACAATGGGGTCCTGATCTTTTTTTGGATTATGATTAAATACAGTGTAAACTTCAAAACTACAATTCTGCTCTAAATTCTTCCTTGTATTCCTGGGATTTTCAAATAGCTGAAAGAGCAGTGTTATACAAAGTTGTTTTTAAATTGCTATTCTACATCCACAGAACTTACATTCTGGGGACTAGTCCATTAATGTAGCGGAAGCAGGTGGGTACAGATCTTCCAAATGAGTTAACGGCGAGCTTGCCCGATGGATTCCTGTTTAATCAGGTTCAACACTGGATCAGTCATGCATGTGTAGAACTCTCATTGATGTGAATGGAACATCACTAGGTGTGGAATATGACAAGCATGTGGCCCTGCTAGGCATAGATGACTCGTGCCGCCTGATACTGGGTGGGGGACAATGTAAAGGGGAGGACATGTGATTGCCCCATGTGTCTCCTCTGGGAGGAACTTCCAGCCCCACCTCTCTGGGTCAAGGCAGCCTATCCCGCCATCTCCTGGGGGGGCTGGGGCCACAGGAGAGGGGAGCACACATCTCCGGGAACTTGCTCTCAGTGCCTTCCCTAGCAACCCCCCACCCTGTGCCCAGCCTGGGGACTGCCGCGTTCTCCCTGTCCCACCAAAGTTACCTGCAGGGGGTGGGAGAGCTCTGTCCTTCTCCCACCACGTTTCCCCCCTACCCCCCCCCCGGCACATTCGGCCACTCACCTGGCAGCCGGGCTTGGGCAGGGAGCGGAACAGAGCCGCTTCTCACATGGCTGAAGGTGGCTGCTCAGGGTCGCTACGCTATGCAGCATGGCAGCTGCTTGAGAGGAAGCCCGGCTGGGGAGGCAGTGGCGTCTGCTCCCCCCTGGGCCCAGCTGCCAGGGATGGGGCCAAGCGAGCTGGAAACATGCTGAGGGGAGAGGGGATTCTGGCTCTTTGGGCCCCTGTCCCTGGCAGCCGGGCCCAGGCAGGAAGCAGAAGCTGCCACCTCCCCAGCTGGGCTCTCACAGGCAGCTGCTGTGCCACATAAAGCAGCAACCCAGAGCAGCCAACATGAGAAGCAGCTGGTCCCGCCCCTTCCACTCCACGCCTGGACCCGGCTGCCAGGGACAGGGGCTGAACATGCCAGGGGGCAGGTGCAGTGGGAGAAGGACAGAGCCCCTCTTCCCCCGTGCCCCTGTCCCCTGGCAGGCCAAGCAGAAATCTGCATGTCCTCCCTCTACGTGTCGCCTATGCTGCTAGGTATAACTTACTTAGTCATGCCAGTTTCTTATTTCTATACACTCTTTTCCATACGTGTCTACACTCTACCTCAGCACAGCTGGCAATTTCCCTGGGCTGCATGTCAAGCTCTGACAGGAAGAATACCGGTCTGGTTAATTTAAACAAGAAAATCATACTTTGCCACTTTGAAAATTACATGAAAATCTGAAATATGGTGGATAGAGCAAAGTCAGGATGCCCTTAAATTGCTAGGAAATTATGCTTCACTCTGCAGAAAGCTTTTTGTAGCCTTCTGATTTTCCTCTTTGAACACCCTATTTGTGTGATATTGTGTCTTTTACTTAATCTACAACGTGAGCTCCATGCCCATTTTGTTTGAAAAATGAATGTTCAGAACTGTACTAGAGACGTTTCCATTGCTTCCTGTTGATAAACACTGAATTAAAACATCTCTAAAGTATTACATGTGAGTTCTTTAAACATTCACTTAAACTTTAATATATAAATACAAAATAGGAATAAATAACAATTGCACAATGTCTTAAGAACAAAATTATTTGTATAGACTAGCGCTATATAAATAAATCAAAGTACATTTTACTTGTGTTTAGAAGAATGATATACTTTTTATAAAATTAAGAAATTTTAAATTTATTTACTTTATCCCTCAAACCATTCCTGCAAAGGAATCATGCATTATCTCTACTAAACAAAGATAAGATCCAGCTAACTGAACAAGTCCTGATAAAGATGTGGCTCTACTTTCCAAAATTAGACATGAAACATAGACATGACAGGACTACTCATTGAACAAGAAATAGTAAAGTAGAATACAATGTTCATGTGTAGTAAAATCAAAGTTACTGTATATCAAAACTATACTGGTCCCTTTACATACCTTTGCGATGAGTATTTAAAAAAATGACAACTGGCCAGCATGCAACTGACTAAAACATTCCAGTTTTAGGGATGTCTGAGTTTGGCCAAAGGAAAAAAGGAACTAAAAGAAACAGACAAAACAAACAAACATCCCAGATGCTTACAGTCCCCTTTGTGTTCTTCTCCTCTGTGCCAGGTCCGTTAATGCTTAGTTAGCAGCTGAGATGGGTCTTCCTGTATGAGGTCCATCATTACCATTTGGATTCATAAATTTCATGTGCCTTCATGGAGATGGCGGTCCTTTCAGAGAATTGCAGGACCCTGGAGTGCTTCCAACTGTAGTTCCTTGCCCAACCCACTGTATTAGAAATCACCTTTTAATGCAATTCTTGAAGACATTCAGCAATGTCCATAAATGTCACAGTTCCATTTACACAGTATTATTCACATTTACACAGCTTTGTTCACATGCTGTAAAGTTTGTCACTTCAGAACAGAATTAAGATGCAAGCAAGGACCTTCATTAATTACAGCAGAAAGAGAAAGCTTTAAACATCTGTTATATATCCTGTTCTGCTTCCGTTTTCACCTGCACAAGTGCTTTTATTAAATTCTACTATATTATGCATTGCTCACTCTACATTTTTTTCCTTATAATAATGCCATTTTCCCCCCATTTGATTCTAAGGTGCAGTCATTTTACAGTGCATTGTTCTAAACAGAAGGTAAGAACATTGAATTGAGAACAATTCTGTTGGTTTCAGCCTAGTTTAAGTTCTTCTATTTTTTTCTCTCCAGTTGAAACACAAAATGTTTTAACAATACACTAAATTGCACTATATTTCTAATTGGGTCAAACAAAAAAAATAAATTAAAAATCCTGATTTTTTTTTTTAATCAGTTGATGTTTTAAGCTTAAGCACATTTCCAGCAATTTTGGTTTTATGGCAAATAGGCCCCCTTAATGTTTTAACATTGCTGAGTGGTGTTGGTGTGACATGTACCTCTTGGTTTATATCTTGTGTGATAATATGGGTCTATATAATCCTAGGTTTAAAACTCCTTCTAAATTCCCCTGAAGGAAATGTACCTGTTTTTCAGTGATGCCCACCCCTGTATGGAGAATGACTCTCATCCACTTAGTCTTCTTGTAATTCTTTGGATCTCTTTCCTTTCATGCCTCTCTGTGGGATTGATCCAACTTCTGCTGAAGCCAGTGGGACTCTTTCTGTTTTCTCCAGTGGGAGTTAGATCAGGCCCTTGTGTAACAGGCTGTCATTACCTTTTTCACGTTTACTGCTCTTAGCTGATCCATGGATCAGCTGGAAAGAATGCTGAAATGCACATGCACTGGTACCATCATCCTGAGACACATGCGTCTCCTCTACTACGTGCCTGATTTCTGCTCTGGAAGCACCTGCTGCCCCAGCAGTGGAGTTGTATATGCACTCATTCACTGCCAGGTACTTTAGGCCCACATTTATGGTTTGTTTATGAAAGGGGGGGGAGTTTTTATAAAACTATATAATAGAAATATTTTTAGTGCTTTGTAAGTTCGGTGAAAAGAGATTTTTTTTAAATATATGTTAAAATTCATATGCAGCAGTGATGTGGTGTCCATATATTAACAAGGAACTTCCACAAAAATGCCCTTCTAGCCTGCAACAACATGAGTGTCTTGGAGGGATTGAAATATTTATTCTTTTAATTTCCTCTTTAAACAAAAATGCTCTCTTCTGCCAAGGAAATGAGGCAAGAGGTGCAAAACTCCAATGGACATCAGTGGGATCAGGATTGCACCCATAATCTCTTAGTGATCACATTTATGGAAGTGTTTGATTTCCTGAAAACTATACTGATTGTACAAAGTAGCATAGCACAAGTGTACAGTATAATCTGAAGTGGCAGTAAAGTGAAAAACTTGTAGGAATGTGTTTGGGGAGGGAGTTTTCTCTCTTGAGGAAGTATTCTGGAAATTACTGTACCTTCCATTTGAAGCAATTTGTTCCATTCCAAGGCAAATATACAAAATTTTAAAAAGAGGGTTGGGATTATTGTCATGGGCCCTAGTGACAAGTTACCTCTGGGAGCAGTGTTTCAAAAAGGGGTCGACTGTGTCAGGGTCAAGGGTAGTCACCCCAACTCTCCTGTTAATTCTGGGGCAGAATTTAAACATGATCTCTGGGGTACTCCACCTAGTATATTGCTGCCCTGCAGGGTTGGAACCCCAAACACAATAGCATTGTGCTAATGCATGAGAACCAGAATATGAAATTGACTGATCTAGTGGATTTCATTGTCCAAGCGGGTTCAGAGGTAAACAGAAATTATAAATGGTGACACATCAATTATGAAAAAGGAAGAATGTTAATATTCACAGTATGGTGCTAACCCACTGTGCGCATCTTTTATATAGTACTGCCACCCCCAACTGTTCAGGCATCTTCAGTTGGGCACCAAAAAATCATGAGAGTTAAAATAAATAAATGTTGGGTTCTTTTTCTTTGCCTTCTGGTTTCTGAACCTTTTAGGGTTCACTCAGGTCAAGTTTCCAAGCACTTTCTCCATAACTGAGCCAGCTAGAAACTCCCCCCCGCCCCAATAATGACACTGCCTGAGAATCTCAGCTTTCTAGATCCCAGCAGCTGGGGCTGTAAGTGAAACACCAAATAGTGTGAGAATGGCGATAAAATAATGAGAGCAGGCAATACTGAATATATAACTCTTATGTCTATAAAGGTGCCCCTTTAACATGCTGGAGATGCAGAAGCTGTGTGAGAACTTTCACATCCATCATGAGTCTCTCTCTCTCCCTCTCTGCAGTACAGGTGTTTCCCTTTCCACTGCAGATAAGGAAGAGTTATTTACTTATTCCCATAATACAAGAACTAGGGACCACCAAATGAAATTAATGGGCAGCAGGTTTAAAACAAATAAAAGGAAGAAGTTCTTCACACAGCGCACAGTCAACTTGTGGAACTCCTTGCCTAAGGAGGTTGTGAAGGCTAGAACTATAACAGCGTTTAAAAGAGAACCTCCATGAATTTATCCAGTTAAGTCCATTAATGGCTATTAGCCAGGATGGGTAAGGAATGGTGTCCCTAGCCTCTGTTTGTCAGAGGGTGGAGAAGGATGGCAAGAGAGAGATCACTTGATCAATACCTGTTAGGTTCACTCCCTCTGGGGCACCTGGCATTGGCCACTGTCGGTAGACAGGATACTGGGCAAGATGGACCTTTGGTCTGACCCAGTACGGCCGTTCTTATGCAGCTACCAATCCTGGCACTATACTGGGAATAGTAGTTACAGTGGGTAAGTATGCACCTGTCAGCTTTGCATTCAAAGCAGGGATGCATGCATTGACTTGCCAAGGAATCAAAATATTTCTCTTACAGGACCAAATTCATTGACCCCCATGGGAGTTTTGCCTGAATAAAGAGGACAGGCCTGAAATGAGGTTCATGCATGACAGACTAGAATACGGTCACTGTGCCACAGGCTTGCTGATACCAAGGAGCCGCTCAGACAGCTTTTGTTGAAAGTCTAACAAGACAGAAACAGACACACTTTTTGCAAATTTTGGGCCAGCCTTATAGGCATGTGCTCAAGACTACCTACTCGTATTTGCATATGCTCAGTTGCAAATCCAAAATGCCTAATGAACATGCAAGATGGTGTGTGGACACAAAGGAAAATGTGACTATGCATCAGGCATTTTGTTCAGACAAAAGTGTACACAAGTTTTCATGTGTATGTTTTAACATTAGGGCTTTTACTAAATCCTTGAAATTAAACTATGCTGGAAAGGCTTTATACAGTTAATTACATTCACAATTGAAGATATAGTGAAAGTAGCTTTTTATCTCAGTGGCTCTTGTTCCTGGATGTGGATTTCTTAGTGTGGTACTGCCCGGTACAGTGATCACCTTTCAACATTTGTCAGCAATTACCACACAGTGGCATCTAAGGTACTCCAGTTATTTCCTATGCAAATTATAGAGAAAGCTCCTATGCATTATCTGTTGCTAAATTAATTTAAAATGATAACTGTGTGGGTGTTATGGGGCAGAGCCACTTGTGATCTGCACCTATTTTATACAGAGGTGAACAAATCTTCCTTATTCAATGTTACCTATATAACTGAGACAGCTGTTGAAAACGGATCTGCAAAGAGCAATGAGGATTTACAGGCTACATAAAATACAAACACAATCCTACTTATTCTCCTTCTTGCTGAAGGAACATCATGTCACTAAGGTTGCCGTACCTGTCTCATTCTTGCCCTACAGACAGTAGCTCCTTCTTTAGTTTCTTAGATTGTAAGGTCTTTGGGGCAGGAACCATGTTAACCTGGATTTTTGTACAGGGTGAGAGGGGACACCAATCCTTACTGGTACCTCGAGGCATGACCACAATATAAATGTATAATGACAATCAATCTTGAAGAAATGTATTTGCAAGAATATCCAGCACAGCATTCATTTTTTTGTTTGAAAAATATTGAATATAAAAATGAAACTGGTTGCTGCACCCAGCTGCAAATCACACTGCTTGCTGATTTCCATTGCTATGAGGCTTGCTATTAAAACCAGACTACATCCATGAATCTCTGGAAATGGGCATGAATGTGGCTCACCATCTGAATTTGGGCAATGCTAGTGTCCATACCAGTAATTCATAGATAACACCAAAGGGTGTTACTGTTACTTGCGGATTCTATCTAAACAAACCACTCTTCACATAGTTGAAACGTTTGTTTGAAAACTGAGGGTCCTATTCAGCAAATATTCAGAGTCTTATGGCTCTGGACACAAAGGCTCTAGAAGCTTCCAAAGCTTAGCTATCACTGAGCCCAATCCTGATTCAGGACCCAAAATTATATGTTGTTTTTATAAATATTTCTCTGCACAGCTTAGATGCTTTTGGTACCCTCCCCCACTTCATTCTTGGGAATTCCAAACATACGACTCTTTGTAGCTCAGGTAGATGTAAAGTGACCCACATTAATGACCGCTGAAGGACTCAACTGAGCATGTGCTGAGAGAATAGTGATGTCAATTAGATTCTGACAGCCCTTTCTTTTCTATGGACAAGACCTCTGCCGCCCATCGCCCTAAAAGAGGGAAATACGGGCTTGATGTAAGGGCATACATAACCTCTGCTAACAGACATTGTCATACTGGTTTTCAGTGCTCCACAAGGGTTCTGTCAAGCCACTCGCGTCATTGCTCGACTACAGTTAAGAGCAAGGTGCTCTGTTTTCCAAGCCCAGTTCAATCGGAGCAAAGCACAATTTTGGCTCTTGCCCGTCATGAAAAGGAATAAAGTGCCACTGATCATGTCTTCAGCTTCTCAGTGAGCCCAAAGCTTTGTGTTCTGAACTTCACTACCTTGCTTGGACTGTTTCCAGGTGCCATAATCTTCCACTCCATTCATTCAAACAGTTTGTGGGCGTTCAGAGGTCCCAGACATGCAAACTGAACTGCAGTGGGACCCATTACTAAACATGATCAGTCATGGAGATATGGTCCCAGTAGGATACTGCTGTCATTGTACAGGGGCTTCCTGGTACTTGCCAACTGTCTACTGAAGCCATCTATGGTTGACACATAGCAAAACTGCCATATCACTGTAAGCATCCACAATTACATTCTAATCAATACAACATACATAGAGAGGCTGCCCACTAATCATATCTCTGCATAACTTATGGGCATCGTGGCTTGACTCCTGGCTAGAACTATCAATATGGCAGAGCTTCCCATCCTTCTGTGCTGAGGGTTAGCATGCTACACCTCTACCCCGATATAACGCTGTCCTCGGGAGCCAAAAAATCTTACCGAGTTATTCATAGATTCATAGATTCTAGGACTGGAAGGGACCTCGAGAGGTCATCCAGTCCAGTCCCCTGCCCTCATGGCAGGATCAAATACTGTCTAGACCATCCCTGATAGATAAATGTCTAACCTACTCTTAAATATCTCCAGAGATGGAGATTCCACAACCTCCCTAGGCAATTTATTCCAGTGTTTAACCACCCTGATAGTTAGGAACTTTTTCCTAATGTCCAACCTAAACCTCCCTTGCTGCAGTTTAAGCCCATTGCTTCTTGTTCTATCCTTAGAGGCTAAGGTGAACAAGTTTTCTCCCTCCTCCTTATGACACCCTTTTAGATACCTGAAAACTGCTATCATGTCCCCTCTCAGTCTTCTCTTTTCCAAACTAAACAAACCCAATTTTTTCAGCCTTCCTTCATAGGTCATGTTCTCAAGACCGTTAATCATTCTTGTTGCTCTTCTCTGGACCCTCTCCAATTTCTCCACATCTTTCTTGAAATGCGGTGCCCAGAACTGGACACAATATTCCAGTTGAGGCCTAACCAGCGCAGAGTAGAGCGGAAGAATGACTTCTCGTGTCTTGCTCAGAACACACCTGTTAATACATCCCAGAATCATGTTTGCTTTTTTTGCAACAGCATCACACTGTTGACTCATATTTAGCTTGTGGTCCACTATAACCCCTAGATCCCTTTTTGCCGTATTCCTTCCTAGACCGTCTCTTCCCATTCTGTATGTGTGAAACTGATTTTTCCTTCCTAAGTGGAGCACTTTGCATTTGTCTTTATTAAACTTCATCCTGTTTACCTCAGACTATTTCTCCAATTTGTCCAGATCATTTTGAAGTATGACCCTGTCCTCCAAAGCAGTTGCAATCCCCTCCAGTTTGGTATCTTCTGCAAACTTAATAAGCGTACTTTCTATGCCAATAGCTAAGTCATTAATGAAGATATTGAACAGAGCCGGTCCCAATACAGACCCCTGCAGAACCCCACTTGTTATGCCTTTCCAGCAGGATTGGGAACCATTAATAACAACTCTCTGAGTACGGTTATCCAGCCAGTTATGCACCCACCTTATAGTAGCCCCATCTAAATTTTATTTGCCTAGTTTATCGATAAGAATATCATGCGAGACCGTATCAAATGCCTTACTAAAGTCTAGGTATACCACATCCACAGCTTCTCCCTTATCCACAAGACTCGTTATCCTATCAAAAAAAGCTATCAGATTGGTTTGACATGATTTGTTCTTTACAAATCCATGCTGGCTATTCCCTATCACCTTACCACCTTCCAAGTGTTTGCAGATGATTTCCTTAATTACTTGCTCCATTATCTTCCCTGGCACAGAAGTTAAACTAACTGGTCTGTAGTTTCCTGGGTTGTTTTTATTTCCCTTTTATAGTTGGGCACTATATTTGCCCTTTTCCAGTCTTCTGGAATCTCTCCCGTCTCCCATGATTTTCCAAAGATAATAGCTAGAGGCTCAGATACCTCCTCTATTAGCTCCTTGAGTATTCTAGGATGCATTTCATCAGGCCCTGGTGACTTGCAGGCATCTAACTTTTCTAAGTGATTTTTAACTTGTTCTTTTTTAATTTTATCTGCTAAACCTACCCCCTTCCCATTAGCATTCACTATGTTAGGCATTCCTTCAGACTTCTCGGTGAAGACCGAAACAAAGAAGTCATTAAGCATCTCTGCCATTTCCAAGTTTCCTGTTACTGTTTCTCCTTCTTCACTGAGCAGTGGGCCTACCCTGTTTTTGGTCTTCTTCTTGCTTCTAATGTATTGATTAAAAGTCTTCTCGTTTCCCTTTATTCCTGTAGCTAGTTTGAGTTCATTTTGTGCCTTTGCCTTTCTAATCTTGCCCCTGCATTCCTGTGTTGTTTGCCTATATTCATCCTTTGTAATCTGTCCTAGTTTCCATTTTTTTATAGGACTCCTTTTTATTTTTTAGATCA
This sequence comes from Terrapene triunguis, assembly GCF_002925995.2. Taxonomy (NCBI): domain Eukaryota; kingdom Metazoa; phylum Chordata; order Testudines; family Emydidae; genus Terrapene; species Terrapene triunguis. Next base: position 9,059,510 of record NW_020664447.1, read on the forward strand.
TGCAAGATCTCGTGGTTAAGCCAAGGTGGTCTTTTGCCACATTTTCTATCTTTCCGTGTTATAGGTGAAACTGCGTTATATTGAACTTGCTTTGATCCACCGGAGTGCGCAGCCCCGCCCCCCTGGAGCACTGCTTTACCACGTTATATCCAAATTCGTGTTATATCGGGTCGCGTTATATCGGGGTAGAGGTGTAGTTGTTAAACAGGCTACCATATTTATATCCATAAGCCTCTGGAAATGGGTGTGAACATGCATTGCCATCTGAATTTAGACAACACTTGTAACAATAAAAGTAATTCCTAGGTAACAGCAGAGGCCACTGTTACTGTTTGTATTACATTTGCCTGGATTAGAGCTAAATGATGGTAACTTTCAGAAATCAAGATATAGCTGTGTCTATGATGAATGTTTGTGTCTCATGAATCAGGATTAGTATTCCCTGGGGAGGGAAGGGAGTGAGTGGGAGCGGTTAGAAGGATGTCTGTACCCCACTGGACTCTCTGCGGAATGGCCCCTGAGGAAATGGCTAAGAAAGAGATCAACAGGAATGCCAAATTTCTGCTGAATAGGTTAAAAGGGTGAGGAAGCCTCTTCGGCAGCCATCCATGCGCAGAAGGCCTGCATAACATTTCTGCTGAATAGGGCCCTAAATGAAGACAAAAGAAACATAGGAAGCCAATCGTAACTTGAAGAGCTTTTCTGATTTTGCGGTTTCTTATTTTTACACTTGCTAATCTCCAAGGACATTTTATTATTTTCGGTGCAATTAGACATCCCTTTGGACATGCCAATGGAATGGAAATAAAGTTTTACAAGAGAGTATGTCATATTTTTATCTGATATATAAATGTAAAACAGCCTAACTATTTATTTAATTATTCCTTAACAGCTCTAAACAGATGGATATGGTTTAGCCAATATACAGTGAAAGTTACTCAAAGTTTTATATGTTATAAAAATCATCTTATATATAATGCCTGATTTTTAAGTTATATATGTATATTTTAAAAGTTTGAAGTATTTTACATCCCACTAAAACTGATAGGAGCTGATTTTATGTCCATGCTACGTCAGGCTCACTTTAAAAACAGGAGTTTCAAAGCCCTTTTCTGGGTTTAGTCTACAAATGTGGATCCTGCTATTTTGTTCACAAAGATTTTATCCATCTTCTAGTTTCTCATTAAAGAGCTTTCACAATTAAAATAAATACGCAGGAAATGGAAATCTTACCTCTGCAAGCGGATGCCAATGAGCAATCGGTTTCCGAGGATACGAGAGCATTTCATTCCAGTGGTCCCGGCCTAGGCTCTCTGCATCGTTGCCTATTTGACACACTCCAATGACCTCATTGTGACCTACACTGTGAAAATGTGCCATAATATTTTTTTCTTAAAATTTTACATTTGGGAACAAATATCATTTAAATTCGTTATGACAGACAATGATCGAGGATGCTGGGAAAACTTGATGAGCTACACAACACAGGTTTGAGCTTCATCCCTATCTTTCTCACTAACATAGATAATATACCAATAATTTACTCTTTTATACCATGTTAGTTCACACTGTGTGTGTGTTGGTTTTCTATGAAGTAAATTGACTGTTGGACTTTTATTTGTCTACACTCCAATTTTAACCAACAGAAAAATTCATTAATATTTGCAAAAGAGAAAAATAACTATACATCATACTTGTTCTGACTCCAGCCCACCCAAAGCATCCGACATGTAAAGACTACTATGTGAAACGGGATAGCTGAACAAACAGTACACCTATTCCAAAGCAATTATTTGCAAATAGAATATACTGTGGGCCACATTTTCAGAGGAAATCTGAGTAATTAATATGATTGTGCACAAATGGCCATTCAGAGTGCAAACTGTTCATTTGGATAGGCAATCATTACAATTCTAGTAAATATGTATGCAAATTAGGTATACAAAGTTATGGATGCAATTCTGTATCTCAAAAACTAAGAAGGAAATGCTGTTTGATGGTACAGAGAATTGTAGCCCTCTGCCGAGACCTGCATGACAAAACATTTGTAATCAATATCACAAACTGAGAAAACTATGAGCATTTGTGCCAGCTTTTTACAATCTTTTGCCTCGTAAAATCTTGCATAGTAGAGTAACAGCTACAGGTATCTCACCGGTCATAATCCATAACTGCTATTGACAAGTTAATTTGGTCAATGTTTTCCGGAGGGACATCAAAGACTATGGCTTCATTGTAAACAGGATTGAGGGTATTCCTCTTGGTGGAAGTTTTCCTTTTCTTTAGCCGCCTTCCTTCGCACATTAAAGAAACCTTCACGTAGGGATCTGTGTGAATCATAATAAACAGTTTTGTTGATTTAAAAATAAACACAGATGGAAAGCAAATGGAGTAACCTTTAATATATGCCTATATCTATATACATAATTTATTCACCGGTACCTAAATTAGAATCTGAGCTCCTTCAATAATGAAATGCCTGGGAGGTGCTGGCAGTTAAAAGGTCTTCCTGGTTGAATGACTGTAATGAACAATTAGATGTTCATTCAGGAAGCTGGGTTTTTGTATTGTGTCTTCTCAAAGAATGTAAAAATTTCCATTATGACATAATGTGGATTCCCGTGTTTGTAACAGTCTGTGTAACTGATTACATCTATAGCAGAAGTAGAACCCGGACACAATCAGATAATGTGGTCAGCGTTAGTGTTTGCGGATATGGAATTAGTTATGTTAACACTTTAGAAGTATAATAGAGTGGTGTACAATTATTGTTCTCTTTAGAGGTACAGTTAAAGCTGTGGGTGTAGTAGAAGACTGCCCCACTTGGGGCACCTGTTTCATTGTAGCTCCTTTCTGACAGTACGATTACCCTTCTCCCCCTTTGCCAGTGGATTGAAACAAGGCATCTGTGACCCCTTTGTAGCAAAATCCCAAACTGGTTTCATTTTGTTTTCAGTACCGACCCTGAAAATAGTTGCTACAATGGACCAGTGAGCCTCATAATCTTGGCCCAAGCATCATTTGTATCAGGTTAATGGCTGTTGAGCCTCTCCATTGTCAGTGTTGGTTTATACTGTACCCAACAGAAACTCCAACAAATAGCAGGCAGTGCAAAATTAAATTCTGTGGTTACAGTCCCAGACTGGCCATCTCCAAGTATTTAAAAGCCAGGCCCCCAAAATTCTTGAGGTCTTTATGATAATAAAATTTGGGTTCTTTTAAATTGCCTTCTAGTTTTTGAGCCTTTACGGTTCACATTTTTTAAGCTTTTCTTTGCAACTAGGATGGCTAAAATCATTTTTTTAATGAAAGAATCTCCCATAATCAAATAACTCCAGAAACTGGGGCTTTAAGAAAAACACCAAATATCAGAAGAGTTGGAAACACTGTATCATATCTTTAATTCAAGGGGGAGAAGATGAAATTGTAATGTTGGGCATGAAAGAAATTCCTACCTGATGCTCCTGTTATGTCCATTGCCTTTAAATTCCTAGCCTTTATTATGGTAATAGTTAATCTGCCAGCTGTTGGAAGGTAGCAGAGTGAGAACATCAAGTCACCAAGATCCACATTGTCCTGTAAAAAAAACAAGTTTGTGAAACAATAATAAAACACACTCTCTCTCTCTCTCTCTCTGCCTAGAAAGGCACAGAGTAACTAATGATAAAATATGTGTATTTAGGAGCTCAGGTTATTCCAGAGGAAACTTAATTCTCACTTGCAAAGCACATGGCAGGTGCTGCTCAGTTTGTAGGCAGAGTTCTGACACCAGCAGTACCATGAGCTGTAAACCTCATTACAATTTTGTAGCAGTCAGTAGTCAGACAGGAGCCGTGTCCTAGTGGTAAGAACAGGGGTAGGTACCTGGAGATCTTTGTTCTACTACTGACTTGCTGTATGATGTTGGACAAGTCTCTGGAGCTCTTTATGCCTCAGCTTCCCTATTTGCAGGGAATTTACCATAACAGGGTTCATGGGAGGAACAGCAAATTGACAAGGTAGGATAAGTTTTCATACAACTGCCCAGGACTTGTCAGGCCAAACATTGCAGTAGGGAAGGTCAGTGGAGGGAGCACCATCAGGGGTTAAAGTAACCTGGAGCAGGAGGGAATGCAACTCTCCCTCTCCCGCCAAAAGCAGAATGACAACTTTCCTCTCCCTGGTTTGCAGGAGCAGCTCTCCCCCTGCAGCCCTCCCTTCTCCTTAGCTGGTGCAGCGACTGCATCCCTTTCCTGTTTCAAGTCACTGGGTACCATCTGGGTTTCCGAAAGGCAGCTGAGGAGGAAGTCCACCAGATCCCAGATGTAAATATTAGGGAACAAACACAATTTTTTTCACCTGATTACAAAGGAAAAATGTTGGTAGATTTGTTCTACCTAGCCAAATGCTTCATCCACTTTGGACGAACCTGCCAACATTAGAAGCCATTCAGTAGGGATGATGCATTAGAGCATGTTGTAAGGCACATCTGTTTGCTCAGCTTTTGCCCTAGGGAGTGGGAAGAGATGGCTGAGCGACAGTTCTTTCCTGCTGTTTCTTTCATTCTTTTTTTTTTTTTTTTGAGAGGGGCGTTCATTAATTGACAACATATTAATTATATTGATAATAAGCTGTAGGAGTTGTGATAGGTGCATTTTGTAAGGGGGGGGGATAGATTTTTGGGAGAAAAGTAGGGATTTACTTTTTAACTCCTTGTAGTAGTTTGGATTTAAGGCAGCTTTCCCAAGAGACAGAGTGGGGGAAATGGTCACTGTTTTTCTGAAAAAATATAGTTGAGCATGAATTAATAAATATTTATTGACACCAGCAGATAAATATTTGTTTTGTAACTGGAGTGGTATCTGTGAAGTATCTCAGAAAGGACTCAACATTTTATTTATTACTTCCATTCTACCAAGCTTTTAAGTGAGTCTGGAAATGCTTTTTGTCCATTTTACAGTTTTGGTATCAATGTAAGCAGATGAGAAATCTTGTTTATCGATGAAGAAAACTCTATATTTTTGATAGATAACTGTGACTATCTGGCGGGGTGATTTTCTTTGATTAATAATGTCTCCTAATTAAGCAGCCCTAGAGATCTTTCTCTTCATAGGTTACACACTTTTTCCTTTTGGATTCTCAAAGGAAACTTTTCTAGTTATAGATACCTTTTTCTGTTAACAGTGTATGTGTTTAATCTGCTGGGGTGGTGCAGGTTCAGTGTTAGCATTCCTGTTTCTGGTAATATTCCATACAAGTTGTTTTTCCCCTTATTGTGATATATTTATGTCACAGTAACACCGACAAGCCTCAAGCAAGATCAGAGTCTCATTGTGCAAGGCAGTGCATAGACACATGGTAAGAGACTATCCCTGACTGACAAATAGGACAAAGAATGGGAATGGAATAAGAGGTGAAAGGTCACACATAGCAGTTCAGTGGCAGTTCAGGTCTCCTGAATTCCAGTCCAGTGTCCAATCCACTACTTACACTGTTTTTCTTTCTTTCTTTCTTGCAATGACCCTGTCTTCCCCCTTAGCTTCTTATCCCTTTAACTGGTTATAGCTGACCTTTCAAATTAAAAAGGTCATAGAGCAGTTTTTAAACTAAGGGCTGGGGCAAAGCCGACAAGTGCGGAGGAGCACGTGGTTCAGACAGTGACATCCCTTAGGGGACGATCTATTAATGGAGATTCTCTATGTCCTAGTAAGGAGGAGAGGGTGGAAGATGATAAAATACAGGTAGGATCTGATGAGAAACAGTCAAATGAAAAAAAAAGTCCCATTCAATTACATCATGTAATGGCAGACAGCTAAAAAGTGACAAGTTTTTAAAGTGCTTATATGCACCAATGCTGTAAGTCTAAATAATAAGATGGATGAACTAGAGTGCCTCATATTAAATGAGGATATTGATGTAATAGGCATCACAGAAACTTGGTGGAATGAGGATAATCAATGGGACACAGTAATACCAGGTAAAAAATATATCGGAAGGACAGAACAGGTCGTGCTGGTGGGGGAGTGGCATTATATGCGAAAGAAAGCGTAGACTCAAATGAAGTAAAAATCTTAAATGAACCAAACTGTACCATAGAATCTCTATGGATAGTAATTCCATGCTCTAATAATAAGAATATAGCAGTAGGGATATATTACTGACCACCTAACCAGGATGCTGCTAGTGACTGTGAAATGTTCAGGGAGATTAGAGTGGCTATTAAAATAAAAAACTCAATAATAGGGGATTTCAGTTATCTCCATATTGACTGGGTATATGTCATCTCAGGAAGGAATGCAGAGATAAAGTTTTTTGACACCTTAAATGACAGCTTCCTGGAGCAGCTAGTCCTGGAACCCACAACAGGAGAGGCAATTCTTGATTTAGTCCTAAGTGGAGCACAGGATCTGGTCCAAGACGTGACTATAGCTGGACCGCTTGGTAATAGCGACCATAATATAATTAAATTTAACATCTCTGTGGCGGAGAAAACACCACAGCAGCCCAACACTATAGCATTCAATTTCAGAAAAGGGAACTACACAAAAATGAGGAGGTTAGTTAAACAGAAATTAAAAGGTACAGTGCCAAAAGTGAAATCCCTGCAAGCTGCATGGAAACTTTTTAAAGACACCATAATAGAGGCTCAACTTAAATGTATACCCCAAATTAAAAAACATAATAAGAGAACCAAAAAAAGTACTACCGTGGCTAAACAACAAAGTAGAAGAAGCAGTGAGAGGCAAAAAGTCATCCTTTAAAAAGTGGAAGTTACATCCTAGTGAGGAAAATAGAAAGGAGCATAAACACTGGCAAATGAAATGTAAAAATATAATTAGGAAGGCCAAAAAAGAATTTGAAGAACAGTTAGCCAAAGACTCAAAAAGTAATAGGAACATTTTTTTTTAAAGTACACCAGAAGCAGGAAGCCTGCTAAACAACTAGTGGGGCCACTGGACGATCGAGATGCTAAAGGAGCACTCAAGGACGATAATGCCATTGCAGAGAAACTAAATGAATTCTTTGCATCGGTTTTCACGGCTGAGGATGTGAAGGAGATTCCCAAACCTGAGCCATTTTTTTTAGGTGACAAATCTGAGGAACTGTCCCAGATTGAGGTGTCATTAGAGGAGGTTTTGGAACAAATTGATAAACTAAACAGTAATAAGACACCAGGACTAGATGGTATTCACACAAGAGTTCTGAAGGAACTCAAATGTGAAACTGCAGAACTACTAACTGTAGTCTGTAACCTATCATTTAAATCAGTTTCTGTACCAAATGACTGGAGGATAGTTAATGTAATGCCAATTTTAAAAAAGGGCTCCAGAGGTGATCCCGGCAATTACAGGCCGGTAAGCCTCACTTTAGTACCAGGCAAACTGGTTGAAACTTTAGTAAAGAACAAAATTGTCAGACACATAGATGAACATAATTTGTTGGGAAATAGTCAACATGGTTTTTATCAAGGGAAATCATACCTCACCAATCTACTAGAATTCTTTGAGGCGGTCAACAAGCATGTGGACAAAGGGGATCCAGTGGATATAGTGTACTTAGATTTTCAGAAAGCCTTTGATAGCTCCCTCACCAAAGACTCTTAAGCAAAGTAAGCAGTCATGGGATAAGAGGGAAGGTCCTCTCATGGACTGGTAACTGGTTAAAGATAGGAAAAAAAGGGTAGGAATAAATGGTCAGTTTTCAGAATGGAGAGAGGTAAATAGTGGTGTCCCTCGGGGGTCTGTACAGGGCCCAGTTCTATTCAGTATATTCATAAATGATGTGGAAAAAGGGGTAAACAGTGAGGTGGCAAAATTTGCAGATGATACAAAATTGCTCAAGATAGTTAAGTCCCAGGCAGACTGCAAAGAGCTACAAAAGGATCTCTCAGAACTGGTGACTGGGCAACAAAATGGCAGATGAAATTCAATGTTGATAAATGCAAAGTAATGCACATTGGAAAACATCCCAACTATACATATAAAATGATGGGGTCTAAATTGGTTGTTACCACTCAAGAAATAGATCTTGGAATCATTGTGGATAGTTCTCTGAAAACATCCACTCAATGTGCAGCGGCAGTCAAAAAAGCGAACAGAATGTTGGGAATCGTTACGAAAGGTATAGATAATAAGACAGAAAATATCATATTGCCTCTATGTAAATTCATAGTATGGCAACATCTTGAATACTGTGTGCAGATGTGGTCACCCCATCTCAAAAAAGATATATTGGAATCGGAAAAGGTTCAGAAAAGGACAACAAAAATGATTAGGGGTATGGAGCGCCTGCCATATGAGGAGAGATGAATAAAACGGGGACTTTTCAGCTTGGAAAAGAGACAACTAAGGGGGGGGGGAATATGATAGAGGTCTATAAAATCATGACTGGTGTGGAAAAAGTAAATAAGGAAGTGTTATTTACTCCTTCTCATAAGACAAGAACTAGGGGGCACCAAATGAAATTAATAGACCACAGTTTCAAACAAACAAAGGAAGTATTTTTTCACACAACGCACAGTCAACCTGTGGAACTCCTTGCCAAAGGATGGTATGAAGACCAAGACTATAACAGGGTTCAAAAAAGAACTAGAAAAGTTCATGGAGGATAGGTCCATTAATGGCTATTAGCCAGGATAGGCAGGGATGGTGTACCTAGCCTCTGTTTGCCAGAAGCTGGGAGTGGGTGACAGGGGATGGATCACTGGATGATTACCTGTTCTGTTCATTCCCTCTTGGGCCCCTGGCATTGCCCACTGTCAGAAGACAGGATACTGGGCTAGATGGACCTTTGGTCTGAGGCAGTATGGCTGTTCTGATGTTCAGAAATAAAAAGTTGAGAAACAAGAACTAATTAAGACACACTCCAGGTTACACTCTAGGACCTTCTACTAATGGAATCCTCCCTACTCTTTACTTTAAACACTACCATTGGTATAAGCAGTCCAGATGTCTTCACTTCTTGGCAGTAGAAGTGAACACTGTGGATAAGTTGTTTGTGGTGACAGCAAAGCAAACAATTAAAGGGCATGACACTAGTACAAGATGTCTGGGGTGACTCACCCTGTTTAATGTCTCCAAACAGTTCACAGCACGGAAATAGACTGCTACCACACTCTTTGTGTCACTGACTCATTTGGACTGCTGGAAGATCAAAGTGGTGTTTGACAAGGTGATGTTTAACACTATAAGTGGTGTCACCACACTCAGAGGAAATACTCCTTTGTTGAAATCTGCACTCAGCTCTGGGTGAGGCATATCTGCTGTATCAAATTTCACTGATGAATAGTTGGACATGATTATTTTCTGACTGAGAAATTTTCCCTAAATGGTCCATAATCACTGCACCGCTGCCACTTCTGATTCTGGGGGAAAATGTTTCAAGAGATTGGCTGGAAGTTTCCCATGTCCATGGGGATTCTGAACTATTCAATTTTCCCTCCTGTGATGCAAACTCTGTAACTCTTTGGGGGAGAGAATTCCATGGTCCATTTACAGTAGTTAGTGACACCTTTTTGTGGCTGTATTCTTCAAGAACTTGCCCCCATGAACCAAAACAATTGAGGAAAATTCCAAAGTAGGGATTACCCCTATCAAATTGCTCATGAGCTATTAGGAAAATCTGGCACCCTAATGAAGCATGTAATTTTGTAAAGAGAAGTCCCAGTAGATAGAACGGGATAAATAAAAACAATGAATATGTTTCAGTGGTATTCATTACCTTTTTGATTTGTTTTCTACGAACATTTCTAAGAGCAACTTTGCTCACAAGAACATTCACAGAAAGTGAAAGCCTGGCATGTCTCCTGTTTCTCTTGGAACCGGGCCTGTGCCAGTATATATAACCCAGGCTAGGGGGTGATACTTCTCAGAGCTGTGTATGGTCCCCACAGACTGCAGTAATTACTCCCCACTGGTTTTAGTTTTGGGAGGAGCTGTGGTAACTCTCCCCCATGGAGTAGAACACAATCCCTGGCCCATAATGATAAATATAACTTTCATAAAGTTCATACAATAGTCCCCAAATATATTGCACGTGGCTGCAATATCTCTCAGATACTATGTGACTTATCACATGGTACCAAGTGGCCAAACACACATCATAAATAGTAAAAGATAAAGATGAAATAATCAATGAATAAACCTAAAGATGAAGATAAAATGTTCAGACAATTATAAATGAACCATTGTTTGTGGGTGGTTCATGAAAAGAACAAAAGGGATAAATTTAAAGAATAAATGATTGTCTGCAAATAGCTCTCAATTCTAAGAACAAAGAATTTAAGGCTTTTAGAAGAACTGCAAGAGCAGAGCTTAAGAAACTACCCTGAGTGTACTTCAGGAAATTATCCTATAAAACATTTATCTTCAAGCTTTGTAAACTTCCTCACATTTGATAAGAGCTCTTAAACTATAAAATTATATATTTTGAATCAAACAGCCTCAGGAACAAATAGAGCTGGCTAAGATTTTTTCAAAATCGTGAAATTTCAATGACTTTTTTTTTATTGTTGACAAAAAACAGCAAAAAAAATCAACATTTTTATGTTGTGGGGTGATATTTTTCAGACTACTGTAGTAAAAAATACACTCCTCATCCCAAATTCTTACTGTGCAAGAAACCTCATGCATAGTTACATGATAGACCTTCTTATTAGTATGAGAGGATTCAAAATGGTGGTAATTACAACAATACTGTGCATTTTCTATAGAATCTTTTTTATGAGAAGGATCTCAGAGCAGTTTTACAAATGTTAATTAAGCCTTAGAATGGACTAATGCATGTGTGCACACAAACACACACGCATCAAGTCACTCACAACTCTCGTGATCTTTTCAGGCTTTAAATGACTAGATTTCAAATTATTGTTTCACTTAAAAAAATAAACTAGTCATAGTTTCAGGTACTACTTCTGCCCCTGAGACAACTTGCCAGTAGATGTATGTATACACAAATATTTTTCTCTCCCTTCTTGCTGTGTGAAAGACCAATATAAACAGGTGGAAGATGACTGTCTGGTTATACAGTAGAAAGAAGTAAACTGACTCATTGGAACTCAACATAAAATGCTGTTAAATGCACAAAGTAAGCAAACTGAAAATAAAGAGAACATAGCTTTTCTTTTCTCCAATCTTTTTCAGCTAGTAATTTTAGATGTTGTTTGTAATAATAGTGGGTGGTAAAAATTCCAGGCAGAACAGGTTATTTTAAAAATATTGATGCTGTCTTTTTTAATAGCACACACTATTCCATTACAGTTTAGGACATGGATTGAAGACTAGTACAGTAACTACTTGAACCAACAGAGTCAATTAAGGTAGGCAGAATGTAACTGCTTGGAATTTGGCCAGGAAAATAAGGTTAATACGCAATTTCTAGTGAAAGAACTCTAGCATCTTTAATAACCACAAGTGATTAAAATCTGTTTTCTGTCATCTGAAAGATGGCTCCTCTAGTAGCATAGTGCCATTCCACAACACTGTTTCAGTACTATTTCTGAAGGTACATATTGATGACCAGTCTATGTCCTGTGATGGCTAGATGTTCCTCAGTGCTCCTCCTTCTAAGTACAGATGCATGTTAATCCTGATTTAGCTATGAGATCCCATTGAATCTCAGCAAACAAATGTGCTCACCAATCGATCAATATTTGATACTTCCCAGTCTCATCAAGCACTTTTATTTTGGTGACTCTGGAGTTAAAATATTTCAGAGCACTGATTATCTGTGAAAGATTAAATTATTATCTTGCTATTGAAATCTCAAAAGTTAGTAAATTTCTGGTGGAGTGAGCCTCATAATCTCTTTCCCATTCCCACTTAGCAAACTGCTATTTATTTTTACTGCAGGGTGTTATATCTTATCATGTGAGAGTGCTGTTTCTATCACAGTCTCAGTCCCAGAAATGTTAAATTTGCTTTGGGGTTTTCAAGCCTTGACTGCTTATGAGACGATGCTCTTATACTGAACCAATAAATGCAACTTGACACAGTGTGTTAATTTAAATGATGAAATAGAGAACAGAGAGAACAAATTGAGCTTTTTGGTTGATAGTCAGTAATATCACAGCATTGGCCAAGACACCCAGTAAATACATGAGTTCAGATATGTGTTTTTGTTTCATTTTGTTTTATTTGTAAATTCAGTTTCCCCCAGGCAGAGAATGTCTAGAGGGTTACTGCATATCTTGGGTTGGCTTAATATCCCTGAGCCTTAGGGCTTTGTGCCATGTACCATCACCCAATGTGGGCTGTAACTGTCAAGAAATGAACTGCATTTTCAGCTTAGAATTAATAAATTTAACTGGTAGGATTTTGAGTGAAGATTATGTTTTCAGTATGAGTTAGGTACTTTTATATTACTATGTATGCAAAACAAAATATGGCTGTATACACGTTATACTTTCAGGGCATTGTTTTGTATTCTTGTTAAAAGTGACTCAGTAAAATAACTCTTTTGATTTGATCAATGAATGTGTTTGTATTCAGTTTCCTTAGGCACTTCACAGTTGGCAAACATTTATTTTGAAATAGCTGACATATTAGTTAATTTTGGATTCCTACTTGAAAATAGTTCTGCATCAGTTATTGCAAAAACAGCTACTTTCTTATTTGTACAGTGCCAGGAGGGAGCTATATGTTTGGAATGAAGTTATCCAATGGTCTGGCTATGTTCATCGATAAGCACTGTTAGGTAGATGCAGCCGATTACTCCAAAGTTGGGGAGCCTGAAGTTCCTTTCCTGAAAGGTAGTTCTGAAAAGGTCTCCTCTGCTCTGCTAGCCCATCTGTGGAATTTAGATTTTCTAGGATAAATACATCTGTTTGCTAGGGTAACTGTTGTCTGGAGAACTCTGGCGAGGCTTGCTGGGAACTGAGCACTAAAACCTTCACTATTCTGACTGGTGGCATTTCCTGTCTTACATTATTCCAGATTTGTGGAGCTCTTTGCAGAGATACAATTTTCAGGCAAGGACAAAAAATTCCATTTTGCAAACACAAGGGAAACATGACTTTTTGCTGGGGATCAAGGGTTATGAAATCTGATCTACATCCCCACCACCATTTCACACTCCATTTTTACAGCTAACATTTGACCTACCATCAGAATGTTTTAGAAGCTACGCAAATAACTTGACCGCTGGCAGTTTATTTCAAATGATTCTGAGTTACCCAGAAATGTTTTCCTGATTTCCTTATGTAAAGCTAGTGTAGTGAGCACCTATCTTTAAATGACGAATTTCACTGGTAATTCTAATACCTTGTTAGTTAATCTGTTTTTTCACACATTATTAATAGACATTAAAATTATTAATTTTGTTGGATGTTAGCCTGCAGGCTGAGTCATCCCCTGGTACTATGTCAACAGTCTTCGTACTGGTTCTAAGGTGAGTATAGTTCAGCATTACAAACAGTGAAATGTGTGACCGTAAAGAGAGCTGTGACAAATGTACTCCTTAATGGCTCCATTTCTGATTCCCTTGGGGCTGTGTTGAGTCAGATTTGCACACAGAGATCTGTAAATTACTTAGGAGTAGGAGGTTTTTTGACATTTTGACACAATGGAAATAGCATTGCGGATCAGGGGTCCCCTGTAGATCAACCGCCCCCTCCTGTGAAATCATTCATGTCTGAGTAGAGTGGATATGCAGAATAGGTGGGAAGAGACTGAAGTCAACCTTCCTTCTCTGATAATGTTTGAGGTCTCGGGGAAGGTACACTGTGCTGTGAGGCCAGACACCACATATTCTAATCTAGACTCACCTCTTCCACAAACTGCTTTTAATATTTCTATAGTTCACAATGCTTATCAGGCATTCTCTACATACGGTTTGTATATTGTTATAACTACTTTGGTTAGGGCTTTGATTTTTGTGTGTGTGCTGAAATAGTTGTACTGGTAAAATTTTCCCCCCTTAGGGCATGTGTACACTTACCTCCGGAGTGATTGATCCATCAGGGGTCGATTTATCGCATCTAGTGAAGACCCGATAAATCAACCGCCGAGCGCTCTCCCGTGGACTCCGGTACTCCACCGGAGCGAGAAGCATAGGCGGAGTCGACAGGGGAGCGTCAGCAGTTGACCTACCACAGAGAAAACACCGTGGTAAGTAGATCTAAGTATGTCGATCGATAACTTAGATCGATCCCCCACCCCCCCCAGTGTGGACCAGGCCTTAGTGTGGATGCAGTTTTATCAATAAAAAGGTGCCTTATATCATCATAGCTTATTCCTCTTGCCATACAGGAGTAGCTATACCAATATAAGGCACCTTTATATTGATATTACCAGGAGGTTGCACTGCTTTGACTACACTGGTATAGTGAAAGCAGTATGATTTTTGTGTGTAGACAAGCATGTACCAAGGGAGGGCTTATATTCCTTCCTGGGAATAGGAATACAACCAAAGTCTCATTCCCTTGGCCACACTGCCTTTCAGAACAAGCATGCCCAAGGTTCCTGACACCCAGCATTCCACTGCTGCCTCACCAAAGAGTTGTGTAATCCACAGGCAAATACTATGCTGCATCTGCCTGTAGTGCCTACTCCACTTGAAGCATAACAGCCAACACCTGTTACCTTTAGCTCAAGTAGCAGAACTGTTTGGTATCCAGCTGAACGTCCTATAGTTCAAACTATTTATTAACACAGGGTTATGGCTATGCTAATGAACCATGTGAGAAAAATGTGGTCACGTAATTAAAGACTGTATCATAATCCATACATACAACTGCCTTAAAATTTGGCAGTCGAGTTTGAAAAAGTCAGTCCATAATCTTCGATGCCTTAGAGCACTGATAATGTTTCTCTTGGAAATAGAACACCTTACTTTTTCTCAAAGATCTTATATTGCCCAGAATCTGAAACCTGGTGCTTTTCAGACAACCAGTCAGGTAAAGATTAGTTTGGTTTAAAGCAATGTTTGGAATTACGAAAAATCTGTCTTCAATGGCAAAAGCTAATGTATTTTACTGTCTACAATCTCAGCTGCATGGTTGGCAAAGTGTTACTTACTGTTTTATATTACTGATGTGTGTGTGATTGGAAAAATAAATAGTGGCATCTCTGTGGACCAGGAAAAAAAAATCTTCCTGTTTGGGGTATGTAGGGAGCCAGGGTGGCTGCCCTCTGAACCTGAGGGTAAAGGGCCGCTCTCTCAGCCTGAGTGGGCGGGGCCAGGCCAAGCTCGCTCCACCCCCCAGAAGGGGAGGGGTGGAACAGGAAGTATAAAGGGCGAGGCCCTTAGCTCAGTCAGGGCAGCACCAAGGAGGGAGGCAGACGCAGACCGCGGGCTGCTCCCTTCAGACCCTGCTGCCACGCCAGGGGAGGCCCTGGACCAGTGGAAACCTCACCTGGAGGATGGACTGGGGCTGCCAGGACTGCCCGCTGCCGCGTACCCAGAGGGACTGGAGGAGCCGGAGGGGGAGCTGGAGCTGCCAGCAGCCGAGGACCGGGAGGAGCTGGAGGAGCCTGAGCCCGAGGGGGAGCTGGAGCTGCCAACAGCGGACTACCCCGACGCACTGGCGGGACCAGAGGGATTCGGACGAGCAATCGGGTAGGAAGTAGCCCAGGGACAGAGCTGCACAGTGGTGAGTCAATATAGCGGAAGGACCCCGCTGACCCAGTGGCGGGACCCTCGTCCTGCCACTGTCAGGGCCCTGGGCTGGAACGCAGTGGTGTAGGGTGGGCCTGCGTCCCCCTACCCGGCCGACCCACGCCGGGACCTTTGCCGGCGCTCCCCTGCCTGAGGGGCATGCTACTGACCCGTGCCGGCGCTCC
>NW_020664447.1:9075277-9108130 GCF_002925995.2 Terrapene triunguis
GTCGTAGCTCCCCACCGCCCCCTAGCGGGTAGGTGGACCGACACAGATTACAGGGTAGTTGTTGTGAATTTCAAAATTCCATTTGGACAAATATTAATTGTTACACCAGAACATACAAAATGCCAAATACAATAAAATTCAGTACAAAATTCACCAAAAAATTGCAAGTATGTTGGCTAAAAAATGGGGCATTTTTAATTAAATTCTGGGAAAATATATTTTGTCATTTTCATTTATCTTTGGTCCCTGTATTTGGATTTGAGCTTGAGAGTCACTTTCTCAAACACAATGTAAACGTCTCCTCTATTCATTACTTGTGGTTGAAGGGCATGTCACAAGATGTAGCCAATTGGTAAGGCTACTGACTGTTTCTTCTCTCAAATGATATCCTAGGTGCAGAGCCATATTAACAATGTTCTATATAGCATAGGACTCTGAACTGGGATACAAGAGACTTGGGTTGAAGTCTTGGCTCAGCCACAGATGTCTTGTGTGATCTTGGACAATTCACTTATTTTATTTGGTGTCTCAGTGCCCCATTTATAAAATGAGGGATAAAACTCTTCTACTTTTCTGGTGTGTTATGAAGATAAAGTCCATTAGTGACTGTGAGGTGCTCAGATACTGTGGTGATACGGGACATATAAGTACCAGTGAGAGTAGGAACACTCACAGGAAGTGATGTGTTTTATTATTGGTGCTGATGTTGCTCTCCAGTCAGATACATACTGAAAGAGCAATAGTACTTGTCAAAGGCAATAAGGATATGGGAGAACTTCTTTACAGTTTTAAACTAATTGTGCGACCCATCTAAAAATTCTGCATGAAATGGCAGTATCTTATACCACCTCCCCTGACAAATTCATACAGAAAATGTCCCTGGAGTTGCAAACCTAATTTTAAAAGGGAAAAGTCTAGGTTTCAGTATACCAGATATCTATACGCACTTTGTGATTGTGTGCAAGCTAGACACCATATGAATAAAAATGATGCAAATACAAGCATATTTATCAGCAACCAGACAATTTCATTTGAACGTTTGAAGCATGTCAAGGACTGCCAACATTTTAATTAACTGCTACTGTAATATTAGGTAATAATCTTTTATTTTTCAAAAACATCACCTCCTGATTTATTTTGTTCTCAATCAGCATGGGGCATTAGTTTGATTTAACCAATAAATCCTCCTAGTTCAGTTAGTCCTTAATCTTCAGTAGAATTAATGGAATTATGCGTCTCTGCTGCAAGATGAAATTTTACTTTATGTCCTTCCAATCTTTGGTAATGTGGGGTTTGAAACTATTGCAGGGATTTATTTAGTGGAGTTACACTCAGTTAAGCTGATAATAATGATGTATACTTAGATAGTACAATAACTACAGATATTACATCCAAATGAATGCAAAGTATGCCATCAATCTGAAAAATGCTGTATGCTTTTTGGGAAATCAGTTTCTTCTATTGGAGATGAGTTGTGTTGTGAAGTCTGGATTCAGATTCACGTATGTTCAGACCTGCATTTGGTTCAGATCTATGTCCAGGATACACACATTATGAAAATTTCCTGTATTACACACACACAACTTGAGTTTAGAATCTGATTGTGAATTATTGTGCGTAACTAAAACCTTTGATTTAATTTACAGCATAAACTGATGACGTTAGTTCTACATTTTCAGCCATTTCACTTCATTTTCCAAGACATTAGAGAATTTTTTTCATGAGTTTTATGCATCAGAAATGTACATGAAAAAGAACTCTGGTTAGAAAGCTTTGATTTAAATTGGATTTGTACATCACTAGAAAAGTGCCAACTGCATTCTCATTAGATTTTCTTTAGTCATCTTAACGTGTGATTCCCTCTCAGACTGGAAAATTCTATTTTCATTTCACCTTAAATCAAATAAAAAAATGAGTTGTTGTAAAATAGGCTTCCATTAATGCCTCAATCAAATTATATTTGCAGAGAGATGATTAACTGTGACACGTGAAAAATCTGAATGGCCTGTCTTTTATAATTATCCCCTCAATATAGCTACTTCAGACTATATTTGATGTTTTAAGTAATTTGTAAATGACATTTATTTTCTTGGTGTGATAGCAATTGCATTTCTTTTATTTTAGAAAATGAAAATGGATAAGTAGACAAGCTTTTAGAATTATATGTTAAAATGAATCTGATTTTATTTGCTAGAAAAGAGTATACGGAAGAATTCAGTTCTGAAACTTAGCTTTACTTAATTAAAGAAAAAAATCACAAAAGGCTGAATTATCAGGTAGTAATTCACCTAAGTTTGATCCTGGTTTTAAATTACAGTATAACTTTTACTACAGGCAATAGAGAATCATAGAATCGTAGGACCTAGTCCAGTCCCCTGCACTCCAGGCAGAACTAAGTATTATCTTCTAGACCATCCCTGACAGATATTGACATATACTGTCAATTCAGCTGGCATGCTTGTGCATCTATGCAAAGAAGCCAATATTACAAGTGATATGAGAGGACAGGATTGATTTCCTAGTGTTTTACCCATTGGTTTGTCTGTAGTACAGGCAGCAATTATTACCCTCTGGGTAATAAAAGGGAATTACCCTCTAATAAAAGGCTAGACATGGAAGTTTCTTGTGTGACAGACATCACAAAATACATGGTTCAGCACAATGCATGTTTTGAAACAGAGTGAGGCATCCTGATACTCCAAAACAAATGCAATACAGAATAGCAAGCCCCTCTGATGTGTGACTCGTTCATGGAAATGAACGAGTCACACAAGGGAGCATGAGCATTTGAGTATGGAGATGATCTAACATGGACAGACTCAGTGTTTATTGATCCAGCTTCTAATTACGCACTTTGTGAATAAAAAGTACAAGTTTTGTGTCATTTTTGGTAATGTATATTTTTGTCCATTATATAACTGGCTGAAGAGCATTAGCAATGAAGGAATGAAAAACAGACAAATGGTATTTTGACAATCCTTGATTATGGTGAGCAACAGAAGTTATTCCACAAAATTTCTGTTCTATTTATACATTGGAAAAAATACTTTCCATCGGTCAGAAAAAAGCTCTACCTCATTATTCAAACAGGTATTTTCACTCTGGAAAAATGTATTTTAATTTGTTTGTTTAACAAAAAGATAATAATGTTGCACCTTTCAGCATCTTTCATCAGAGGGTCCCAAAGTGCTCTATAGGCACTAAGGGATACATTCTGACCCCCAGGCCAAGTCTGAATAGCTGAGCTTGATGTTGGGAGTTCCCAGGGGACTGGAGGAGGAAGGAATCCTTCCTGCAGACTGTAATAGTGGATCTGCACCATGGCTGCCCCCTCAGCTCTGGGACTATCTCTTACCTTGCGGTTTAAGACCCATCACTCCGATATCTGAGCACCTTTGATGTAAAATCGATAGCAACAGCAAAGTCCCCAGTGGACTTCATGGAGTCTGTAGCACTTTTCCTTTTTTGGGGGCGTCAAGACTTTACTTGGGGAAAGGCTCTTGCTGACCTTGTGCTTCCTGCTCCTTTGGCGACTTTGGTTGGTGGATCTGCAGAACACAGTATCTACTGGTCTCATTCCAGCTCCTTCCCCAGTCTGCCTGCGCCCCACCTCAAACCCAGCTGCATGGGAGCCCTCAAAGAGCAGTCTTCCAGAACATGCAAAGGATGCATCCCTTTGGGCAGGCTCCCCATATCCTTACCCTCCTTTTACTGTAGAACCTCCTGCATTCCACTGTGTTGAGGGTGAAGGAGCAGGACTGGGCTCTAACTGATTTTAGCCTCTGAACACCCCTCTGAAGTGGGTATTGTAAATAGTAGTATTCCGATAGTCCAGGATGGGAATCTGAGGCACAGACAATTAAATGACTTTCTTAAAGCCACTCACTGAGTCAGTGTGAGAGGGGCAGGATGATTTCCTGCCATGCCCTTTCTTATTTGGTGTAAGAAGTACAGTGGATTTAACCCACCTCTTTGTCCTCTGATGCTTTCAATTCTGGTGACTTCCTTATTCCCACCAGAGCCCACAGAACCGCCTCCTTCCCCAAAGGGTTTTTTTTATGTTTACACCCACCCCATATCATGACCACTTTCCTTTCACAGGCAGCACCTTACAGCACAATAGCAAAAATCCTCCAAAACAGAATTCCATGACCCATTATGGGCTGGTCAGCATAGAAAGCTCAAGATTTGTGCAAGTGAGACCAAGGGATATGTTCTTGTAATGTATATACATTTGAGAGCAAGTCCAGATAATACTTATGAGAATAATATGCACGTAACCTGCACTTGCCATAATGTTATTCATAAATGAAAAACAAAGTTCCATTCTCAGAGCCACAAGATGGATCTTGACTCTGATAGTCTGTTCTCTCGACATACACAAAACCTCCATTGTCATAAATTTATGTACTGCAGTTGTAATAAGAGGGCTGAGAATCAGAGATGAGATCTGCCTCACAAATCAGAGAGCTGAATATTGCCTTTAGTGGTCCATCTGCACAACGTCTGGTTTTGTCACAGATCCAGCTGATATTTTGATAGCAAATTATTCTTCATTAAGGGCCTGATTCACTAAAGCATCCCTGTTCAGCAAAGCACTGAAGCACATGCTTAAATCCCATTGACTTTAATTGGACTTCAGGGTTGTGCGTGCTTTGGTGAGTCAGGGTCTAATAGTGGATTTTAATTGATTACTCTGGAACTATGAACAGAGATAGATCTTGAGGTGTTACAAGGTAAAATGGTGAGTTGGGGAGCCAAAGCTTCCAGTGAACAATGCAATGCAAATTGGCAATCACGTGTGAGTAAAAAGATGGAATTATTCATTCTGCTTATGTGTGTCACACACCGTGTTACAAAGTGATTCCACAGACATAATTGGTAATGGGGAATTCTGAAAACAAACTTCTGTAGAGAGCTAATAGCTCTAAAGTAATCTTTGTCTGCCTCCTGAACAAACCGAGATGTAAAGAAGGTTGGTGAGAAAATGAGTTGTTTTATAAGTTATTCCATGTATCACTGCTGAAATCAGAAGGGGAGATCAGTTAAAAACAATGTGATTCAAAAAGGCTGATAAGTCTCTCACTGAATGGCATCTGTGTTGTGTTTAATGAGTCTTAAGGTGTTTTGCTTCCTTAAATTTAATGTTTTAGTCCCACATTTTGTTACGTGCTGCCTTCCTGCCAGTAGACAGTGTGCTGTGTTTGATTTTAAAAAAACAAAACAAAACACCCTCATTTTCCAGAGACCACAATGTGTCCTTTGATCATTTTGGTTCTCTCTCAGGGGAAAAAGCAGAGAAAACTTTCAGGGGAAAACAAAGTGTCTTCCTGATTATAGATTCATTTAAAAATGAAAATGTCATGTTCTCGAAGACATTAATTAACAAGTGAGATTCTGGGGAGGGATAACTGCTCCACCTTCTCTGCAAATATCTCTTGCTTCACATCCCTTCATAAATGCCTGTATTTAAAGCTCTCCATTCTTTGGTATCGTACTTCACAAGCCTTTAAAATGGAAGCACTGTGAGGGTGGATTAAATGGTTTCATAATGTTAAACCTTTTAAAAGAGAGCACTTTTCGTGCTGAAGTCACTGCAATATTTCTCTTTGTAGACATGAGTGTAATGCTTTAGAAATGTTGACAAACTGAAGAAGAAACTGCAGCACACTTTGAAAGGTTAAGTGTTCAAGTTTGGAAGAGATGTTTAGAGAACAAGTTGAAGAAAATTTCAGATGGGAAGCATGAGGGTTTTGGTGTTAGGTAGGTAGAGATGGTGATAGAATGCACTGGGCAAATGTATAGGTCCAGGTTCAGGTAGGCAACAGCTGCCTCCCAGATGTCAGTTCAGGTAAAAATTCCCAATGGGGAGATCTGAAAGAGTAAGGAACAGTTTCCCAAAATAAGTGGTGGTAGGTCCAAGCCTTGAGACATTTAAATTGGGTCAAGTACTGAGGAATATACAGTCGTGTACGGAATAGTCACATGTTGGTAGACAGTTGGACAAGATGGCCTACTAAGTCCATCTCTAATTTCTATGAAATATTAAGATTGAAAATATAGAGAAAAGAGAGGTTACTTCCATTGTGGCACTAAATATCTTACAATTCAAATTAGCAGCTGACCTATTATAGGTATCTTAAAAGAAAACTCTCAGTGGTAGTCATACAGGTATAAGGAGAGGAGATTGTAAACTCCTGTGGTTTGAGGGCCAAATTTAGATCTGTTATAATTAGCAAGGGATTAATTTGAGTTTAAATTTTCACTATCACTAAGAGGACTGGAACTTGTTCAAAATAAAGCAGCAAAACCACCCTGTGGCTTAAAATCTACTTCTGCAATATATTCAGGTACATGTTGTTCTTTGCCAGTTCCTTCTCACTTCTATTCTGGTACAAGGTGAAAGGAACTTTTATTTCTCTCTGTATACTATTAATTATACAGTTAAGAAAAAACATGTAAAGGTTGAAAATGTTTGTGAAAATTAGTTAGTTAAAATATTTCCATCCAGAATGTCTTCTTTATCAACATTTGGTACTGATGAGCTAAACTGAAGATGCTGAGATCAGTTAAACTTGTATGTGGACAAATGCAGTGATCTATCACACCGCCCTCAGTTGAGTGGCTCTGTATGAACGTACACACCTACCAAAAACGTCACACTCTGCTCTGCTTCCTAACCAGTCTCTGCTAAGAAATGAAGGACCATGGAGATAGAATTACCCTTTCACACCTGAGAATTGAGAGCGATCAGTCTTTATGTAGGGTGAAGTCTAATGGAATGGCAGAGCTGTGTGGAAAAAGCTTATGTTAATACAGTTATGCTACTAAACCTGGATAAAACAAAAGTTGTGGACTCCACTGTTGACAGTCACTTGCCTTTCGTTAGCATTGAATTGCTTCCTCTGTACTTGCCACCTGTGTTGAATAAAGCAGCCTACTTACTCTTATTCCATTTGTGAAAATCTAATTTGAATCAGATCACTCTGAAAAGGAGAGGAACTAAATACTTGGGTAGTATTGAGTGAGACGGAGAGAGAGGCAGCCGGCGAGAGAAATAGAGATGTCATTTTCAACCTTTAAAGGCAACTTTTGTGAGTGCTAAAGTATGTATTCATTATGCTTACATTAGGATAATTTCCTTTCCACTCAGACCTAGCACAGACTCAACTTTGAAGGGCTAATAAAGAGAGAATCCTTTGATAAATATAAAGTTCTCTTAAAAGTAATAGAATTTGTACTGCATTTACACAGCTTGACAGGGAAGAGATTGAGTAAGGGTCCAAAGTAATACAGAATTCTAAAGTTAAAACTAAAACTGCCCTTTCCATTGCATTAACATGTCCAGACCATATGCCATTTTCATTGTACCACAAAGAAAATAAATTTACTCTTAGGGTATTCTTTTAAAAACATAAGAATTACCAGACATCTCTCAGCAGATTTCATTCATCTGCTTTGTGATTCAGTCTGTATGCCAAATTTAAGGGAGGATATAGAGAACTAGGGTGCACTTACAAACTTTTCTGGGAAAGTACAGGATAACCATTTTATTTGAAAATGGACGTGTCTGTAGTGAAATTTCCCTGTTCTCTTTTCAAGTTATAGGCCCAAATCTTGGTCCTACTGCAGTTAATAGCAACAATCCCATTGACTTCAGCAACACCAGGATTTAGCCCATCATGTCTAATCTCTTTTTGTTATATTACCTTAGCAAATTGATGAGAGATCACTTCATTTGTCCTTTTCAGCTGAATAAATCCACAACACAGAGTCATATGGTCAATCAAGCAGTATTCTGCCTGGGTTTGACATATCCTGATTGTGATGGCCCCCATCACAGACTGCTGCAGGAAATTTACTAATGAATACTGTACTGACACTTTAACAGGAAAGGTGTTTGTCTCATGTACACTGTGGTCAGTTCATATCCTAGCCATGATACTCTGAAAGCAAAGTTACAGTAATACACAATCCCAGTACTTCCAATTTGAAAGCAGAAATACTATGATGGTGTAGAAAACTATATGTAGGTGTCTTGAAACTATGTAAATGTCTTGAAGCTGCTCACTTGGAAGATCAATGCTCTGGCTAAATTCTGTATTTTGAAAAACATACATACAACAAGAGTGTTGGTACCGTCACTAGAGCAGAGCATATATCTCAACATATCTTCAAGTAGAGGAAGAGTCTTGAGATGTATCAAACATTCAAAGCCATGCATACTTTCTTTTTGTCGTTGTGACTGTTTTAGCAGCTACATCGAACATTTATTGCCACATCTTCTTTCCAACTTGCATAATTAGGAAAGGGTAAAAAATGGGGACAATTAAAAAGTTTATATCTCATCTTTTTAATGGTAGGTAAGATATTGCTGCTTTGAACAGGTATTCCTTATACAATAGAACCTCAGAGTTATGAACACCAGAGTTACTAACTGACCAGTCAACCCACACACCTCATTTAGAACCAGAAGTACACAATCAGGCAGCAGCAGAGACTTCTCCCCTGCCCTCGAAAAAAGCAAATACAGTACAGTACTACGTTAAATATAAATTACTAAAAAAATAAAGGAAATGTTTAAAAAAAAGATGTGACAAGTTAAGGAAACTATTTTTGTGTTTGTTTCATTTAAATTAAGATGGCTAAAAGCAGTATTTTTCTTCTGCATAGTAAACTTTCAAAGCTGTATTAAGTCAATGTTCAGTTGTAAACTTTGAAAGAACAACCATAACATTTTGTTCAGCGTTACAAACATTTCAGAGTTATGAACAACCTCCATTCCCGAGGTGTTCGTAACTCTGAAGTTCTACTCTGTTTACAATGGGAGATACCACTAGAACCAGTAATTTCTCACCTATTGGGAAAAGGCAAATAGGGAATTTTAGCTGCACCTACTGTATCCTCAAGGATTTAATGTAAATGCATACAATCATCTGACTTACACATCTGTACTCTACAGGGCCTTTAGCTACCCAGACCTTATGTCTTGTACAATGATGGTGAAACTAGGCTCTTGTGTGTACAGAGGCCACAAAGAACATCTGAGCACAGCCTCAAGTGACAAACATTGTCTGCTTCACATGGCACTTTTTTTTTCATAGATTCATAGATTCTAGGACTGGAAGGGACCTCAAGAGGTCATCGAGTCCAGTCCCCTGCCCGCATGGCAGGACCAAATACTGTCTAGACCATCCCTGATAGACATTTATCTAACCTACTCTTAAATATCTCCAGAGATGGAGATTCCACAACCTCCCTAGGCAATTTATTCCAGTGTTTAACCACCCTGACAGTTAGGAACTTTTTTCTAATGTCCAGTTCCCTTCGTTCTCAGTTCCCTTCGTTCTTCTTGCTCACCTTCTGTCCCGTTCTCCATTTCTTTTTTTCCTTGTACTGTCCATCTCCCCCTACTCCATTCACTTCCATTTGCCCTCCCTAATTCATCCTTCTCACTGTCTGAAGCTTTCTCCCCTTCCACCAAAACACACTCTTACATTTTGGAATAGTGATGAGTCATGTCACATGCTGCATCACGCTGACCACTTTCTGAAACACAACCTTCAAATAGGCTTGAGCTCCATTCCCCACTACATTTGGGACAATGGATTACACACCGGGCACCAGTTTGAGCCTGAAGTTTGTTATTCCTGACCTAGGATTTTGCAGACTACACCTTTACTTTTAGAAGCCAAAACTGCTGCTCTCTTAGCTATTTCCACCATGATCAAAAAATATCTAATCAATCTATTCATCTATGTTATTTAGTACGTGAGAGTAACCATAGTATCTCTCATAGTTCAGAATTTAAAAAAAAATACAGGTGTTTGATCAGCTTTGATGTCAGTTCTACAAATACATTAGAAGCAAGAGGAAGACCAAGGACAGGGTAGGCCCATTACTCAATGAGAGGGGAAAGACAATAACAGAAAACGTGGAAATGGCAGAGGTGCTTAATGACTTCTTTGTTTCAGTTTTCACCAAGAAGGTTGGTGGCGATTGGATGTCTAACATAGTGAATGCCAGTGATGATGAAGTAGGATCAGAGTCTAAAATAGGGAAAGAACAAATCAAAAATGACTTAGACAAGTTAGATGTCTTCAAATCACCAAGGCCTGATGAAATGCATCCTTGAATACTCAAGGAGCTGACTGAGGAGATATCTGAGCCATAACAATTATCTTTGAAAAGTCATGGAAGATGGGAGACATTCCAGAAGACTGGAAAAGGGCAAATATAGTGCCCATCTATAAAAAGGGGAATAAGGACAACCCGGGAAATTACAGACCAATCAGCTTAACTTCTGTACCCGGAAAGATAATGGAGCAAATAATTAAGCAATCAGTTTGCAAACACTTAGAAGGTAATAAGGTGATAAATAACAGTCAGCATGGATTTGTCAAGAACAAATTGTGTCAAAGTAACCTGATAGCTTTCTTTGACAGGGTAACAAGTCTTGTAGATGGGGGGAAGCGGTAGATGTGGTATATCTTGACGTTAGTAAGGCTTTTGATACTGTCTCGCATGACTTTCTCATAAACAAACTAGGGAAATACAACCTAGATGGAGCTACTGTAAGGTGAGTGCATAACTGGTTGGAAAATCGTTCCCAGAGAGTGGTTATCAGTGGTTCACAGTCATGCTGGAAGGGCATAACGAGTGGGGTCCCGCAGGGATTGGTTCTGTGTCCGGTTCCGTTCAATATCTTCATCAATGATTTAGATAATGGTATAGAGAGTACACTTATAAAGTTTACGGACAATACCAAGCTGGGAAGGGTTGCAAGTGCTTTGGAGGATACAATTAAAATTCAAAATGATCTGGACAAACTGGAGAAATGGTCTGAAGTAAATAGGATGAAATTCAATAAGGACAAATGCAAAGTACTCCACTTAGAAAAGAACAATACATACAAAATGGGAAATGACTGCCTAGGTAGGAGTACTGCAGAAAGGGATCTGGGGGTCATAGTGGATCACAAGCTAAATATGACTCAACAATGTAACACTGTTGCAAAAAAGCAAACATCATTCTGGGATGTATTAGCAGGAGTACACCTCTACCTCGATATAACGCTGTCCTCGGGAGCCAAAAAATCTTACCGCGTTATAGGTGAAACCACATTATATCGAACTTGCTTTGATCTGCCGGAGTGCGCAGCCCCGCCCCCCCGGAGCACTGCTTTACCGCGTTATATCAGAATTTGTGTTATATCGGGTAGCGTTATATTGGGGTAGAGGTGTATTGTAAGCAAGACACGAGAAGTAATTCTTCCACTCTACTCCACGCTGATTAGGCCTCAACTGGAGTATTGTGTCCAGTTCTGGGCACATTTCAGGAAAGATGTGGACAAATTGGAGACAGTCCAGAGAAGAGCAACAAAAATGATTAAAGGTCTAGAAAACGTGACCTATGAGGGAAGATTGAAAAAATTGGGTTTGTTTAGTCTGGAGAAGAGAAGACTGAGAGGGGACATGATAACAATTTTCAAGTACATAAAAGGTGGTTACAAGGAGGAGGGAGAAAAATTGTTCTTTCTTAACCTCTGAGGATAGGACAAGAAGCAATGGGCTTAAATTGCAGCAAGGGCGGTTTAGGTTGGACATTAGGAAAAACTTCCTAACTGTCAGAGTCGTTAAGCACTGGAGTAAATTGTCTAGGGAGGTTGTGGAATCTCCATCATTGGGGATTTTTAAGAGCAGGTTGGACAAACACCTGTCAGGGATGGTCTAGATAATACTTAGTCCTGCCTTGAGTGGAGGGGACTGGACTAGATGATCTCTCAAGGTCCCTACCAGTTCTGTGATTCTATGGTCTAACACCTTTGGCAAGTACTACTTTTGTGAGGGAGTTCTGATTATTTTGCCTGTTTAAGATGAGAGTATCAGTCTAAAGAATCTGTGTTTGTGAGAAACTATCTGACACAAGTCCAGATTTCTTCACTTCCCTTTTAAAATTTAATTTTACTTTAGGTGCATGGCTCTCTGTCTAGCTTCTACCTATCACCAGCACCTATTTGATCCCCTGACTAAAGCATCTATCAAATGTACACATAAGGATTATGGTTTGTTCCCTCCTCCCCAACTCTTCTGTGCGTCTTTATTATCGTGGAAAAGCTAAGTGCAACAACTAGTGCATGGGTGGTCAGGCCTCATGGTCAGAACCGATGACAGTGTCAGCTTCAAAGCGAAGATCAGAGCCACAGTCAGGTACCAAGCCAGGGGTCAGAGCTGGAGACAGCATCAGGGGCACGGCATACGGCAGGACAGCAGGAACTGGAAATAGATGGGAGTATGGGATAGGAGGACAGGAACCAGGAGCAGGTGGGGAGGCAGGAACTGGAAGCAGGCAGGAATGCAGGACTCAGGAGTCAGGTAAGCAGGAGGGGTCCAGAGATAGCAGCCAGACAGGGATTCCTCTAGTTGCTCAGACAATTTCCTGTGCTACTTCCCGATTTTACACAGAGCTCCTCCGTCAGTTGGGGGGTTCTGGATGTTTTCTCCAATCAG
This sequence comes from Terrapene triunguis, assembly GCF_002925995.2. Taxonomy (NCBI): domain Eukaryota; kingdom Metazoa; phylum Chordata; order Testudines; family Emydidae; genus Terrapene; species Terrapene triunguis. Next base: position 9,087,787 of record NW_020664447.1, read on the forward strand.
GAGCTTGAGGGATGGGGGCTGGAGCCCTCTGCACACTAGCTCTTGGCTGGTTCCCTTCTCTGGTTACTCAGGTGAGCTGCTGGGTGGCCTGAGCACGGTTTGTGGACCTGGGTTTGAGGCCCACGACCTCCCACACTAAGTAGAATAATTGTGTTTTACATTCCTTCTTAAGGTGGTGAGGTTTCTAGTCCTTCTGATTTTCAGGGAGCTCCACTTTTGTTGGCTGGCTGCTGAGGAAGCTGCCCTCCGTTGGTCATCAGTCTCTAGTCTTCTGCCACAAGCATTTTTGCAGCACTGTGCAGCTGAACTTGTTCTTTTTGATAGGCTTGCCTTGAGTCACTCAGACTCAAAACCATTTGCTTGATAAATGCATGGTTACAATTAAATGAGATATTTGTAATGTTCTCTCTCGTTCTCTTGCAAATGTATTCAGGAAATATTTGTTCAATATTGTGGTTATCCTGGTCCTTGATGACTACATCCCGAATATTAAAATACCCATCCTGACAGATCTTATTTTGATTATGCTGGAAAGCTTTTGTTGAGAGTGTTTGGCATCTTTAACTACTGCTACAATCAAAACCTCTTTGCATTTCTAGTATTCCTCTTTGGCAACTGGGAATATATGCAAACACTCCATGATAACCCTTCTATTTCAGCTGTTCATAATGTTCTCCAACAAACATGGGTTTGAAATTCTCCATGTTTGGTCTCTTCTAAAACTCAGGGGTGGGGTGGTGTGGGATGGGGGTTGTTTTTTTGTTTTTTAAGTTTTTGCAAAATCCATCTGACCATTTATGAGTTCTCAAAAACATGCTAATTTAAATGAAAACAACACTGCATTATGAATATTTTGCCCAGTTCTAGAAGATACCTTGAATGCATTTCTCTTTCTCTCCTTCTCCCCTGCTCAATAAAATTATGATCACCTTTATTGAGGTGAGAAGTTACAGAAGGGTTGCATAGCTAATAAGGCGCATTCAAGGAAGGTTCTGCATTGTAATGTATTTTTTCACACCATGTGTCCGTTTAGTTACTAGTGCCCATTTCTCACTTGAGGCCAGGATGGTGATATTGTGAGTCTGTTTCTGTAGTCTTCTTCCAAGGTTATACAGCGATTTTGTTCCTCATGTTTTAGTAGGAAACCTTTTATTCTTGAATAAGTATCTTTCATGTACTACCTTATATTTTGTACAATAGAGGAGAAATAGTCTCTCAGTTTGTCTCTTCTTTGTTTGGTCTCCTTGGACACTCCCTTTCTCTCTCTTTCTCTCCACCCCAGGAACCTGTCTCAATCTTTCACAACTACTTTCCTGGCAACAAGTAATTTCTTCCTAGAACCTCCTTTTTATTTCATTACATTTGAAATTGTTACTTACTTACTATTAAATAGACTCATCGAATGCTCCAAAGTTGGCTGATGACATGTTGTAAATGCTGGAACTTATAAGCAATAGTACCAGTGCCACACCATACTTAATTAAATGTGCAATCCACTGAAAACTTCAGTTAAAGGGAGGAAACCAATACAGTTTAAAAACATGTCTAGTAGCATTCCAGGTTTTCATTAGATGGTAAGCAGAATTAAATTGAACAAGATTCATTTTATCAGCAAGATTTGTCTGTAAAATGACCCATTTTTAACAAAAGTAAAGCAATTTCCATCAGGATTTCATTTATTTTTTAAGTAATAGGTTCATATAGAAAAGAAAATCTCAGTATTTCGAAGTGGAACAGCCTAAATTAATTACAATGATAGTACTACTCAGTGAGTGGGTTATTGAGTTGAAAGTTGTGCATCTAACTATGAGATAATCAAAGAAATATAAAATGGAATGAACAACCAAACCATCATCTAGGTGGAAGAAAAAGTCACAGAATCCAGGGCTAGTCATTATGTCCTACCAGATCAGGTTTGTTAAATGGCAAAATACCCAGATGCAACACTGAGATTCCAAAATACTGAAAGGAAAATCTCTTTCTGTTGAAATGCAAAAGGAACCAAAATAGCAAAAATTAGGAAGGAGGAGTGAGAATAAACTTAAAATCACTGACAAGGAGAGAGTCTCACTCCAAAAGTGTGAATAACAGGACTGATGAATTTCATCATAGAATTTAGGTTCCCATGGTATAAAAAAATGTTACCACCTCAATTAGGAGAAAAAAAATTCTTATTCCTCTAACAGTTACTATTACTAATTTCATATGTAATTGTTATTAGCCTTTGTTTGCTGCATAAATATACTCAGTACATGATGCCAAAACCTCTCATCAGTGCACACCTCCCTTATCCCCTGAGAAAATGCCAGCATTTGTGGAACTTTCATCTGTGGTGGTGAACAGGCAAGGGATTAATTTAACCACTTGTCTGGGAGGGAGAGGCAATGACTTCAGTGATTCTACTGATTTTAATAGGCTTGGCAGAATTTGATTTTTATTTTTTTCATAATTTTGATAGATAATATTAATGTTTATCTTAAAGCTTTTTTTAGATTTTTATCCCTCTAAATTTTCACTATTGCACAAAATTATGGGTTTCAAGCATTTTTAAATTTCTATTGATTTAAATTTTCACAATTGCAGGAAATTAGCGGGGACAATAGTTATTGAGATTAAAAAAGTTTAAGCTTTATAACCATTAAAACATAAATTGTCAACATCACATGGCAAAATATACAAAGTAAAATATCCTTCAATCAAACTCTAATAGTAGCACTTTTCTTACTTTGCCTATCTGAAATTTTCAGTTATTATAGATGGAAATATATTTTGGTCAGTTAGTGTGTACGGTGAAATCAACATTTACTGACATTTACCAATAAAAATCTAATCCTTCCAAGCCTAGATATAAACAAGTCCAGATTGGCATCTTGACGTGGTGTTAACTGAAAGGCCAGGGTCCTGGAAACTACACTGCTCTGTTGTCCTCAGAGGTGGTTCTTCCAAGTTAAAATTAAGTTACATTAGTCACAGGAGGGGGGATTTGTGCTGCCACTGTGCATGATGAACCTGTTTTACAAATAAATAGATGACTTCACTCCCCAGATCTGTCACCCAGGCACTGTACCAATCTAGCGCTAAATCCACTTTAAAAACCTGTAACTAAAAAAGATTTCAAAATAAAAAAATAAAGACTCCGAGGAACTTGCCGGGGTGGGGGGGAGGAGAAGAGAGAAATCTATCTGAGAAACTGCAGACACTGCAATCAAGTGAATCATCAACACGCTCCAGGTGTCTACAGAACGAGCAGGTGAAAATGTGATTATGTGGCGTGTGATAGCAGTTCTATTTCCATAATACTTATACCTCAACAGATGTACTTGTCTCCACATTATATTTAGGCATCTGTGGCTGGCAATTTTAGGATTATCTCAGCTGGTGAGCATTTTTCTTCCCTTACAGACCACACAAGAGGCTGTATAAGATGTGGGATAACAAGAGTGCACTTAACATAGGCAAAAGGATCTGATTGTTGTAGGTACCGAAAAATGAATCGAGCATTCCAACCTGAAGCAAATACTCACCAGCAACCACACAATAAAAACACTAACTCAGCAAGACTATCCTTGCAACAAAGCCCGTTGCCAACTCTGTCCACATATCTATTCAGGGGACATTATCATAGGACCTAATCACATCAGCCACACTATCAGAGGCTCGTTCACTGCACATCTACCAATGCGATTTATGCCATCATGTGCCAGCAATGCCCCTTTGCCATGTACATTGGCCAAACCGGACAGTCTCTACGCAACAGAATAAAAGGACACTAATCAGACGTCAAGAATTATAACATTCAAAAACCAGTCGGAGAACACTTCAACCTCCCTGGTCACTCAATTACAGACCTAAAAGTCACAATTATTCAACAAAAAAACTTCAAAAACAGACTCCAATGAGAAACTGCAGAACTAGAATTAATTTGCAAACTGGACACCATTAAATTAGGCTTGAATAAAGACTGGGAGTGGATGAGTCATTACACAAACTAAAAACTATTTCCCCATGTTAATTTCCCCCCTACTGTTACTCACACCTTCTTGTCAACTGTTTGAAATGGGCCATCCTGATTATCACTACAAATCTTTTTTTTTTCTCCTGCTGATAATAGCCCACCTTAATCAATTAGTCTCAGAGTTGGTATGGCAAGACCATTTTTTCATGTTCTCTGTATGTGTGTGTGTGTGTGTGTGTGTGTGTGTGTGTGTGTGTGTATATATATATATAATCTTCCTACTGTATTTTCCACTGCATGCATCTGATGAAGTGGGTTTTAGCCCATGAAAGCTTATGCGCAAATAAATGTGTTAGTCTCTAAGGTGCCACAAGTACTCCTCATTATTTTTGCTGATACAGACTAACACGGCTACCACTCGGAAAATATAGGGTTACATTTTCAAAGTACCTATGTGATTTAAGAGTAGAGCTGGGCAAAATTTCTGGATGAAACTTTTTTCAGGGTAAAATGCAAATTCAGTGACATTGAAATGTTTTGGCAAAAACAACGAGGAGTACTTGGTTCATAGATTCCTAAGTTCCAAGGTCAGAAGGGACCATTGTGATCATCTAGTCTGACCTCCTGACTGATATTCTATTGTATGATTCTATGACTAATGCAAAGTACTCCACTTATGAAGGAACAATCAGTGGCACACGTACAGAATTGGAAATGACTGCCTAGGAAGGAGTACTGCGGAAAGGGATCTGGGGGTCATAAGAGTCAACAGTGTAATGCTGTTGCAAAAAAAGCAAACATCATTCTGGGATGTATTGGCAGGAGTGTTGTAAGCAAGACACAAGAAGTAATTCTTCTGCTCTACTCTGTGCTAATTAGGCCTCAACTGGAGTGTCCAGTTCTGGACGCCACATTTCAGGAAAGATGTGAACAAATTGGAGAAAGTCCAGAGAAGAGCAACAAAAATGATTAAAGGTCTAGAAAACATGACCTATGAGGGAAGATTGAAAAAATTGGGTTTGTTTAGTCTGGAGAAGAGAAGACTGAGAGGGGACATGATAACAGTTTTCAAGTACATAAAAGGTTGTTACAAGGAAGAAGGAGGAAAACTGTTGTTCTTAACCTCTGAGAATAGGACAAAAAGCAATGGGCTTAAATTGCAGCAAGGGAGGGTTAGGTTGGACATTAGGAAAAACTTCCTAACTGCCAGAGTGGTTAAGCACTGGAATAAATTGCCTAGGGAGGTGTTGGAATCTCCGTCATCAGAGCAGGTTGAACAAACACCTGTCAGGGATGGTCTAGATAATACTTAGTCCTGCCTTGAGTGCAGGGGACTGGACTAGATGATCTCTCAAGGTCACTTCCAGTTCTATCATTCTATGAAATAACACAGGCCCTAGAACTTCCTCAGAATAAATCCTAGAGCATATTTTTTAGAGAAACATCCAATCTTGATTTAAAAGTTGCCAATGATGAAGCATCCACTATGACTCTTGGTAAATTATTGCAGTTGTTAATTACCCTCACTGTTGAAAATGTACACCTTATTTCCAATCTGATTTTTTCAACTTCCAGTCATTGGTCCTGCTTTGAGCAGGAGGTTGGACTAGATTACCTCCTGAGGTTTCTTCCAACCCTAATCTTCTATGATTCTACGATTCATTGGATTGTGTTCTACTTCCTCTGGTAGATCGAAGAGCCCATTATCAAATATTTGTTCCCCATGTAGGTACTTGTAGAGTGCAATCAAGTCACCCCTTAACCTTCTCTTTGTTAAGCTAAATAAATGGAGCTCTTTGAGTGTGTCTCTAGAAACCATATTTTTAATACTTTAATCATTCTTCTGGCTCTTCTATGAACCATTCCAATATATCAACATCCTTCTTGTATTGTGGGCATCAGAACTGAACACAGTATTCCAGTGGTCACACCAGTGCCAAATAAAAAGGTAAAATAACCTTTCAACTTCTACTTGAGAGTCCCCTGTTCATTCATCCAAGGATCACATTATCTCTGTTGGCTATAACATCACACTGTGAGCTCATGTTCAGCTGATTATCCACCAGGACCCCCCCAATCTTTTTCAGAGTCACTACTTCCCAGGATAGAGCCCCTCCCATCCTGTAAGTATGGCCTACATTCTTTGTTCCTAGACGTATACATTACATTTAGCCGCATTAAAACACATTTGTTACTTGAACCTGGTTTACCAATCGATCTGGATCGCTCTATATCAGTGACTTCCTCTTCTTTATTTACCACTCCTCCAATTTTTGTGTCATCTGCACAAAACAGTGATGATTTTATGTTTTCTTCCAGGTCATTGATAAAAATGTCATATAGCATAGGGCCAACCTACAGGGCAACCCCATAAACACGCCTGCTAGAGGATGATTCCACATTTACACTTACATTTTGAGAGCTATCATTTAGCCAGCTTTTAGTCCATTTAATGTGTGCCATGTTAACTTTATATTATTCTGGTTTTTAATCAAAACGGCATGTGGTACCAAGTGAAATGCCTTACAGAATCATGTTTCTCCCAATTGTTCAAGTAGAAACACCCCTACTTGAACAAAAAAGCCTGAAAAGGTCTAAATGTTTAATTTTAACATTTTCTAAACTGAATGTCTTGATTTGGTCAATTCAAAAGAACTTTTTGTTTAGAAATTTCCTTCTATTTTGTTTTTAAAAATTTAAAACGTTACAGGACGCTGAAAACTAATGAAACGTGTCATTTCAAATCAAACAAAACATTTTGTTATCAGTCTCAGAGGGGTAGCCGTGTTAGTCTGAATCTGTAAAAAGCAACAGAGGGTCCTGTGGCACCTTTAAGACTAACAGAAGTATTGGGAGCATAAGCTTTCGTGGGTAAGAACCTCACTTCTTCAGATGCAAGTAATGGAAATTTCCAGAGGCAGGTATAAATCAGTATGGAGATAACGAGGTTAGTTCAATCAGGGAGGGTGAGGTGCTCTGCTAGCAGTTGAGGTGTGAACACCAAGGGAGGAGAAACTGCTTCTGTAGTTGGATAGCCATTCACAGTCTTTGTTTAATCCTGATCTGATGGTGTCAAATTTGCAAATGAACTGGAGCTCAGCAGTTTCTCTTTGGAGTCTGGTCCTGAAATTTTTTTTGCTGTAAGATGGCTACCTTTACATCTGCTATTGTGTGGCCAGGGAGGTTGAAGTGTTCTCCTACAGGTTTTTGTATATTGCCATTCCTGATATCTGACTTGTGTCCATTTATCCTCTTGCGTAGTGACTGTCCAGTTTGGCCAATGTACATAGCAGAGGGGCATTGCTGGCACATGATGGCATATATAACATTGGTGGACGTGCAGGTGAATGAGCCGGTGATGTTGTAGCTGATCTGGTTAGGTCCTGTGATGGTGTTGCTGGTGTAGATATGTGGGCAGAGTAGGCATCGAGGTTTGTTGCATGGGGTGGTTCCTGAGTTAGAGTTGTGGCAGCAGAACCTCACTTATTCACTCCCGTAATATGCCCATAAACTCTGGCTGAGTCCTGAAGTCCTCAAATCTTGATTTAAAGATTTCAAGTGACACAGAATCCACCACTCACTCTAGTTCAAACCAGCATGTGGCCCCTACCCCGTGCTGCAGAGGAAGGCGAAAAACTCCAAGGGTCTCCGCCAATCTGATCTGGGGGAAAATTATTTCTCAACCCCAAATATGGTCATCAGTAAGGATAAGATTATGTCACAGAGGTCATGGAAGTCGACTTCCAGAGACCTCTGTGATATGTTCCGCCATATCCCTGGGGTGATGGGGCTGGAGCTGTCAGCTCTCAGCTGCTGCAGTAGGCCCCTGCAGCTCTCCGCTGTCATGGGCAGGAGGGGGTCCCCGTAGCTCTGAGCTGCTGGTCCTGGAGCTCTGAGCCACTGGGGGTGGTGGAGGCACCCAAGCACGCCGAGCTGCCATGAGGTACCCCAGAGCTCTGAGTCCCTGTGTGTGCCAGGTGCTGGTTCCCCCTCCCTGTAGCAGGGCTTGGGCTCTTATCCCCTCTCCTCAGGCTTCAGTCATCCCCTGTCAGCCACTCCTTCCCCCCAATATTTTTAGTAAAAGTCACAGACAGGTCATGGCCTTCTGTGAATTTTTGTTTATTTCCTGCAATCTGTCCGTGATTTTTACTAAAAATAACCGAGACAAAATCTTAACTTTAGTGATCTCTTAGACCCTGAGCATGTGGGCAAGACCCACCAATCAGACACCTGGGAAAGAATTCTCTGTAGTAACTCAGAGCCCTCCCCATCAAGTGTCCCATCTCCAGCCATTGGAAATACTTACTAATAGCTATTGTGGATGGACCATATGCTATTGTAGAAAATCTGATCATACCATCCCCATAAATTTATCAAGCTCAATCTAAAACAACTTAAGTCTCCCCACCCCCCTTCTCCTTTTGGAAGACTGTTCCAGAACTTCACTCCTCTGATGATTAGAAACCTTCATCTAATTTCAAGCATAAACTTATTAATGGACAGTTTATATCCATTTGTTCTCGTAACTCTTTGTGTTTGAAGGAGCACAGTCCATTTGCTCTGGTGCCCTATAGAATTCCCAAATGTATCTTTCAGTGGTATCCACTGATTCATTCATTTTATTTCCCAGGGCTCTTGGGACTGATTCCAAGGTATTTTCTTGTTATGGATTTAAAATACCATGGGTGAAATCCTGACTCCACTGAAGTTAGTGGTCAGTGGGAGTTTTGCTTCAGTGGATCCAGGATTTTACCCTGAGAGTTCAAGCTTAATGGAGAGGTCTTTCCAGACTGTAGCATAGGGGGCCTTGAGGCTGATCAGATATGGTAGATTCATTTGGTTCATTCAGTGCTATATTCAGTACAGTTTTCTGAACAAGGAAAATTACTCATTTTGATCTGCCCAAGATTTTGCAGCCACAATGTAAGGAGAATTTCTTGTTAGATTAGCACAAACATTGAAAGGTTTTCCTGATTTTTAAAGTAATTCCTTCCCACAGCACTAATAAATAACCTTTTTGGGAACTGAAACTAATGTTCTTTCACCATTTTTCCCTCCTTCCTTAGTGCATACAAACTTGTTTTATTGTAGTGTTGCTTGTGCGTGTTAGAATAACAGAGTGGGTCATATGGTTGATTAAGGCACTGCTGATATTTTAAAAAAATCTTTTAAAAATGACATTTTTATAAAAAGAAAAAAATGGAAAGCATTATATGGAGTCTGAAAACAAACATACAAAATATGGTGAATGAATTACAATGGTGAATGAGTTATGAATTCTCATTTTTTTTTATTCTATGAGCTAACTTGTCTGTTATTGTTTGGGTAGCTGATTATGGATTAGTAAGAAATATTAAGTATCCAGTATTTATTACAAGTTTCATATGCATAGCAATGAGGCACCAAAATCGTCATGATGGGGTGTGAAAGGGAAATCCATTTTGAGGTTGCAGAATCTGTGGGTTTCAGCAAATTGCACTGTGACTCTTAGTAGTTGGGCATTTGAAAAGTATAGTCATACCGCCTAGTGTTATGACAAAGACTTCAGTAACGGTTGATGTAAGGCCAGACTAGGTGAAGGAGAGACAACCAGTGCAAACATTTTGGGTTCAGAAGTCTTATCTAGACCGTACATCACATGGACTTCTTGTTACCAGAGATCAATAAACCGACAAAAGGGTTCTTTCCTCTCCTCAGCCTGGGGTGAGTCTGGTTCCTAAGCCTGTGCAAATTCAAGGTGTCTGATCCTGAAAGATATTGAGCACCCATAATGCACATTGATTTCAGACGGAGTTCTGGGTGCTCAGCATCTCTCAGGACGAGGTCCTCAAAAAGCAACTCTCAAAAGATCTCTCCTAATAGGTCAAGTCGCTCAAGATGAGCTCACCGCATTCCCACTTTGGCAGCGAGGGCTTGCACTCAGGGTTGCCACCCATCTGGTTTTTACTCGGACAGTCTGTGTCTGGGTGCCATTTAGGGTTGCCAGGTGCCCAGTTTTTGGGGACCTGGCAACCCTAAATGGCACCCGAACCAAAAACCTAGTTACTGCAAGGCAGGGAGAGGCACAGGGTCATAAACCCATGCCAGCCCCTACTTAGCCAAGGCCACCTCCTACCTGCAGACAGGCTCCTTGATGGGGGGAGGGTGGGAGAGGCGTGAGCAATGGGGATGGGTCCTTGGGGGAAGAGGTGAAGAAGGGGGTGGGGCCTTGAGGGAAGAAGCAGAACATGGGCTGGGTCTTGGGGGGAGGAAGCGGAGCAGGAGTGGGGACTTGTGGGAAGAGGCAGGGCAGGACCTTGGGGGAAGAGGCAGGACAGGGGGCAGGGTCTCGGAGGTCTGGTTACCAGGAATTAGAAAGGTTGCAACTTAATTAGCACTTGTGGCAAACAGTCTGTTCCCTAAGGGACAGTGTTCCCTTTCCCTCTGCCATCCCACTGGATGGGGTGAAGTGATACAGTCAAACCCAACCCTGTCTGTTTCATTTGGATGGAAGGATTTTCAGTGTCCAAAAAACCCATTGTTAGAGAGCAGGTTAATGACAAACTCCCCTGCACAGATTGTCCTGTGGCATGGGACCAGCACAAACTAGAAGAACAATGTGTACCACAGTAAGGGATAGAGCAAATTGTGCTTCCCCTGGCTGCCTCACAGCCCAGTTCTTCTCCTGGGGTGGTGCAGCTCTGCACCTCCTTGCCCGCAGAGCTGTGGCTTTAAAGACCACAAACTAGCCCTTAATATATACTACCCACCATTTTTATTACGTATGTTTTCAAATGCACAGGTAATATAACTTTTTGAGGGTGGCGGCGGTCGAATGGATTGATATCAGATAGTTGCTATTTTTTTAAGGAGCCTTCATAGAGCCAGAGTCTGCCCATGCATCCGAGCCCAGAATTTATCCCCAAGAGTTCATACAAGAGATTCCAAAAACCAGCTCAGTTATTTTCTGTCCTCTTATTCATCACAACCAAGCTGCCATCGCTTGGTGAAAAATCTCTTCTTCTTGGTGGTATTTGTAGTTTAGTCTGATACTTTCTGATGAAAGGGACAGAGAATGATCAAGCATTCGCTAAGGTGAGCTGTATCCTATGACGGCGGTTTGCCTGAAGAAAAGGGTGTTTAATCAAGCAACTAAATACTGTAACAGTGTGGCTGCATCGATCTCAAATGTCATGATACTGCAAACATGAATATAGCCTCTCTATCTGAGCTCATCACTTCACCAAAATAAACGATGTGAAATACCCTAAAGACCTGTCCCATTCCTCAGCTAGGCAGCCACACTAAAGCCTTGATCCTACAAAAATGCATGTCCTTAACTTTACCCATGCAAACGGTCCCACGTCAGGATTACCCACATAAATAACGTTAAACACACGTGGGAATGTTCGCAGAGTTGAGGAGTATCTTGTAAAATCACCTACTGTGTTTGAGAGGGCATGGGCAGAGCAGATTTTTTCAAGGTATGTGGCAATGTGTTTCCTAGGAGGGCAGAAGTGAGATGTAAGGTGCTAACTCTTTATTGGCTGGCTTGAGGAAACTTTGTACTTTACTTTGTCATTTCTCAAACACCTGTTTCCTTCTGAATATTCAGAAGAACATATATGCATGATGTACGCTGTGTAGTTGTAACCGTGTCGGTCCCAGGATATTAGAGAGACAAAGTTGGACCAGCTTCTGTTGGTGAGAGAGACAAGCTTTTGAGCTATACAGAGCTCTTCTTCAGATCTGGGAAAGGAACTCCCAACATCACAGCAAAATGCGAGGTGGAACAGATAGTTTAGTATAAGTAGTTTAGCACATATTGAAAGGGACCATTCATGGTGGAGTGGCCTGGTAGAGTGGACACCACAGAGCAGATGAAACCACACTCTTGATCATTACATTGACTGCTTCAGGAAAAAAAATTGACTGCAAAATCCTTAGCAATCACATCAACCAGAATATCTCCACCGCCGAGAGGAATGCCATACAGTCTCTGAAATCTAACCACCAGATACTGATCAAACCAGTACAAGCTACCCACAGAACAGGACACACCAACTCAAAGTCGCACCAGACCCAGGCAGAACAACAAATGCAAAACCTGCAGACATAGCTCCACTGTTACAATGATCAGCACTCCCATAACACACCTTTCAAGAACCATAGATCCTGCACATGCCTATCACAACATACAGTGTACCTCTCTGCAGTGCACTAAGGCCCCGTCTACAGTGGCAAGTTTGTGCGCAGTAAAACAGCTTTGAGCACTGTAACTCCTGAGGAGTACACACTGCCAAGCCACTTAGGGCTTGGCTACGCTTGCAGATGTAGAGCGCTGGGAGTTAAACCAGCCTCCGGAGATTGCAGTGGGGAAAACACTGCAGTGTGTTTACACTGTCAGCTGCAAGTGCACTGGCGTGGCCACATTAGCAGCTCTTGCAACGCCACAGAGAGCAGTGCATTGTGGCAGCTATCCCAGTGTGCAAGTGGCTGCAATGTGCTTTTCAACTGGGGGGAGGTGGAGTGTGACAGGGAGTGTGTTGTGTGTATGTGGGGGGGGGAGAGAGTGTGTTTTGGGGGGCAGAGAGTGTGTCAGCATGCTGTCTTGTAAATTCAGACAGCAGCAGATCCCCCTCTCCCCCGCCTCTCTCTCTCACACCCACTCACAGCAGCAGCATTCCACAGTAATGGTTGCTTTGTCCCAGAAAAGATAAGCATGCCGGCTGTCAGAAACGGAGCTTTGAAAGGGGATATCTGCTTTCCTACAGTCGAGTTCAAAACAATGACCAGAGTGGCCACTTGACTTCAGGGGATTATGGGACATTTCCAGAGGCCGGTCACAGCGCAGTAATGCAACACGTCGTCCACACTGATGCCCGGGCATTTCAGCTGGGGCGCAGCAAGCTTTATGCTTCTCGTGGAGGTGGATTACCAGGAGCGCTCCAGCTGTAGAGTCCAGGCGCTCTAAGTGTCTTGCCAGTGTGGACACCTCAGGAGTTAGGGCGCCTGGGGCTGCTTTAATGCGCTCTAACTTGCAAGTGTAGCCAAGCCCTTAGTGCGCAGAAACTGCGCAGATGCAGCACTCTAAAAAAACCCACCCGACAAGAGGCATGGGGTTAAAGTGCTGTGGTGCCAGTGTAGACACCGTGGTGATTACAGCACTGCGATTGGCCTCTGGAGGGTGTCCCACAATGCCTGTTCCCAGCTCTCTGGCCATCAATTTGAAATCTACTGCCCTGCCCTCAGGTGACCAACTGTCAGCCCCACCCCATGCATTCCTTTGCAGATTTGAAAGTCCTCTTCCTGTTTGCTCGGTGATGTGTGCAGTGGTCTCAGTGCATCTTTCCAGGTGCCCATGCCTGCTCCACGCACCAGGCGATCTCCCGCTTGGAGCAATGCCGAGCTGCTGGACCTCATCAGCATTTTGGGGAGAGGAGGCTGTGCAGTCACAGCTGCGCTCCAGCCATCAGAATTATGATACCTACGGACAGATTTCTAGATGCATGATAGAAAGGGGCCATGACCAGGACACATTGCAGTGCAGGGTAAAAGTGAAGGAGCTGCGGAACGCCTACCACAAGGCGCGGGAGGCAAACCGCCGCTCCGGTGCTGCGTCCACAAGCTGGTGGTTCTACAGAGAGCTGGACGACCCCACCTCCACTGTGAAGGCCCCTGTGGATACTTGGTTGGCTTGCGTGCCAGTTGAGAGTGGACTGAGCCAGGAGGAGGCAATCTTGGATGAAGGAGGGGGACGGGGACCCAGAGTCAGAGGATGACTCGGAGGCCAGAGATGCATGCAGTCAGGAGCTCTTTTCTACCCCGGAGGAGCCTATCTAATCACAGCAGTTGGATCTTGGCGAAGTGCAAACAGGAGAGGAGGCCCCTGGTAAGTGGATCTGATTTTGGGAATTGCTGAAGTGAGTTGTTGGGGGCAGGAGGGTTGCAGAAAGCAGGCTTGTCTCCCACCACATGCCTAGTCTGAGTGGCAAAACAGGTTGTTGACTGACTCCCTCACTTCACGGGAATCTCCCTCAGAGATCTCTGAACTGCTGCCGCAGATTCTTCAGCAGACCTGCTTTGTTTTTTGCCCCATTAACAGTAACTTTCCTGCGCCACTTTGCCGTGACGCGGGGGGTGGGGTGGGGTGGGTGATGACACACCATTGCTGCACACAGGCTAGCTGCATAGGAGCCAGGGCAGAAGCTGCAGGCTTGGAGAAGACCCTCCCTTGATTCCCTGCTCACCCTCAGCAGCGAGATATCTTCCATAATGAACACAGCCTGTGGAAATTGTGGGGACAGGAATGATTATCAGGCGCACCCTATAGTGCTGGCTCTCCCCAAGTGCCCAAGAGCCATGTGCCCAGTGTACAGCAGGGTCCGGGAACAGTGATTTACCCAGCCCCTGCGGCTACTCACCATTTTGGGGGTCCTGTGGCTAATGTGTGCTTGTTTGGGGTCAGCCAGTTAGTGACAGGTGTGTGAGTACTGGCTGTGTTTTAAAGCACTGAAACAGTGTTGTCTGTGTTGCAAACAACACTGCTTCTATAAAATGTTGCATTTAAACTTCACAGAGAGGATCTTGGGAGCCCAGCCTCCCTCTTTCTTATCGGTGGCAGAACAGTTGCGAAGAATTAGGAACCCTTGAATGTGCTAATGGGTTCTGGGGTACTGGGGAAGAGCTGCTGTGCAGGACGCTGGTCCTCCTATTGCGTGGGTTTGTGAGATTTTGTGTGGTCAATCAGGCCCTGAATTGCTTGCTGAATTTGTAATTGGGGTTTAACTGACAGTGTTGAGCGACTGGTTAAATATGTTCAGCTCTGATTTATGTTAACCCTGTCTGCTCTCATTTCCCCTCTTTTAAAATTTGATTCAAAATACATGCTCAGTTGCTAAAAGCCTCCTGGAAGAGAAGCTATAAATAGATGACACCTGATCAGAATTCTCTAACACATGGCTGAGCCAGCACATGTTTCTCTTTCTACCGCTCCCCTCCCTGCTGCTTCCATTCTTTATCTCTTAACCTCTGCCATCAATGGCAGCATCCATTTAAGTGATACTAAGGTGCTGCTGTGCTGCAATGTTCTTTACAACTACACTAGCTACACTACCTTCAGGCCCATATATAAATCAGCTTAAGGTTGCATCTATGGCATAGATTTGTGGATTCCCAGGCAGTGAGAATGCATGGCTCACCACTGGCCTTGCAGGGCTGGCCTTACCATGAGGCGAACTGAGGCGGCCGCCTCAGGTGCCAGACTGTGTGTGGGGGGAGGGGGGCGCCACTAGGACCCAGAATGTAGAAAATTGTGTCTGCTGCTGGTGCATATGTATTCTCTCTGCTCTAGATGCACAGAGACGGTGGAGTGCTGTGCTGGAGGAAGGAGAGCACAAGAGTCATAACAGGCAGGGAAGAGAAAAGGTGAGAGGGAATAACAGAAACCAGCAGGAGCTGCAGGGAGAGAGAGGAGGAGGAGCCTCTTATGTATCTCTCTAGCACCCCCAGGAGCCTGGACTGGTTAGCACCAGCTTCTCAGGGAGCTTCCTGTTTCCTGCTGCTTCCCTGAACCCACTTGAGGAGAACAGGCAGTCAACTGAAGTAGTAGCAGTTAGGCCCTTAAGACGCTGATATCTTCCCTCACTCAGGCCCTGCTACCAGCCTGATTATTTGTCCCCTTCAATTGAGTGTTGAGAGCCACTATAGCTGGCACAAAACAGCAGTCATGAGTGAAAGAAGAAAATGCCCCTTTGGGGCAGCATTCAGAAAAAGAAAGAAAGCAGGAAGTAGCTCTCTTGAGATACATAGACACAAATGTTCACGGTGAGCCTTACGGCTCCAGTGAGGATGTGAGTGGTGAGGAGATGCCTGATCTTCCAGTCAGTCAGAGTGCAGGTGACCTGGCAGCTACTGCAGCATCCATATGTCCATCTCAAATGGATGTAACCATGCACGTTCCTGAAGAAAAGTGTAGATCAGAGAAGAGTGTGGTGGAGGCGCAAGAAACAGCTGCTGCTGAGTTTGGTTCCTTAAATCTAGATGATCCAGGACTGTGGACCCACTTGAGCAGTAGCCTGAGGGACTTCCTTGTACTGCATGGGCCACAGCAAGTGAAAAACTTCATGTTCCCCAAAGACAAGGAAAATAGAAATTTCCATCCAACACATTACTGGCATGAAATCCCCAATGGCGACAAAGTGGAGAGGCCATGGCTTATGTACTCAAAAAACCAAAATGCTGCATACTGTTTTTGTTGCAAACTCTTCCAGTCTAATGTTCCAGCCACATTGGGTTCTACAGGAACAAAGGACTGGAAAAATCTAGCTAGAAATCTGGCATGCTATGAGAAGGCAGCAAATCACCAGAGAGCATTCCATAGGTGGAAAGAGCTTGAGATGAGACTAAGGTTAAAGGCCACCATAGATGATCAGCATCAAGAGAAGATTGCATCAGAGTCTATTTACTGGCAAAATGTTCTGAAAAGGCTCATTGCCATTGTGAGAATGCTTGCTACCCAAAACCTAGCACTGCATGGCACTTCAGATCAGCTGTATGTGTCAAACAATAGAAACTTCCTTAAAATTGTGGAGCTGATGGCTGAGTTTGATGGAGCATCTAAGAAGAGTCACCACCCAAGAAATGTACACACATTACCTTGGAAAAACAATTCAAAATGAGATCATACAGTTAATGGCAACAAAAGTCAAACAGAAGATTGTGGCAGATCTGAAGTCAGCAAGATATTACTCTGTTATTCTGGACTGCACACCTGACATCAGCCATACGGAACAAATGACTTTAATGGTGTGTTTTGTAACAACAGAACCTAGTGAAAATGTCCCTGCAATGGTGACTGTCAGAGAGTATTTTCTAGAATTTATTGATATTGATGATACTCCAGGAGCTGGTATGACAAATATGCTTCTTAAAAAGCTGGAAGATACGGGAATTGCGATAGCTAACATGAGAGGTCAGGGCTACGATAATGGTGCCAACATGAGAGGAAAGAACAGAGGAGTGCAGACACGGATCCGAGAGTTAAACACTCGAGCTTTTTTTGTCCCATGCAGTTCTCATTCATTGAACTTGGTGGTCAGTGATGCAGCATCAGCTTCTAGTGAGACTGCTGAATTTTTTAATGTAATTAAAAGAGTCATTGCCTTTTTCTCTGCATCAACTCATCGATGGCAGATTTTGAAGCAACATCTGGGAACATCCTCTCTGACACTAAAACCACTGAGTGCCACACGATGGGAAAGTCGAGTGGAAGCAATAAAGCCTATCAAACACCAAATTGGGAAGATAGATGATGCCACAGTTGCCACTATGAAGGATAATGCTATGACAGGAACTGTTTGTGGGAGAACAGTGGCAGAGGGAAATGGAATCACCAGAAACATACATAACTTCAAATTTCTGTGTGGCATAGTGTTGTGGTATGACATACTATTTGAAATAAATGTTGTAAGCAAGAGACTCCAAGGTGTTGATCTCGATATATCTGGAGCAATGGAACAACTGGACAAAGCAAAGTCATACCTACAGTCTTACCGGTCAGATGAGGGATTTCAAAACGTTCTGAAGAGTGCACAGAAGTTGGCAGAGGAACTTCACACTGAATCTATTTTCCCATCCATTCAAGAATACAAGAGTCACCAAAGAAAAAGACATTTTGATTACGAGGCATGGGGTAATCACATAAGAGACCCCAAACAACAATTCAAAGTTGAATTCTTTAACCAGATGCTAGATTGTGCAATACAGTCAGCTGAAGAACATTTCATGCAGCTCAAGGAACACAGCAGTATATTTGGGATGTTGTATGATATTCCAAAACTCCTCACTATACCTGAAGAAGACCTACACCAGCAATGCAGGGCACTAGAGACAGTGCTGACACATGACGATTTAGGTGATGAACTGAAAGCCCTTTCAAGATACATTTCAGCAGGATCAACTCCAAAGGCTGTTCTGGAATATATGTGCACAAATAAGATGACCACCCTCTTTCCAAATGCTTTTGTTGCTCTGCGCATACTTCTAACACTTCCTGTAACAGTTGCCAGTGGAAAACACAGCTTCTCCAAGCTGAAGTTAATAAAAACACATCTACGCTCCACAAGGACACAGGAGAGGCTGGTCGACCTTGCAACCATCTCAATAGAGCATGAGCTGGCCCAGACTGTGGACCTTCAGGAAGCAGTTCAAATCTTTGCAACCAATAAGGCACGGAAAGCACCTCTTTGATTATTCAAACAGATAAAAATGCCAGTGTTTACTATGCAGACAAGAAAAGTTACATTTGCTGTTCAGGTATTTGAAAGTTAAGTGTTACTTAAAATTTTTGAACAAGGCATTTTAAGTTGTTAGTTCTTCTTTATTGGGGTAGGTAGCAGAGCAGTACCATGAGAGGAGTAGAACAGGAAAAAGGCAGAATTGAGACCTTTCAAAGTTTTGGCCCAAGCAAGGGGGTATGGGGGCGTCATTTGAGCTCCCCATTGAGCCTCAGGTGTCAAAATGTTGTGGGCCGACCCTGATATGAGCAGGTGTGCAAAGTGGATGATGGAACCAAGCCTCTGCACCACGCATCAGATTAACCAGCAAGTGCATCTGAGCTGTTGCACTGGGGAAGTAATCTGTGTCAATGATAGTATGACTGCAGTTAAGTTGCCTTCCCCCTGCCTTGGAGCAAGGGAAGCACCAACTAGGAACCAGATTGCAAGTCAGTCTGTTTCCTGGTTGGTTTCTGGAACCTTCTGCTCTGAGCCACAGTAGAGCTCTGGATTAATAATACGTAACTAGAACAAAAATGTGTCCATTGCTCAGCATGTCTATGAAAGCTAGGGAAGAGTCAAAGAAGAATAAAATTTGAAAACTGGAATAACCAGAGCATTGACTGTATACAGTAGATCTGAAATCCTAAATCTCTAAAGAAGTCTATTCCGTGGAGAAGGAAGACTGATGGCTCTGATATCTTGTAGGGATTAAAGACTAAAAATAGCTTGCGGCATTTCAAGTAAATAAGTATGTGAAATTCAATGGAAAGAATAAATTCAAGTTTGGCTCCAGGTATTGAAACTGAATCTACAGAGTAGAGATCTTTCAGAAAATCTGATGAATTCTACAGCTATTTAAACGCTTTCCATAAGCTCAACTGAAAAGCAGTAGAGTCAGAAGTCTCCAGACTATTTAATAATTAAACAAACGTTGGTTTGAAGTGACTTTTTTTCACCTGGCTAGATACATGTTTTAGGTTTTAAAGATATAACCTTGTGCAAATATGAATGCAACAAAACCTAGGTCTTTGAGTAACTTAACAGCTGCCCACTGTGCAAAGTGACACCAGCTGAGGCCACCTTAACATAGCCGCTTTAGGGTCACAGCTAGAGAAGAAGCTCTTGCTTGCTTGGTAAAACTGCTGCCTATCAACTGCAATTTTTTTCCACCATTACACCTGTGATGTCACATTAAAATCATTGGGATTGTATGGTGGAATTGAGGGCCAGGTTTGACTTGTCATAATGCAATATTGGAGGCTGCCAGCAGATGGCATTTTGCTTCATTTCTGTATAGATTAGGGAAGGATTGTCTTGGAGAACAGGGTAAGGAGGAGGTGGGAGACAAAATGAGAGAAAAAGATGCTGACTATAGAATTAGCTACATCTTGTTTCTGTAAAATCTGGACCATCTATCTAGTAGAGCATGGAACTAGAACTCAGTCTAACCTTATTATTTCTATTAATTTGTGACTGTACATGGTGTGGGGAGGGAAGTGTTTCTCTCATATCTTCACACACTGCCAGTTACACTGCTCTATAAGAGAAATGTGTATGTACACATATGTAAATAGCAAAGTGCCCGCCATAGATGGGCTCCAAAAATATGCAGCATTGCTCCTGGGTAAAGCTGAATTGGAACCAGATTTTTCATCCTGAGAGTTAAAACAACAACAGTTGAGTTCAGGATCCTGACAAAAGGAAGAAAGGAGCAGGGCCGGCTTTAGGCCGATTCAGCCGATTCGGCTGAATTGGGCCCCGCGCCAAGAGGGCCCCGCGCTGCAGCTCTCCACCCCGCCCCCAGCTCACTTCCCCTCCTCCCCTCCCCTGAACGCTCCGCCCCCTCCCCTGCTTCCCGCGAATCAGAGATTCGCGGGAAGTCTGAACAGGAGCAGGGGCGGGCCGGCAGCAGCACAAGGTAAGCTGGGGCCTGGAGGTGGTGGGGGCGCGAGACGGGCTCCGGGGAGGCGCCGGCCGTTCCCGCCGAGCACGCAGGCCCGGCTCGGGTCCAGTCCGGCCCCCGCGGCGCGGGTCGGGTCGGGTCGGGTCTGGCCCGGTCGGCGCGGCTCCGGCCCGGTCCCCACGGCGCGGCCCCCGCGGTGCTGCTCGGGTCCAGCCCGGCCCAGCCCCC
>NW_020664447.1:9108230-9108516 GCF_002925995.2 Terrapene triunguis
CCCCTGCTTCCCGCGAATCAGAGATTCGCGGGAAGTCTGAACAGGAGCAGGGGCGGGCCGGCAGCAGCACAAGGTAAGCTGGGGCCTGGAGGTGGTGGGGGCGCGAGACGGGCTCCGGGGAGGCGCCGGCCGTTCCCGCCGAGCACGCAGGCCCGGCTCGGGTCCAGTCCGGCCCCCGCGGCGCGGGTCGGGTCGGGTCGGGTCTGGCCCGGTCGGCGCGGCTCCGGCCCGGTCCCCACGGCGCGGCCCCCGCGGTGCTGCTCGGGTCCAGCCCGGCCCAGCCCCC